>NC_141023.1:47617857-47949642 GCF_052040795.2 Danio rerio | reverse complement strand
CAAGTCCAGGGAGAGAGGTGAACCCCTGGGTAGCTTGCTGGGGTCAGAGGCCCCTAGGTGGAAGGCCAGGGGGCACCCTGGGGCCTATACTGCAAGTCCAGGGAGGTAGGTGGACCCCTGGGTAGCTTGTTGGAGTCAGAGGCCCCTAGGTGGAGGGCCAAGGGGCACCCTGGGGCCTATACTGCAAGTCCAGGGAAATCGGTGGACCCCTGGGTAGCTTGCTGGGGTCAGAGGCCCCTAGGTGGAGGGTCAGGGGTTCACCTGGGGCCTATACTGCAAGTCCAGGGAGTGATGTGGACCCCTGGTTAGCTTGCTGGGGTCAGGGGCCCCTAGGTGGAGGTCCAGGGGGCACCCTGGGACCTATACTGCAAGTCCAGGGACATCGGTGGACCCCTGGGTAGCTTGCTGGGGTCAGGGGCCCTTAGGTGGAGGGCCAGGGGGCACCCTGAGGCCTATACTGCAAGTCCAGGGAGATCAGTGGACCCCTGGGTAGCTTGCTGAGGTCAGATACCCCTATGTGGAGGGCCAGAAGGTCCCCTGGGGCCTATACTGCAAGTCCAGGGAGTGAGGTGGACTCCTGGGTAGCTTTTTGGGGTCAGAGGCCCCCAGGTGGAGGGCCAGGGGGTACCCTGAGGCCTATACTGCAAGTCCAGGGAGACCAGTGGACCCCTGGGTAGCTTGCGGAGGTTAAAGACCCCTATGTGGAGGGCCAGAAGGTCCCCTGGGGCCTATACTGCAAGTCCAGGGAGTGAGGTGGACTCCTGGGTAGCTTGCTGGGGTCAGAGGCCCCTAGGTTTAGGGCCAGGGGGCACCCTGGGGCCTATACTACAAGTCCAGGGACATCGGTGGACCACTGTGTAGCTCACTGGAGTCAGGGGCCCTTAGGTGGAGGGCCAGGGGGCACCCTGGTTCCTATACTGCAAGTCCAGGAAGAGAGGTGGACCCCTGGGTAGCTTGCTGGGGTCTGGCGCCCCTAGGTGAAGGGCCAGGGAGCACCCTGAGGCCTATACTGCAAGCCCAGGGAGGGAGGTGGACCCCTTGGTAGCTTGCTGAGGTCAGGGTCCCCTAGGTGGAGGGCCAGGGGGCATACTGGGGCCTTCACTACAAGTCCAGGAAGAGAGGTGGACATCTGGGTAGCTTGCTGGGGTCAGAGGCCCCTAGGTGAAGTGCCAGGGGGCACCCTGGGGCCTATACTACAAGTCCAGGGAGATCGGTGGACCGCTGGGTAGCTTGCAGGGGTCAGAGGCCCCTAGGTGGATGGCCAAGGGGGCACCCTCTGGGCTATACTGCAAGTCCAGGAAGACAGGTGGACTCCTGGGTAGCTTTCTGGGGTCAGAGGCCCCCAGGTGGAGGGCCAGAAGGTCCCCTGGGGCCTATACTGCAAGTCCAGGGAGTGAGGTGGACTCCTGGGTAGCTTTCTGGGGTCAGAGGCCCCCAGGTGGAGGGCCAGGGGTTCCCCTGGGGCCTATACTGCAAGTCCAGGGAGTGAGGTGGACTTCTGGGTAGCTTGATGGGGACATAGGCTCCTAGGTGGAGGGCCAGGGGGCACCCTGGGGCCTACACTGCAAGTCCAGGGAGAGATGTGGACCCCTGGGTAGCTTGCTGGGGTCAGGGGCCCCTAGGTTGAGGTCGAGGGGGCACCCTGGGGCCTATACTGCAAGTCCAGGGACATCGGTGGACCCCTGGGTAGCTTGCTGGGGTCAGGGACCCTTAGGTGGAGGGCCAGGGGGCACCCTGGGGCCTAAACTGCAAGTCCAGGGAGAGAGGTGGACTCCTGGGTAGCTTGCTGGGGTCAGAGGCCCCTAGGTGGAGGGCCAGGGGGCACCCTGGGGCCTATACTGCAAGTCCAGGGACATCGGTGGACCCCTGGGTAGCTTGCTGGGGTCAGAGGCCCCTAGGTGGAGGGCCAGGGGGCAGCCTGGGGCCTATAATGCAAGTCCAGGGACATCCGTGGACCACTGGGTAGCTTGCTGGGGTCAGGGGCCCTTAGGTGGAGGGCCAGGGGGCACCCTGGGGTCTATACTGCAAAACCAGGAAGAGAGGTTGACCCCTGGGTAGCTTGCTGAAGTCTGGAGCCCCTAGGTGGAGGGCCAGGGGGCACACTGGGGCCTATACTGCAAGTCCAGGAAGAGAGGTGGACCCCTGGGTAGCTTGCTGGGGTCAGAGGCCCCTAGGTGAAGAGCCAGGGGGCACCCTGGGGCCTATACTACAAGTCCAAGGAGATCGGTGGACCGCTGGGTAGCTTGCAGGGGTCAGAGGCCCCTAAGTTGAGGGCCAGGGGGCACCCTGGGGCCTATACTGCAAGCTCAGGGAGGGAGGTGGACCCCTGGGTAGCTAGCTGGGGTCAGGGTCCCCTAGGTGGAGGGCAAGGGGTCACCCTGTGGGCTATACTGCAAGTCCAGGAAGAGAGGTGGACCCCTGGGTAGCTTGGTGGGGTCAGGGGCCCCTAGTTTGATGGCCAGGGGGCACCCTGGGGCCTATGTTGCATGTCCAGGAAGAGGAGTGGACCCCTGGGTAGCTTGCTGGGGTCAGGGGCCCCTAGTTGGAGGTCCAGGGGGCAACCTGGGTTCTCTACTGCAAGTCCAGGGAGAAAGGTGGACCCCTGGGTAGCTTGCTGGGGTCAGAGGCCCCTAGGTGGAGGGCCAGGGATTCCCCTGGGGCCTATAGTGCAAGTCCAGGGAGTGAGGTGGACTTCTGGGTAGCTTGCTGGGGTCAGAGGCTCCTAGGTGGAGGGCCAGGGGGCACCCTGGGGCCTACACTGCAAGTCCAGGGAGAGATTTGGACCCCTGGGTAGCTTGCTGGGGTCTGGGGCCCCTAGGTGGAGGTCCAGGTGGCACCCTGAGGCCTATACTGCAAGTCCAGGGAGATCAGTGGACCCCTGGGTAGCTTGCTGAGGTCAGAGACTCCTATGTGGAGGGCCAGAAGGTTCCCTGGGGCCTATACTTCAAGTCCAGTGAGTGAGGTGGACTCCTGGGTAGCTTGCTGGGGTCAGAGGCCCCTAGGTGGAGGGCCAGGGGGCACCCTGGGGCCTATACTGCAAGTCCAGGGACATCGGTGGACCCCTGGGTAGCTTGCTGGGGTCAGAGGCCCCTAGGTGGAGGGCCAGGGGTTCCCCTGGGGCCTATACTACAAGTCCAGGGAGTGAGGTGGACTTCTGGGTAGCTTGCTGGGGCCATAGGCTCCTAGGTGGAGGGCCAGGGGGCACCCTGGGGCCTACACTGCAAGTCCAGGGAGAGATGTGGACCCCTGGGTAGCTTGCTGGGGTCAGGGGGCCCTAGGTGGAGGACCAGGGGGCACCCTGGGGCCTAAACTGCAAGTCCAGGGACATCAGTGGACCCCTGGGTAGCTTGCTGGGGTCAGAGGGCCCAAGGTGGAGGGCCAGGGGGCACCCTGGGGCCTATACTGCAAGTCCAGGGAAATCGGTGGACCACTGTGTAGCTTGCTGGGGTCAGGGGCCCTTAGGTGGAGGGCCATGGGGCACCCTTGGGCCTATACTGCAAGTCCAGGAAGAAAGGAGGACCCCTGGGTAGCTTGCTGGGGTTAGGGGCACCTAGGTGGAGGGCCAGGTGGCAGCCTGTGGGCTATACTGCAAGTCCAGGAAGAGAGGTTGACCCCTGGGTAGATTGCTGAAGTCAGGAGCCACTAGGTGGAGGGCCAGGGGGCACACTGGGGCCTATACTGCAAGTCCAGGGAGTGAGGTGGACTCCTGGGTAGCTTGCTGGGGTCAGAGGCCCCTAGGTGGAGGGCCAGAGGGCACCCTGGGGCCTATACTGCAAGTCCAGGGACATCGGTGGACCCCTGGGTAGCTTGCTGGGGTCAGAGGCCCCTAGGTGGAGGGCCAGGGGTTCCCCTGGGGCCTATACTACAAGTCCAGGGAGTGAGGTGGACTTCTGGGTAGCTTGCTGGGGCCATAGGCTCCTAGGTGGAGGGCCAGGGGGCACCCTTGAGCCTATACTGCAAGTCCAGGAAGAAAGGTGGACCCCTGGGTAGCTTGTTGGGGTTAGGGGCACCTAGGTGGAGGGCCAGGTGGCAGCCTGTGGGCTATACTGCAAGTCCAGGAAGAGAGGTTGACCCCTGGGTAGCTTGCTGAAGTCAGGAGCCACTAGGTGAAGGGCCAGGGGCACCCTGGGGCCTATACTGCAAATCCAATGACATCGGTGGACTGCTGGGTAGCTTGCGGGGGTCAGAGGCCCCTAAGTGGAGGGCCAGGGGGCACCCTGGGGCCTATACTGCAAGCCCAGGGAGGGAGGTGGACCCTTGGGTAGCTTGCTGGGGTCTGGGTCCCCTAGGTGTAAGGCCAGGGGGCACCGTGTGGGCTATACTGCAAGTCCAGGAAGTCCAGGAAGAGAGGTGGACTCCTGGGTAGCATGCTGGGGTCATAGGCTCCTAGGTGGCGGGCCAGGGGGCACCCTGGGGCCTACACTGCAAGTCCAGGGAGAGAGGTGGACCCCTGGGTAGCTTGCTGGGGTCAGAGGCCCCTAGGTGGAAGGCCAAGGGACACCCTGGGGCCTATACTGCAAGTCCAGGGAGATCGGTGGACCCCTGGGTAGCTTGCTGGGGTCAGGGGCCCTTAGGTGGAGGGCCATGGGGCACCCTTGGGCCTATACTGCAAGTCCAGGAAGAAAGGTGGACCCCTGGGTAGCTTGGTGGGGTCAGGGTCCCCTAGGTGGATGGCCAGGGGGCACCCTGTGGGCTATACTGCAAGTCCAGGAAGAGAGGTGGACCCCGGGGTAGCTTGCTGGGGTCAGAGGCCCCTAGGTGGAGGGCCAAGGGGCACCCTGGGGCCTACACTGCAAGTCCAGGGAGAGAGATGGACCCCTGGGTAGCTTGCTGGGGTCAGAGGCCCCTAGGTGGAGGGCCAAGGGGCACCCTGGGGCCTATACTGCAAGTCCAGGGACATCGGTGGACTCCTGGGTAGCTTGCTGGGGTCAGAGGCCCCTAGGTGGAGGACCAGGGGTTCCCCTGGGGCCTATACTGCAAGTCCAGGGAGTGAGGTGGACTTCTGGGTAGCTTGCTGGGGTCATAGGCTCCTAGGTGGAGGGCCAGGGGGCACCCTGGGGCCTACACTGCAAGTCCAGGGAGAGATGTGGACCCCTGGGTAGCTTGCTGGGGTCAGGGGCCCCTAGATTGAGGGCCAGGGGGCACCCTGGGGCCTATATTGCAAGTCCAGGGAGTGAGGTGGACTCCTGGGTAGCTTGCTGGGGTCAGAGGCCCCTAGGTGGAGGGCCAGGGGGCACCCTGGGGCCTATACTGCAAGTCCAGGGACATCGGTGGACCCCTGGGTAGCTTGCTGGGGTCAGAGGCCCCTAGAAGTAGGGCCAGGGGGCACCCTGGGGCCTATACTGCAAGTCCAGGGACATCGGTGGACCACTGGGTAGCTTGCTGGGGTCAGGGGCCCTTAGGTGGAGGGCCAGGGGGCACCCTGGGGCCTGTACTGCAAGTCCAGGAAGAGAAGTGGACCCCTGGGTAGCTTGCTGGGGTCTGGGTCCCCTAGGTGGAGGGAGAGAGGGCACACTGGGGCCTATACTGCAAGTCCAGGAAGAGAGGTGGACCCCTGGGTAGCTTGCTGGGGTTAGGGGCCCCTAGGTGGAGGGCCAGGTGGCAGCCTGTGGGCTATACTGCAAGTCCAGGAAGAGAGGTTGACCCCTGGGTAGCTTGCTGGGGTCAGGGTCCCCTAGGTGGATGGCCAGGGGGCACCCTGTGGGCTATACTGCAAGTCCAGGAAGAGAGGTGGAACCCTGGGTAGCTTGCTGGGGTCAGGGGCCCTTAGGTGGAGGGCCAGGTGGCAGCCTGTGGGCTATACTGCAAGTCCAGGAAAAGAGGTTGATCCCTGGGTAGCTTGCTGAAGTCAGGAGCCCCTAGGTGGAGGGCCAGGGAGCACACTGGGGCCTATACTGCAAGTCCAGGAACAAAGGTGGACCCCCGGGTAGCTTGCTGGGGTCAGAGGCCCCTATGTGAAGGGCCAGGGGGCACCCTGGGGCATATACTGCAAGTCCAGGGAGTAAGGTGGACTCCTGGGTAGCTTGCTGGGCTCATAGGCTCCTAGGTGGAGGGCCAAGGGGCACCCTGGGGCCTACACTGCAAATCCAGGGAGAGAGGTGGACCCCTGGGTAGCTTGCGGGGGTCAGAGGCCCTTAAGTGGAGGGCCAGGTGGCACCCTGGGGCATATACTGCAAGCCCAGGGAGGGAGGTGGACCCCTGGGTAGCTTCCTGGGGTCAGGGTCCCCTAGGCGGAGGGCCAGGGGTCACCCTTTGGGCTGTACTGCAAGCCCAGGAAAAGAGGTGGACCCCTGGGTAGCTTGGTGGGGTCAGGGGCCATTAGGTGGATGGCCAGGGGGCACCCTGGGGCCTATATTGCAAGTCCAGTAAGAGAGGTGGACCCCTGGGTAGCTTGCTGGGGTCAGGCGCCCCTAGGTGAAAGGCCAGGGGGCACCCTGAGGCCTATACTGCAAGCCCAGGGAGGGAGGTGGACAACTGGGTAGCTTGCTGGGGTCAGGGTCCCCTAGGTGGAGGGCCAGGGGGCACCCTGTGGGCTACACTGCTAGTACAGGAAGAGAGGTGGACTCCTGGGTAGCTTGCTGGGGTCATAGGCTCCTAGGTGGAGGGCCAGGGGGCACCCTGGGGCCTACACTGCAAGTCCAGGGAGAGAGGTGGCCCCCTGGGTAGCTTGCTGGGGTCAGAGGCCCCTAGGTGGAAGGCCAGGGGGCACCCTGGGGCCTTTACTGCAAGTCCAGGGAGGTAGGTGGACCCCTGGGTAGCTTGCTAGAGTTAGAGGCCCCTAGGTGGAAGGCCAAGGGGCACACTGGGGCCTATACAGCAAGTCCAGGGACATCGGTGGACCCCTGGGTAGCTTGCTGGGGTCAGAGGCCCCTAGGTGAAGGGCCAGGGGTTCCCCTGGGGCCTATACTACAAGTCCAGGGAGTGAGGTGGACTTCTGGGTAGCTTGCTGGGGTCATAGGCTCCTAGGTGGAGGGCCAGGGGGCACCCTGGGTCCTACACTGCAAGTCCAGGCAGAGATGTGGACCCCTGGGTAGATTGCTGGGGTCAGGGGCCCCTAGGTGGAGGACCAGGGGGCACCCTGGGGCCTATACTGCAAGTCCAGGGACATCGGTGGACCCCTGGGTAGCTTGCTGGGGTCAGGGGCCCTTAGGTGGAGGGCCAGGGGGCACCCTGAGGCCTAAACTGCAAGTCCAGGGAGATCAGTGGACAACTGGGTAGCTTGCTGAGGTCAGAGGCCCCTATGTGGAGGGCCAGAAGGTCCCCTGGGGCCTATACTGCAAGTTCAGGGAATGAGGTGGACTCCTGGGTAGCTTGCTGGGGTCAGAGGCCCCTAGGTGGAGGGTCAGGGGGCACCCTGGGGCCTATACTGCAAGTCCAGGGACATCGCTGGACCCCTGGGTAGCTTGCTGGGTTCAGAGGCCCCTAGGTGGAGGGCCAGGGGGCACCCTGAGGCCTATACTGCAAGTCCAGGGAAATCGGTGGACCACTGTGTAGCTTGCTGGGGTCAGGGGCCCTTAGTTAGAGGGCCATGGGGCACCCTGGGGACTATACTGCAAGTCCAGGAAGAGAGGTGGAGCCCTGGGTAGCTTGCTGGGGTTAGGGGCCCCTAGGTGGAGGGCCAGGTGGCAGCCTGTGGGCTATACTGCAAGTCCAGGAATAGAGGTTGACCCCTGGGTAGCTTGCTGAAGTCAGGAGCCACTAGGTGGAGGGCCAGGGGGCACACTGGGGTCTATACTGCAAGTCTAGGAAGAGAGGTGGACCCCTGGGTAGCTTGCTGGGGTCAGAGGCCCCTAGGTGGATGACCTTTGGGCACCCTGTGGGCTATACTGCAAGTCCAGGAAGAGAGGTGGACCCCTGGTTAGCTTGCTGGGGTCAGAGGCCCCTAGGTGGAGGGCCAGGGGTTCCCCTGGGGCATATACTGCAAGTCCAGGGAGTGAGGTGGACTTCTGGGTAGCTTGATGGGGTCATAGGCTCCTAGGTGGAGGGCCAGGGGGCACCCTGGGGCCTACACTGCAAGTCCAGGGAGAGATGTGGACCCCTGGGTAGCTTGTTGGGGTCAGGGGCCCCTAGGTTGAGGTACAGGGGGCACCCTGGGGCCTATACTGCAAGTCCAGGGACATCGGTGGACCCCTGGGTAGCTTTCTGGGGTCAGGGACCAAAAGGTGGTGGGCCAGGGGGCACCCTGGGGCCTATACTGCAAGTCCAGGGAGTGAGGTGGACTCCTGGGTAGCTTGCTGGGGTAAGAGGCCCCTTGGTGGAGGGCCAGGGGGCACACTGGGGCCTATACTGCAAGTCCAGGGACATCGGTGGACCCCTGGGTAGCTTACAGGGGTCAGAGGAACCTAGGTGGAGAGCCAGGGGGCACCCTGGGGCCTATACTGCAAGTCCAGGGACATCGGTGGACCCCTGGGTAGCTTGCTGGGGTCAGAGGCCCCTAGGTGTAGGGCCAGGGAGCACCCTGGGGCCTATACTGCAAGTCCAGGGACATCGGTGGACCAATGGGTAGCTTGCTGGGGTCAGGGGCCCTTAGGTGGAGGGCCAGGGGGCACCCTGCGGCCTATACTGCAAGTCCAGGAAGAGAGGTTGACCCCTGGGTAGCTTGCTGAAGTCTGGAGCCCCTAGGTGGAGGGCCAGGGGGCAAACTGGGGCCTATACTGCAAGTCCAGGAAGAGAGGTGGACCCCTGGGTAGCTTGCTGGGGTCAGAGGCCCCTAGGTGAAGGGCCAGGGGGCACCCTGGGGCCTATACTGAAAGTCCAATGACATCGGTGGACCGCTGGGTAGCTTGCGGGGGTCAGAGGCCCCTAAGTGGAGGGCCAGGGGTCACCCTGGGGCCTATACTGCAAGCCCAGGGAGGGAGGTGGACCCCTGGGTAGCTTGCTGGGGTCAGGGTCCCCTAGGTGAAGGGCCAGGGGTCACCCTGTGGGCTATACTGCAAGTCCAGGAAGAGAGGTTGACCCCTGGGAAGCTTGGTGGGGTCAGGGTTCCCTAGGTGGATGGCCAGTTGGCACCCAGGGGCCTATATTGCAAGTCCAGGAAGAGAGGTGGACCCCTGGGTATCTTGCTGGGGTCAGGCGCCCCTAAGTGAAAGGCCAGGGGGCACCCTGGGGCCTATACTGCAAGTCCAATGACATCGGTGGACCGCTGGGTAGCTTGCGGGGGTCAGAGGCCCCTAAGTGGAGGGCCAGGGGGCACCCTGGGGCCTATACTGCAAGCCCAGGGAGGGAGGTGGACCCCTGGGTAGCTTGCTGGGGTCTGGGTCCCCTAGGTGAAGGGCCAGGGGTCACCCTGTGGGCTATACTGCAAGTCCAGGAAGAGAGGTTGACCCCAGGGAAGCTTGGTGGGGTCAGGGTTCCCTAGGTGGATGGCCAGGGGGCACCCAGGGGCCTATATTGCAAGTCCAGGAAGAGAGGTGGACCCCTGGGTATCTTGCTGGGGTCAGGCGCCCCTAGGTGAAAGGCCAGGGGGCACCCTGAGACCTATACTGCAAGCCCAGGGAGGGAGGTGGACCCCTGGGTAGCTTGCTAGGGTCACCCTGTGGGCTATACTGCAAGTCCAGGAAGAGAGGTGGACCCCTGGGTAGCTTGCTGAGGTCATAGGCTCCGAGGTGGAGGGCCAGGGGGCACCCTGGGGTCTAAACTGCAAGTCCAGGGAGGTAGGTGGACCCCTGGGTAGCTTGCTGGAGACAGAGGCCCCTAGGTGGAGGGTCAAGGGGGCACCCTGGGGCCTATACTGCAAGTCCAGGGACATCGGTGGACCCCTGGGTAGCTTGCTGGGGTCAGAGGCCCCTAGGTGGAGGGCCAGGGGTTCCCCTGGGGCCTATACTGCAAGTCCAGGGAGTGAGGTGGACTTCTGGGTAGCTTGCTGGGGTCAAAGGCTCCTAGGTGGAGTGCCAGGGGGCACCCTGGGGCCTACACTGCAAGTCCAGGGAGAGA
Source organism: Danio rerio (assembly GCF_052040795.2). Taxonomy (NCBI): domain Eukaryota; kingdom Metazoa; phylum Chordata; class Actinopteri; order Cypriniformes; family Danionidae; genus Danio; species Danio rerio. Next base: position 47,939,709 of record NC_141023.1, on the reverse strand, counting down.
TGTGGACCCCTGGGTAGCTTGCTGGGGACAGGGGCCCCTAGGTGGAGGACCCGGGGGCACCCTGGGGCCTATACTGCAAGTCCAAGGACATAGGTGGACCCCTGGGTAGCTTGCTGGGGTCAGGGGCCCTTAGGTGGAGGGCCAGGGGGCACCCTGAGGCCTATACTGCAAGTCCAGGGAGATCAGTGGACCCCTGGGTAGCTTGCTGAGGTCAGAGACCCCTATGTGGAGGGCCAGAAGGTCCCCTGGGGCCTATACTGCAAGTACAGGGAGTGAGGTGGACTCCTGGGTAGCTTGCTGGGGTTAGGAGCCCCTAGGTGAAGGGCCAGGGGGCACCCTGAGGCCTATACTGCAAGCCCAGGGACATCGGTGGACCCCTGGGTAGCTTGCTGGGGTCAGGGGCCCTTAGGTGGAGGGCCAGGGGGCACCCTGGGGCCTATACTGCAAGTACAGGGAGTGAGGTGGACTCCTGGGTAGCTTGCTGGGGTCAAAGGCCCCTAGGTGGAGGGACAGGGGGCACCCTGGGGCCTATACGGCAAGTCCAGGGACATCGGTGGACCCCTGGGTAGCTTGCTGGGGTCTGGGTCGCCTAGGTGGAAGGCCAGGGTGCACCCTGTGGGCTATACTGCAAGTCCAGGAAGTCCAGGAAGAGAGGTGGACTCCTGGGTAGCTTGCTGGGGTCATAGGCTCCTAGGTGGAGGGCCAGGGGGCACCCTGGGGCCTACACTGCAAGTCCAGGGATAGAGGTGGACCCCTGGGTAGCTTGCTGGGGTCAGAGGCCCCTAGGTGGAAGGCCAAGGGGCACCCTGGGGCCTATACTGCAAGTCCAGGGAGGTAGGTGGACCCCTGGGTAGCTTGCTGGAGTCAGAGGCCCCTAGGTGGAGGGCCAAGGGGCACCCTGGGGCCTATACTGCAAGTCCAGGGACATCGGTGGACCCCTGGGTAGCTTGCTGGGGTCAGAGGCCCCTAGGTGGAGGGCCAGAGGTTCCCCTGGAGCCTATACTGCAAGTCCAGGGAGTGAGGTGGACTTCTGGGTAGCTTGCTGGGGTCAGAGGCTCCTAGGTGGAGGGCCAGGGGGCACCCTGGGGCCTACACTGCAAGTCCAGGGAGAGATGTGGACCCCTGGGTAGCTTGCTGGGGTCAGGGGCCCCTAGGTGGAGGTCAAGGGGGCACCCTGAGGCCTATACTGCAAGTCCAGGGAGATCAGTGGACCCGTGGGTAGCTTGCTGAGGTCAGAGACCCCTATGTGGAGGGCCAGAAGGTCCCCTGGGGCCTATACTGCAAGTCCAGGGAGTGAGGTGGACTCCTGGGTAGCTTGCTGGGGTCAGAGGCCCCTAGGTGGAGGGCCAGGGGGCACCCTGGGGCCTATACTGCAAGTCCAGGGACATCGGTGGACCCCTAAGTGGCTTGCTGGGGTCAGAGGCCCCTAGGTGGAGGGCCAGGGGGCACCCTGGGGCCTATACTGCAAGTCCAGGAAGAGAGGTTGACCCCTGGGTAGCTTGCTGAAGTCTGGAGCCCCTAGGTGAAGGGCCAGGGGGCACACTGGGGCCTATACTGCAAGTCCAAGGACATGGGTGGACCGCTGGGTAGCTTGCGGGGGTCAAAGGCCCCTAGGTGAAGGGCCAGGGGGCACCCTGGGGCCTATACTGCAAGTCCAAGGACATGGGTGGACCGCTGGGTAGCTTGCGGGGGTCAGAGGCCCCTAAATGGAGGGCCAGGAGGCACCCTGGGGCCTATACTGCAAGCACAGTGAGGGAGTTTGACCCCTGGGTATCTTGCTGGGGTCAGGGTCCCCTACGTGGAGGGCCAGGGGTCACCCTGTGGGCTATACTGCAAGTCCAGGAAGAGAGGTGGACCCCTGGGTATCTTGCTGGGGTCAGGCGCCCCTAGGTGAAAGGCCAGGGGGCACCCTGAGGCCTATACTGCAAGCCCAGGGAGGGAGGTGGACCCCTGGGTAGCTTGCTGGGGTCTGGGTCCCCTAGGTGGAAGGCCAGGGGGCACCCTGTGGGCTATACTGCAAGTCCAGGAAGTCCAGGAAGAGAGGTGGACCCCTGGGTATCTTGCTGGGGTCACGCGCCCCTAGGTGAAAGGCCAGGGGGCACCCTGAGGCCTATACTGCAAGCCCAGGGAGGGAGGTGGACCCTTGGATAGCTTGCTGGGGTCTGGGTCCCCTAGGTGGAAGGCCAGGGGGCACCCTGTGGGCTATACGGCAAGTCCAGGAAGTCCAGGAAGAGAGGTGGACTCCTGGGTAGCTTGCTGGGGTCATAGGCTCCTAGGTGGAGGGCCAGGGGGCACCCTGGGGCCTACACTGCAAGTCCAGAGAGAGAGGTGGACCCCTGGGTAGCTTGCTGGGGTCAGAGGCCCCTAGGTGGAAGGCCAAGGGGCACCCTGGGGCCTATACTGCAAGTCCAGGGAGGTAGGTGGACCCCTGGGTAGCATGCTGGAGTCAGAGGCCCCTAGGTGGAGGGCCAAGGGGCATCCTGGGGCCTATACTGCAAGTCCAGGGACATCGGTGGACCCCTGGGTAGCTTGCTGGGGTCAGAGGCCCCTAGGTGGAGGGCCAGGGGTTCCCCTGGGGCCTATACTGCAAGTCCAGGGAGTGAGGTGGACTTCTGGGTAGCTTGCTGGGGTCAGAGGCTCCTAGGTGGAGGGCCAGGGGGCACCCTGGGGCCTACACTGCAAGTCCAGGGAGAGATGTGGACCCCTGGGTAGCTTGCTGGGGTCAGGGGCCCCTAAGTGGAGGTCCTGGGGGCACCCTGAGGCCTATACTGCAAGTCCAGGGAGATCAGTGGACCCCTGGGTAGCTTGCTGAGGTCAGGGACCCCTATGTTGAGGGCCAGAAGGTCCCCTGGGGCCTATACTGCAAGTCCAGGGAGTGAGGAGGACTCCTGGGTAGCTTGCTGGGGTCAGAGGCCCCTAGGTGGAGGGCCAGGGGGCACCCTGGGGCCTACACTGCAAGTCCAGGGACATCGGTGGACCCCTAAGTAGCTTGCTGGGGTCAGAGGCCCCTAGGTGGAGGGCTAGGGGGCACCCTGGGGCCTATACTGCAAGTCCAGGAAGAGAGGTTGACCCCTGGGTAGCTTGCTGAAGTCTGGAGCCCCTAGGTGGATGGCCAGGGGGCACTCTGGGGCCTATATTGCAAGTTCAGGAAGAGAGGTGGACCCCTGGGTATCTTGCTGGGGTCAGGCGCCTCTAGGTGAAAGGCCAGGGGGCACCCTGAGGCCTATACTGCAAGCCCAGGGAGGGAGGTGGACCCCTGGGTAGCTTGCTGGGGTCAGGGTCCCCTAGGTGGAAGGCCAGGGGTCACCCTGTGGGCTTTAATGCAAGTCCAGGGAGGTAGGTGGACCCCTGGGTAGCTTGCTGGAGTCAGAGGCCCCTAGGTGGAGGGCCAGGGGGCACCCTGGGGCCTATATTGCAAGTCCAGGAAGAGTGGTGGACCCCAGGGTAGCTTGCTGGGGTAAGGGTCCCCTAGGTGGAGGGCCAGGGGGCACCCTGTGGGCTAAACTGCAAGTCCAGGAAGAGAGGTGGACCCCTGGGTAGCTTGCTGGGGTCTTAGGCTCCTAGGTGGAGGGCCAGGGGGCATCCTGGGGCCTACACTGCAAGTCCAGGGATAGAGGTGGACCCCTGGGTAGCTTGCCGGGGTCAGAGGGCCCTAGGTGGAGGGCCAGGGGGCACTCTGGGGCCTATACTGCAAGTCCAGGGACATTGGTGGACCCCTGGGTAGCTTGCTGGGGTCAGAGGCCCCTAGGTGGAGGGCCAGGGGGCACCCTGGGGCCTATACTGCAAGTCCAGGGACATCGGTGGACCCCTGGGTAGCTTGCTGGGGTCAGGGGCCCTTAGGTGGAGGGCCAGGGGGCACCCTGGGGCCTATACTGCAAGTCCAGGAAGAGAGGTGGACCCCTGGATAGCTTGCTGGGGTTAGGGGTCCCTAGAAGGAGGGCCAGGTGGCAGCCTGTGGGCTATACTGCAAGTCCAGGAAGAGAGGTTGACCCCTGGGTAGCTTACTGAAGTCAGGAGCCACTAGGTGGAGGGCCAGGGGGCACACTGCGGCCTATACTGCAAGTCCAGGGACATTGGTGGACCCCTGGGTAGCTTGCTGGGGTCAGAGGCCCCTAGGTGAAGGGCCAGGGGGCACCCTGGGGCCTATACTGCAAGTCCAGGGAGATCGGTGGACCCCTGGGTAGCTTGCTGGGGTCAGGCTTCCCTAGGTGAAGGGCCAGGGGGCACCCTGAGGCCTATACTGCAAGCCCAGGGAGGGAGGTGGACCCCTGGGTAGCTTGCTGGGGTAAGGGTCCCCTAGGTGGATGGCCAGGGGGCACCCTGTGGGCTATACTGCAAGTCCAGGAAGAGAGGTGGACCCCGGGGTAGCTTGCTGGGGTCAGAGGCCCCTATGTGGAAGGCCAAGAGGCACCCTGGGGCCTATATTGCAAGTCCAGGGACATCGGTGGACCCCTGGGTAGCTTGCTGGGGTCAGAGGCCCCTAGGTGGAGGGCAAGGGGTTCCCCTGGGGCCTATACTGCAAGTCCAGGGAGTGAGGTGGACTTCTGGGTAGCTTGCTGGGGTCATAGGCTCCTAGGTGGAGGGCCAGGGGGCACCCTGGGGCCTACACTGCAAGTCCAGGGAGAGATGTGGACCCCTGGGTAGCTTGCTGGGGTCAGGGGCCCCTAGTTTGAGGGCAGGGGGCACCCTGGGGCCTATACTGCAAGTCCAGGAAGAGAGGTGGACCCCTGGGTAGCTTGCTGGGGTCAGGCGCCCCTAGGTGGAGGACCAGGGGGCACCCTGGGGCCTAAACTGCAAGTCCAGGGACATCAGTGGAACCCTGGGTGGCTTGCTGGGGTCAGAGGGCCCTAGGTGGAGGGCAAAGGGGCACCCTGGGGCCTACACTGCAAGTCCAGCGATATCGGTGGACCCCTGGGTAGCTTGCTGGGGTCAGAGGCCCATAGATGGAGGGCCAGGGGGCACCCTGGGGCCTATACTGCAAGTCCAGGGAGGGAGGTGGATCCCTGGGTAGCTTGCTGGGGTCAGAGGCCCCTATGTGGAGGGCAAAGGGGCACCCTTTGTGCTATGCTGCAAGTCCAGGAAGAGAAGTGGACCCCTGGGTAGCTTGCTGGGGTCAGGGGCCCCTAGTTGGAGGTCCAGGGGGCAACCTGGGTTGTATACTGCAAGTCCAGGGAGAGAGGTGGACCCCTGGGTAGCTTGCTTGGGTCAGGGGCCCCTAGGGGGAGGGCCAGGGGGCACCCTGGGGCCTATACTGCAAGTCCAGGGACATCGGTGGACCCCTGGGTAGCTTGCTGGGGTCAGAGGCCCCTATGTGGAGGGCAAAGGGGCACCCTGGGGCCTACACTGCAAGTCCAGGGACATCGGTGGACCCCTGGGTAGCTTGCTGGGGTCAGAGGCCCATAGATGGAGGGCCAGGGGGCACCCTGGGGCCTATACTGCAAGTCCAGGGAGGGAGGTGGATCCCTGGGTAGCTTGTTGGGATCTGGGGCCCCTTGGTGGAGGGCCAGGGGCACCCTTTGGGCTATACTGCAAGTTCAGGAAGAGAAGTGGACCCCTGGGTAGCTTGCTGGGGTCAGGGGCCCCTAGTTGGAGGTCCAGGGGGACACCTGGGTTCTCTACTGCAAGTCCAGGGAGAAAGGTGGACCCCTGGGTAGCTTGCTTGGGTCAGAGGCCCCTAGGGGGAGGGCCAGGGGGCACCCTTGGGCCTATACTGCAAGTCCAGGGAGTAATGTGGACTCCTGGGTAGCTTGCTGGGGTCATAGGCTCAAAGGTGGAGGGCCAGGGGGCACCCTGGGGCCTACACTGCAAGTAAAGGGAGTGAGGTGGACCCAAGGATAGCTTGCTTGGGTCAGACGCCCCCAGGTGGATGGCCAGGGGGCACCCTGGGGCCTATACTGCAAGTCCAGGAAGAGAGGTGGACCCCTGGGTAGCTTGCTGGGGTCAGAGGCCCCTAAGTGGAGGGCCAGGGGGCACCCTGGGGCCTATCCTGCAAGTCCAAGGAGAGAGGTTGACCCCTGGGTAGCTTGCTGGGGTCAGAGGCGCCTAGGTGGAGGGCAAAGGGGGCACCCTGGGGCCAACACTGCATGTCCAGGGAGGGAGATGGACCCCTGGTTAGCTTGCTGAGGTCAGAGGCCCCTAGGTGGAGGGCCAAGGGGCATCCTGGGGCCTATACTGCAAGTCCAGGGACATCGGTGGACCCCTGGGTAGCTTGCTGGGGTCAGAGGCCCCTAGATGGAGGGCCAGGGGGCACCCTGGGGCCTATACTACAAGTCCAGGGAGAGATGTGGACCCCTGGGTAGCTTGCTGGGGTCAGGGGCCCCTAGGTGGAGGACCAGGGGGCACCCTGGGGCCTATACTGCAAGTCCAGGGACATCGGTGGAAAACTGGGTAGCTTGCTTGGGTCAGGGGCCTTAGGTGGAGGGCCAGGGGGCACCCTGAGGCCTATACTGCAAGTCCAGGGAGATCAGTGGACCCCTGGGTAGCTTGCTGAGGTCAGAGACCCCTATGTGGAGGGCCAGAAGGTCCCCTGGGGCCTATACTGCAAGTCCAGGGAGTGAGGTGGACTTCTGGGTAGCTTGTTGGGGTCAGAGGCCCCTAGGTGGAGGGCCAGGGGGCACCCTGGAGCCTATACTGCAAGTCCAAGGACATCGGTGGACCACTGTGTAGCTTGCTGGGGTCAGGGGCCCTTAGGTGGAGGGCCAGGGGGCACCCTGGGGCCTATACTGCAAGTCCAGTTAGAGAGGTGGACCCCTGGGTAGCTTGCTGGCTTCAGGGGCCCCTAGGTGGAGGGCCAGGTGGCAGCCTGTTGCTATACTGCAAGTCCAGGAAGAGAGGTTGACCCCTGGGTAGCTTGCTGAAGTCAGGAGCCCCTAGGTGGAGGGCCAAGGGGCACACTGGGGCCTATACTGCAAGTCCAGGAAGAGAGGTGGACCCCTGGGTAGCTTGCTGGGGTCAGAGGCCCCTAGGTGAATGGCCAGGGGGCACCCTGGGGCCTATACTGCAAGTCCAGGGAGATCGGTGGACCCCTGGGTAGCTTGCTGGAGTCAGAGGCCCCTAGGTGGAGGGCCAGGGGTTCCCCTGGGGCCTATATTGCAAGTCCAGGAAGAGAGGTGGACCCCTGGGTAGCTTGCTGGGATCAGAGGCCCCTAGGTGGAGGGCCAAGGGGCACCCTGGGGCCTATACTGCAAGTCCAGGGACATCGGTGGACCTCTGGGTAGCTTGCTGGGGTCAGAGGCCCCTAGGTGGAGGGCCAGGGGTTCCCCTGGGGCCTATACTGCAAGTCCAGGGAGTGAGGTGGACTCCTGGGTAGCTTGCTGGGATCAGAAGCCCCTAGGTGGAGGGCCAGGGGGCACCCTGGGGCCTATACTGTGAGTCCAGGGACATCGGTGGACCCCTTGGTAGCTTGCTGGGGTCAGAGGCCCCTAGGTGGAGGGCCAGGGGGCACCTTGGGGCCTATACTGCAAGTCCAGGAAGAGAGGTGGACTCCTGGGTAGCTTGCTGGGGTCATAGGCTCATAGGTGGAGGACCAGGGGGCACCCAGGGGCCTACACTGCAAGTCCAGGGAGAGAGGTGGACCCCTAGGTAGCTTGCTGGGGTCAGAGACCCCTAGGTGGAGGGCCAGGGGGCACCCTGGGGCCTACACTGCAAGTCCAGGGAGAGAGCTGGACCCCTTGCTAGCTTGTTGGGGTCAGAGACCCCTAGGAGGAGGGCAAGGGGGCACCCTGGGGCCTAAACTGCAAGTCCAAGGAGGGAGATGGACCCCTTGGTAGCTTGCTTGGTTCAGTGGCCCCTATGTGAAGAACAGGGGGCACCCTGGGTCCTATACTGCAAGTCCAGGGAGATCGGTGGACCCCTGGGTAGCTTGCTGGAGTCAGAGGCATCTAGGTGGAGTGCCAGGGGATCCCCTGGGGCCTATACTGCAAGTCCAGTGAGAGAGGTGGACCACTGGGTAGCTTGCTGGGGTCAGAAGGCCCTAGGTTGAGGGCAAGGGGGCACCCTGTGGCCTATACTGCAAGTCTAGGGAGAGAGGTGGACTCCTGGGTAGCTTGCTGGGGTCATAGGCTCCTAGGTGGAGGGCCAGAGTTCAACATGGGGCCTACACTACAAGTCCAGGGAGATAGGTGGACCCCTGGGTAGCTTGCTGGGTCAGAGGCCCCTATGTGGAGGGCAAAGGGGCACCCTGGGGCCTACACTGCAAGTCCAGGGACATCGGTGGACCCCTGGGTAGCTTGCTGGGGTCAGAGGCCCATAGATGGAGGGTCAAGGGGCACCCTGGGGCCTATACTGCAAGTCCAGGGACATCAGTGGACCCCTGGGTAGCTTGCTGGGGTCAGAGGCCCCTATGTGGAGGGCAAAGGGGCACCCTGGGGCCTACACTGCAAGTCCAGCGACATCGGTGGACCCCTGGGTAGCTTGCTGGGGTCAGAGGCCCATAGATGGAGGGCCAGGGGGCACCCTGGGGCCTATACTGCAAGTCCAGGGAGGGAGGTGGATCCCTGGGTAGCTTGTTGGGATCTGGGGCCCCTTGGTGGAGGGCCAGGGGCACCCTTTGTGCTATACTGCAAGTCCAGGAAGAGAAGTGGACCCCTGGGTAGCTTGCTGGGGTCAGGGGCCCCTAGTTGGAGGTCCAGGGGGCAACCTGGGTTGTATACTGCAAGTCCAGGGAGAGAGGTGGACCCCTGGGTAGCTTGCTTGGGTCAGGGGCCCCTAGGGGGAGGGCCAGGGGGCACCCTGGGGCCTATACTGCAAGTCCAGGGACATCGGTGGACCCCTGGGTAGCTTGCTGGGGTCAGAGGCCCCTATGTGGAGGGCAAAGGGGCACCCTGGGGCCTACACTGCAAGTCCAGGGACATCGGTGGACCCCTGGGTAGCTTGCTGGGGTCAGAGGCCCATAGATGGAGGGCCAGGGGGCACCCTGGGGCCTATACTGCAAGTCCAGGGAGGGAGGTGGATCCCTGGGTAGCTTGTTGGGATCTGGGGCCCCTTGGTGGAGGGCCAGGGGCACCCTTTGGGCTATACTGCAAGTTCAGGAAGAGAAGTGGACCCCTGGGTAGCTTGCTGGGGTCAGGGGCCCCTAGTTGGAGGTCCAGGGGGACACCTGGGTTCTCTACTGCAAGTCCAGGGAGAAAGGTGGACCCCTGGGTAGCTTGCTTGGGTCAGAGGCCCCTAGGGGTAGGGCCAGGGGGCACCCTTGGGCCTATACTGCAAGTCCAGGGAGTAATGTGGACTCCTGGGTAGCTTGCTGGGGTCATAGGCTCAAAGGTGGAGGGCCAGGGGGCACCCTGGGGCCTACACTGCAAGTAAAGGGAGTGAGGTGGACCCAAGGATAGCTTGCTTGGGTCAGACGCTCCCAGGTGGATGGCCAGGGGGCACCCTGGGGCCTATACTGCAAGTCCAGGAAGAGAGGTGGACCCCTGGGTAGCTTGCTGGGGTCAGAGGCCCCTAAGTGGAGGGCCAGGGGGCACCCTGGGGCCTATCCTGCAAGTCCAAGGAGAGAGGTTGACCCCTGGGTAGCTTGCTGGGGTCAGAGGCGCCTAGGTGGAGGGCAAAGGGGGCACCCTGGGGCCAACACTGCATGTCCAGGGAGGGAGATGGACCCCTGGTTAGCTTGCTGAGGTCAGAGGCCCCTAGGTGGAGGGCCAAGGGGCATCCTGGGGCCTATACTGCAAGTCCAGGGACATCGGTGGACCCCTGGGTAGCTTGCTGGGGTCAGAGGCCCCTAGATGGAGGGCCAGGGGGCACCCTGGGGCCTATACTACAAGTCCAGGGAGAGATGTGGACCCCTGGGTAGCTTGCTGGGGTCAGGGGCCCCTAGGTGGAGGACCAGGGGGCACCCTGGGGCCTATACTGCAAGTCCAGGGACATCGGTGGAAAACTGGGTAGCTTGCTTGGGTCAGGGGCCTTAGGTGGAGGGCCAGGGGGCACCCTGAGGCCTATACTGCAAGTCCAGGGAGATCAGTGGACCCCTGGGTAGCTTGCTGAGGTCAGAGACCCCTATGTGGAGGGCCAGAAGGTCCCCTGGGGCCTATACTGCAAGTCCAGGGAGTGAGGTGGACTTCTGGGTAGCTTGTTGGGGTCAGAGGCCCCTAGGTGGAGGGCCAGGGGGCACCCTGGGGCCTATACTGCAAGTCCAAGGACATCGGTGGACCACTGTGTAGCTTGCTGGGGTCAGGGGCCCTTAGGTGGAGGGCCAGGGGGCACCCTGGGGCCTATACTGCAAGTCCAGTTAGAGAGGTGGACCCCTGGGTAGCTTGCTGGCTTCAGGGGCCCCTAGGTGGAGGGCCAGGTGGCAGCCTGTTGCTATACTGCAAGTCCAGGAAGAGAGGTTGACCCCTGGGTAGCTTGCTGAAGTCAGGAGCCCCTAGGTGGAGGGCCAAGGGACACACTGGGGCCTATACTGCAAGTCCAGGAAGAGAGGTGGACCTCTGGGTAGCTTGCTGGGGTCAGAGGCCCCTAGGTGAATGGCCAGGGGGCACCCTGGGGCCTATACTGCAAGTCCAGGGAGATCGGTGGACCCCTGGGTAGCTTGCTGGAGTCAGAGGCCCCTAGGTGGAGGGCCAGGGGTTCCCCTGGGGCCTATATTGCAAGTCCAGGAAGAGAGGTGGACCCCTGGGTAGCTTGCTGGGATCAGAGGCCCCTAGGTGGAGGGCCAAGGGGCACCCTGGGGCCTATACTGCAAGTCCAGGGACATCGGTGGACCTCTGGGTAGCTTGCTGGGGTCAGAGGCCCCTAGGTGGAGGGCCAGGGGTTCCCCTGGGGCCTATACTGCAAGTCCAGGGAGTGAGGTGGACTCCTGGGTAGCTTGCTGGGATCAGAAGCCCCTAGGTGGAGGGCCAGGGGGCACCCTGGGGCCTATACTGTGAGTCCATTGACATCGGTGGACCCCTTGGTAGCTTGCTGGGGTCAGAGGCCCCTAGGTGGAGGGCCAGGGGGCACCTTGGGGCCTATACTGCAAGTCCAGGAAGAGAGGTGGACTCCTGGGTAGCTTGCTGGGGTCATAGGCTCATAGGTGGAGGACCAGGGGGCACCCAGGGGCCTACACTGCAAGTCCAGGGAGAGAGGTGGACCCCTAGGTAGCTTGCTGGGGTCAGAGACCCCTAGGTGGAGGGCCAGGGGGCACCCTGGGGCCTACACTGCAAGTCCAGGGAGAGAGCTGGACCCCTTGCTAGCTTGTTGGGGTCAGAGACCCCTAGGAGGAGGGCAAGGGGGCACCCTGGGGCCTAAACTGCAAGTCCAAGGAGGGAGATGGACCCCTTGGTAGCTTGCTTGGTTCAGTGGCCCCTAGGTGAAGAACAGGGGGCACCCTGGGTCCTATACTGCAAGTCCAGGGAGATCGGTGGACCCCTGGGTAGCTTGCTGGAGTCAGAGGCATCTAGGTGGAGTGCCAGGGGATCCCCTGGGGCCTATACTGCAAGTCCAGTGAGAGAGGTGGACCACTGGGTAGCTTGCTGGGGTCAGAAGGCCCTAGGTTGAGGGCAAGGGGGCACCCTGTGGCCTATACTGCAAGTCTAGGGAGAGAGGTGGACTCCTGGGTAGCTTGCTGGGGTCATAGGCTCCTAGGTGGAGGGCCAGGGGGCACCCTGGGGCCTACACTACAAGTCCAGGGAGATAGGTGGACCCCTGGGTAGCTTGCTGGGTCAGAGGCCCCTATGTGGAGGGCAAAGGGGCACCCTGGGGCCTACACTGCAAGTCCAGGGACATCGGTGGACCCCTGGGTAGCTTGCTGGGGTCAGAGGCCCATAGATGGAGGGTCAAGGGGCACCCTGGGGCCTATACTGCAAGTCCAGGGACATCAGTGGACCCCTGGGTAGCTTGCTGGGGTCAGAGGCCCCTATGTGGAGGGCAAAGGGGCACCCTGGGGCCTACACTGCAAGTCCAGCGACATCGGTGGACCCCTGGGTAGCTTGCTGGGGTCAGAGGCCCATAGATGGAGGGCCAGGGGGCACCCTGGGGCCTATACTGCAAGTCCAGGGAGGGAGGTGGATCCCTGGGTAGCTTGTTGGGATCTGGGGCCCCTTGGTGGAGGGCCAGGGGCACCCTTTGTGCTATACTGCAAGTCCAGGAAGAGAAGTGGACCCCTGGGTAGCTTGCTGGGGTCAGGGGCCCCTAGTTGGAGGTCCAGGGGGCAACCTGGGTTGTATACTGCAAGTCCAGGGAGAGAGGTGGACCCCTGGGTAGCTTGCTTGGGTCAGGGGCCCCTAGGGGGAGGGCCAGGGGGCACCCTGGGGCCTATACGGCAAGTCCAGGGACATCGGTGGACCCCTGGGTAGCTTGCTGGGGTCAGAGGCCCCTATGTGGAGGGCAAAGGGGCACCCTGGGGCCTACACTGCAAGTCCAGGGACATCGGTGGACCCCTGGGTAGCTTGCTGGGGTCAGAGGCCCATAGATGGAGGGCCAGGGGGCACCCTGGGGCCTATACTGCAAGTCCAGGGAGGGAGGTGGATCCCTGGGTAGCTTGTTGGGATCTGGGGCCCCTTGGTGGAGGGCCAGGGGCACCCTTTGGGCTATACTGCAAGTTCAGGAAGAGAAGTGGACCCCTGGGTAGCTTGCTGGGGTCAGGGGCCCCTAGTTGGAGGTCCAGGGGGACACCTGGGTTCTCTACTGCAAGTCCAGGGAGAAAGGTGGACCCCTGGGTAGCTTGCTTGGGTCAGAGGCCCCTAGGGGGAGGGCCAGGGGGCACCCTTGGGCCTATACTGCAAGTCCAGGGAGTAATGTGGACTCCTGGGTAGCTTGCTGGGGTCAGAGGCCCCTAAGTGGAGGGCCAGGGGGCACCCTGGGGCCTATCCTGCAAGTCCAAGGAGAGAGGTTGACCCCTGGGTAGCTTGCTGGGGTCAGAGGCGCCTAGGTGGAGGGAAAAGGGGGCACCCTGGGGCCAACACTGCATGTCCAGGGAGGGAGATGGACCCCTGGTTAGCTTGCTGAGGTCAGAGGCCCCTAGGTGGAGGGCCAAGGGGCATCCTGGGGCCTATACTGCAAGTCCAGGGACATCGGTGGACCCCTGGGTAGCTTGCTGGGGTCAGAGGCCCCTAGATGGAGGGCCAGGGGGCACCCTGGGGCCTATACTGCAAGACCAGGGAGAGATGTGGACCCCTGGGTAGCTTGCTGGGGTCAGGGGCCCCTAGGTGGAGGACCAGGGGGCACCCTGGGGCCTATACTGCAAGTCCAGGGACATCGGTGGAAAACTGGGTAGCTTGCTTGGGTCAGGGGCCTTAGGTGGAGGGCCAGGGGGCACCCTGAGGCCTATACTGCAAGTCCAGGGAGATCAGTGGACCCCTGGGTAGCTTGCTGAGGTCAGAGACCCCTATGTGGAGGGCCAGAAGGTCCCCTGGGGCCTATACTGCAAGTCCAGGGAGTGAGGTGGACTTCTGGGTAGCTTGTTGGGGTCAGAGGCCCCTAGGTGGAGGGCCAGGGGGCACCCTGGGGCCTATACTGCAAGTCCAAGGACATCGGTGGACCACTGTGTAGCTTGCTGGGGTCAGGGGCCCTTAGGTGGAGGGCCAGGGGGCACCCTGGGGCCTATACTGCAAGTCCAGTTAGAGAGGTGGACCCCTGGGTAGCTTGCTGGCTTCAGGGGCCCCTAGGTGGAGGGCCAGGTGGCAGCCTGTTGCTATACTGCAAGTCCAGGAAGAGAGGTTGACCCCTGGGTAGCTTGCTGAAGTCAGGAGCCCCTAGGTGGAGGGCCAAGGGGCACACTGGGGCCTATACTGCAAGTCCAGGAAGAGAGGTGGACCCCTGGGTAGCTTGCTGGGGTCAGAGGCCCCTAGGTGAATGGCCAGGGGGCACCCTGGGGCCTATACTGCAAGTCCAGGGAGATCGGTGGACCCCTGGGTAGCTTGCTGGAGTCAGAGGCCCCTAGGTGGAGGGCCAGGGGTTCCCCTGGGGCCTATATTGCAAGTCCAGGAAGAGAGGTGGACCCCTGGGTAGCTTGCTGGGATCAGAGGCCCCTAGGTGGAGGGCCAAGGGGCACCCTGGGGCCTATACTGCAAGTCCAGGGACATCGGTGGACCTCTGGGTAGCTTGCTGGGGTCAGAGGCCCCTAGGTGGAGGGCCAGGGGTTCCCCTGGGGCCTATACTGCAAGTCCAGGGAGTGAGGTGGACTCCTGGGTAGCTTGCTGGGATCAGAAGCCCCTAGGTGGAGGGCCAGGGGGCACCCTGGGGCCTATACTGTGAGTCCAGGGACATCGGTGGACCCCTTGGTAGTTGCTGGGGTCAGAGGCCCCTAGGTGGAGGGCCAGGGGGTACCCTGGGGCCTATACTGCAAGTCCAGGAACATCGGTGGACCACTGGGTAGCTTGCTGGTGTCAGGGGCCCTTAGGTGGAGGGCCAGGGGGCACCCTGGGGCCTATACTGCAAGTCCATGAAGAGAGGTTGACCCCTGGGTAGCTTGCTGAAGTCTGGAGCCCCTAGGTGGAGGGCCAGGGGCACACTGGGGCCTATACTGCAAGTCCAGGAAGAGAGGTGGACCCCTGGGTAGCTTGCTGGGGTCAGAGGCCCCTAGGTGAAGGGCCAGGGTGCACCCTGGGGCCTATAATGCAAGTCCAAGGACATCGGTGGACCCCTGGGTAGCTTGCTGGGGTCAGGGTCCCCTAGGTGGAGGGCCAGGGGTCACCCTGTGGGCTATACTGCAAGTCCAGGAAGAGAGGTGAACCCCTGGGTAGCTTGCTGGGGTCATAGGCTCCTAGGATGGTGGGCCAGGGGGCACCCTGGGGCCTACACTGCAAATCCAGGGAGAGAGGTGGACCCCTGGGTAGCTTGCAGGGGTCAGAGGCCCCTAGGTGGAAGGCCAGGGGGCACCCTGGGGCCTATACTGCAAGTCCAGGGAGGTAGGTGGACCCCTGGGTAGCTTGATGGAGACAGAGGCCCCTAGGTGGAGGGCCAGGGGTTCCCCTGGGGTTTATACTGTAAGTCAAGGGAGTGAGGTGGACTTCTGGGTAGCTTGATGGCGTCATAGGCTCCTAGGTGGAGGGCCAGGGGGCACCCTGGGGCCTACACTGCAAGTCCAGGGAGAGATGTGGACCCCTGGGTAGCTTGCTGGGGTCAGGGGCCCCTAGGTTGAGGTCCAGGGGGCACCCTGGGGCCTATACTGCAAGTCCAGGGACATCGGTGGACCCCTGGGTAGCTTGCTGGGGTCCGGGGCCCTTAGGTGGAGGGCCAGGGGGCACCCTGGGGCCTATACTGCAAGTCCAGGGAGTGAGGTGGACTCCTGGGTAGCTTGCTGGGGTCAGAGGCCCCTAGGTGGAGGGCCAGGGGGCACCCTGGGGCCTATACTGCAAGTCCAGGGACATCAGTTGACCCCTGGGTAGCTTGCTGGGGTCAGAGGCCCCTAGGTGGAGGGCCAGGGGGCACCCTGGGGCCTATACTGCAAGTCCAGGGACATCGGTGGACCAATGGGTAGCTAGCTGGGGTCAGTGGCCCTTAGGTGGAGGGCCAGGGGGCAAGCTGGGGCCTATACTGCAAATCCAGGAAGAGAGGTTGACCCCTGGGTAGCTTGCTGAAGTCTGGAGCCCCTAGGTGGAGGGCCAGGGGGCACACTGGGGCCTATACTGCAAGTCCAGAGAGTGAGGTGGACTCCTGGGTAGCTTGCTTTGGTCAGAGGCTCTAGGTGGAGGGCCAGGGGGCACCCTGGGGCCTATACTGCAAGTCCAGGGACATCGGTGGACCCCTGGGTAGCTTGCTGGGGTCAGAGGCCCCTAGGTCGAGTGCCAGGGGGCACCCTGGGGCCTATACTGCAAGTCCAGGGACATCGGTGGACCCCTGGGTAGCTTGCTGGGGTCAGAGGCCCCTAGGTGGAGGGCCAGGGGGCACCCTGGGGCCTATACTGCAAGTCCAGAGACATAGGTGGACCAATGGGTAGCTTGCTGAAGTCTGGAGCCCCTAGGTGGAGGGCCAGGGGTCACCCTGTGGGCTATACTGCAAGTCCAGGAAGAGAGGTGAACCCCTGGGTAGCTTGCTGGGGTCATAGGCTCCTAGGATGGTGGGCCAGGGGGCACCCTGGGGCCTACACTGCAAATCCAGGGAGAGAGGTGGACCCCTGGGTAGCTTGCAGGGGTCAGAGGCCCCTAGGTGGAAGGCCAGGGGGCACCCTGGGGCCTATACTGCAAGTCCAGGGAGGTAGGTGGACCCCTGGGTAGCTTGATGGAGTCAGAGGCCCCTAGGTGGAGGGCCAGGGGTTCCCCTGGGGTTTATACTGTAAGTCAAGGGAGTGAGGTGGACTTCTGGGTAGCTTGATGGCGTCATAGGCTCCTAGGTGGAGGGCCAGGGGGCACCCTGGGGCCTACACTGCAAGTCCAGGGAGAGATGTGGACCCCTGGGTAGCTTGCTGGGGTCAGGGACCCCTAGGTTGAGGTCCAGGGGGCACCCTGGGGCCTATACTGCAAGTCCAGGGACATCGGTGGACCCCTGGGTAGCTTGCTGGGGTCATAGGCTCATAGGTGGAGGACCAGGGGGCACCCAGGGGCCTACACTGCAAGTCCAGGGAGAGAGGTGGACCCCTAGGTAGCTTGCTGGGGTCAGAGACCCCTAGGTGGAGGGCCAGGGGGCACCCTGGGGCCTACACTGCAAGTCCAGGGAGAGAGCTGGACCCCTTGCTAGCTTGTTGGGGTCAGAGACCCCTAGGAGGAGGGCAAGGGGGCACCCTGGGGCCTAAACTGCAAGTCCAAGGAGGGAGATGGACCCCTTGGTAGCTTGCTTGGTTCAGTGGCCCCTAGGTGAAGAACAGGGGGCACCCTGGGTCCTATACTGCAAGTCCAGGGAGATCGGTGGACCCCTGGGTAGCTTGCTGGAGTCAGAGGCATCTAGGTGGAGTGCCAGGGGATCCCCTGGGGCCTATACTGCAAGTCCAGTGAGAGAGGTGGACCACTGGGTAGCTTGCTGGGGTCAGAAGGCCCTAGGTTGAGGGCAAGGGGGCACCCTGTGGCCTATACTGCAAGTCTAGGGAGAGAGGTGGACTCCTGGGTAGCTTGCTGGGGTCATAGGCTCCTAGGTGGAGGGCCAGGGGGCACCCTGGGGCCTACACTACAAGTCCAGGGAGATAGGTGGACCCCTGGGTAGCTTGCTGGGTCAGAGGCCCCTATGTGGAGGGCAAAGGGGCACCCTGGGGCCTACACTGCAAGTCCAGGGACATCGGTGGACCCCTGGGTAGCTTGCTGGGGTCAGAGGCCCATAGATGGAGGGTCAAGGGGCACCCTGGGGCCTATACTGCAAGTCCAGGGACATCAGTGGACCCCTGGGTAGCTTGCTGGGGTCAGAGGCCCCTATGTGGAGGGCAAAGGGGCACCCTGGGGCCTACACTGCAAGTCCAGCGACATCGGTGGACCCCTGGGTAGCTTGCTGGGGTCAGAGGCCCATAGATGGAGGGCCAGGGGGCACCCTGGGGCCTATACTGCAAGTCCAGGGAGGGAGGTGGATCCCTGGGTAGCTTGTTGGGATCTGGGGCCCCTTGGTGGAGGGCCAGGGGCACCCTTTGTGCTATACTGCAAGTCCAGGAAGAGAAGTGGACCCCTGGGTAGCTTGCTGGGGTCAGGGGCCCCTAGTTGGAGGTCCAGGGGGCAACCTGGGTTGTATACTGCAAGTCCAGGGAGAGAGGTGGACCCCTGGGTAGCTTGCTTGGGTCAGGGGCCCCTAGGGGGAGGGCCAGGGGGCACCCTGGGGCCTATACGGCAAGTCCAGGGACATCGGTGGACCCCTGGGTAGCTTGCTGGGGTCAGAGGCCCCTATGTGGAGGGCAAAGGGGCACCCTGGGGCCTACACTGCAAGTCCAGGGACATCGGTGGACCCCTGGGTAGCTTGCTGGGGTCAGAGGCCCATAGATGGAGGGCCAGGGGGCACCCTGGGGCCTATACTGCAAGTCCAGGGAGGGAGGTGGATCCCTGGGTAGCTTGTTGGGATCTGGGGCCCCTTGGTGGAGGGCCAGGGGCACCCTTTGGGCTATACTGCAAGTTCAGGAAGAGAAGTGGACCCCTGGGTAGCTTGCTGGGGTCAGGGGCCCCTAGTTGGAGGTCCAGGGGGACACCTGGGTTCTCTACTGCAAGTCCAGGGAGAAAGGTGGACCCCTGGGTAGCTTGCTTGGGTCAGAGGCCCCTAGGGGGAGGGCCAGGGGGCACCCTTGGGCCTATACTGCAAGTCCAGGGAGTAATGTGGACTCCTGGGTAGCTTGCTGGGGTCAGAGGCCCCTAAGTGGAGGGCCAGGGGGCACCCTGGGGCCTATCCTGCAAGTCCAAGGAGAGAGGTTGACCCCTGGGTAGCTTGCTGGGGTCAGAGGCGCCTAGGTGGAGGGAAAAGGGGGCACCCTGGGGCCAACACTGCATGTCCAGGGAGGGAGATGGACCCCTGGTTAGCTTGCTGAGGTCAGAGGCCCCTAGGTGGAGGGCCAAGGGGCATCCTGGGGCCTATACTGCAAGTCCAGGGACATCGGTGGACCCCTGGGTAGCTTGCTGGGGTCAGAGGCCCCTAGATGGAGGGCCAGGGGGCACCCTGGGGCCTATACTGCAAGACCAGGGAGAGATGTGGACCCCTGGGTAGCTTGCTGGGGTCAGGGGCCCCTAGGTGGAGGACCAGGGGGCACCCTGGGGCCTATACTGCAAGTCCAGGGACATCGGTGGAAAACTGGGTAGCTTGCTTGGGTCAGGGGCCTTAGGTGGAGGGCCAGGGGGCACCCTGAGGCCTATACTGCAAGTCCAGGGAGATCAGTGGACCCCTGGGTAGCTTGCTGAGGTCAGAGACCCCTATGTGGAGGGCCAGAAGGTCCCCTGGGGCCTATACTGCAAGTCCAGGGAGTGAGGTGGACTTCTGGGTAGCTTGTTGGGGTCAGAGGCCCCTAGGTGGAGGGCCAGGGGGCACCCTGGGGCCTATACTGCAAGTCCAAGGACATCGGTGGACCACTGTGTAGCTTGCTGGGGTCAGGGGCCCTTAGGTGGAGGGCCAGGGGGCACCCTGGGGCCTATACTGCAAGTCCAGTTAGAGAGGTGGACCCCTGGGTAGCTTGCTGGCTTCAGGGGCCCCTAGGTGGAGGGCCAGGTGGCAGCCTGTTGCTATACTGCAAGTCCAGGAAGAGAGGTTGACCCCTGGGTAGCTTGCTGAAGTCAGGAGCCCCTAGGTGGAGGGCCAAGGGGCACACTGGGGCCTATACTGCAAGTCCAGGAAGAGAGGTGGACCCCTGGGTAGCTTGCTGGGGTCAGAGGCCCCTAGGTGAATGGCCAGGGGGCACCCTGGGGCCTATACTGCAAGTCCAGGGAGATCGGTGGACCCCTGGGTAGCTTGCTGGAGTCAGAGGCCCCTAGGTGGAGGGCCAGGGGTTCCCCTGGGGCCTATATTGCAAGTCCAGGAAGAGAGGTGGACCCCTGGGTAGCTTGCTGGGATCAGAGGCCCCTAGGTGGAGGGCCAAGGGGCACCCTGGGGCCTATACTGCAAGTCCAGGGACATCGGTGGACCTCTGGGTAGCTTGCTGGGGTCAGAGGCCCCTAGGTGGAGGGCCAGGGGTTCCCCTGGGGCCTATACTGCAAGTCCAGGGAGTGAGGTGGACTCCTGGGTAGCTTGCTGGGATCAGAAGCCCCTAGGTGGAGGGCCAGGGGGCACCCTGGGGCCTATACTGTGAGTCCAGGGACATCGGTGGACCCCTTGGTAGTTGCTGGGGTCAGAGGCCCCTAGGTGGAGGGCCAGGGGGTACCCTGGGGCCTATACTGCAAGTCCAGGAACATCGGTGGACCACTGGGTAGCTTGCTGGTGTCAGGGGCCCTTAGGTGGAGGGCCAGGGGGCACCCTGGGGCCTATACTGCAAGTCCATGAAGAGAGGTTGACCCCTGGGTAGCTTGCTGAAGTCTGGAGCCCCTAGGTGGAGGGCCAGGGGCACACTGGGGCCTATACTGCAAGTCCAGGAAGAGAGGTGGACCCCTGGGTAGCTTGCTGGGGTCAGAGGCCCCTAGGTGAAGGGCCAGGGTGCACCCTGGGGCCTATAATGCAAGTCCAAGGACATCGGTGGACCCCTGGGTAGCTTGCTGGGGTCAGGGTCCCCTAGGTGGAGGGCCAGGGGTCACCCTGTGGGCTATACTGCAAGTCCAGGAAGAGAGGTGAACCCCTGGGTAGCTTGCTGGGGTCATAGGCTCCTAGGATGGTGGGCCAGGGGGCACCCTGGGGCCTACACTGCAAATCCAGGGAGAGAGGTGGACCCCTGGGTAGCTTGCAGGGGTCAGAGGCCCCTAGGTGGAAGGCCAGGGGGCACCCTGGGGCCTATACTGCAAGTCCAGGGAGGTAGGTGGACCCCTGGGTAGCTTGATGGAGACAGAGGCCCCTAGGTGGAGGGCCAGGGGTTCCCCTGGGGTTTATACTGTAAGTCAAGGGAGTGAGGTGGACTTCTGGGTAGCTTGATGGCGTCATAGGCTCCTAGGTGGAGGGCCAGGGGGCACCCTGGGGCCTACACTGCAAGTCCAGGGAGAGATGTGGACCCCTGGGTAGCTTGCTGGGGTCAGGGGCCCCTAGGTTGAGGTCCAGGGGGCACCCTGGGGCCTATACTGCAAGTCCAGGGACATCGGTGGACCCCTGGGTAGCTTGCTGGGGTCCGGGGCCCTTAGGTGGAGGGCCAGGGGGCACCCTGGGGCCTATACTGCAAGTCCAGGGAGTGAGGTGGACTCCTGGGTAGCTTGCTGGGGTCAGAGGCCCCTAGGTGGAGGGCCAGGGGGCACCCTGGGGCCTATACTGCAAGTCCAGGGACATCAGTTGACCCCTGGGTAGCTTGCTGGGGTCAGAGGCCCCTAGGTGGAGGGCCAGGGGGCACCCTGGGGCCTATACTGCAAGTCCAGGGACATCGGTGGACCAATGGGTAGCTAGCTGGGGTCAGTGGCCCTTAGGTGGAGGGCCAGGGGGCAAGCTGGGGCCTATACTGCAAATCCAGGAAGAGAGGTTGACCCCTGGGTAGCTTGCTGAAGTCTGGAGCCCCTAGGTGGAGGGCCAGGGGGCACACTGGGGCCTATACTGCAAGTCCAGAGAGTGAGGTGGACTCCTGGGTAGCTTGCTTTGGTCAGAGGCTCTAGGTGGAGGGCCAGGGGGCACCCTGGGGCCTATACTGCAAGTCCAGGGACATCGGTGGACCCCTGGGTAGCTTGCTGGGGTCAGAGGCCCCTAGGTCGAGTGCCAGGGGGCACCCTGGGGCCTATACTGCAAGTCCAGGGACATCGGTGGACCCCTGGGTAGCTTGCTGGGGTCAGAGGCCCCTAGGTGGAGGGCCAGGGGGCACCCTGGGGCCTATACTGCAAGTCCAGAGACATAGGTGGACCAATGGGTAGCTTGCTGAAGTCTGGAGCCCCTAGGTGGAGGGCCAGGGGTCACCCTGTGGGCTATACTGCAAGTCCAGGAAGAGAGGTGAACCCCTGGGTAGCTTGCTGGGGTCATAGGCTCCTAGGATGGTGGGCCAGGGGGCACCCTGGGGCCTACACTGCAAATCCAGGGAGAGAGGTGGACCCCTGGGTAGCTTGCAGGGGTCAGAGGCCCCTAGGTGGAAGGCCAGGGGGCACCCTGGGGCCTATACTGCAAGTCCAGGGAGGTAGGTGGACCCCTGGGTAGCTTGATGGAGTCAGAGGCCCCTAGGTGGAGGGCCAGGGGTTCCCCTGGGGTTTATACTGTAAGTCAAGGGAGTGAGGTGGACTTCTGGGTAGCTTGATGGCGTCATAGGCTCCTAGGTGGAGGGCCAGGGGGCACCCTGGGGCCTACACTGCAAGTCCAGGGAGAGATGTGGACCCCTGGGTAGCTTGCTGGGGTCAGGGACCCCTAGGTTGAGGTCCAGGGGGCACCCTGGGGCCTATACTGCAAGTCCAGGGACATCGGTGGACCCCTGGGTAGCTTGCTGGGGTCCGGGGCCCTTAGGTGGAGGGCCAGGGGGCACCCTGGGGCCTATACTGCAAGTCCAGGGAGTGAGGTGGACTCCTGGGTAGCTTGCTGGGGTCAGAGGCCCCTAGGTGGAGGGCCAGGGGGGCACCCTGGGGCCTATACTGCAAGTCCAGGGACATCAGTTGACCCCTGGGTAGCTTGCTGGGGTCAGAGGCCCCTAGGTGGAGGGCCAGGGGGCACCCTGGGGCCTATACTGCAAGTCCAGGGACATCGGTGGACCAATGGGTAGCTAGCTGGGGTCAGTGGCCCTTAGGTGGAGGGCCATGGGGCAAGCTGGGGCCTATACTGCAAATCCAGGAAGAGAGGTTGACCCCTGGGTAGCTTGCTGAAGTCTGGAGCCCCTAGGTGGAGGGCCAGGGGGCACACTGGGGCCTATACTGCAAGTCCAGAGAGTGAGGTGGACTCCTGGGTAGCTTGCTTTGGTCAGAGGCTCTAGGTGGAGGGCCAGGGGGCACCCTGGGGCCTATACTGCAAGTCCAGGGACATCGGTGGACCCCTGGGTAGCTTGCTGGGGTCAGAGGCCCCTAGGTCGAGTGCCAGGGGGCACCCTGGGGCCTATACTGCAAGTCCAGGGACATCGGTGGACCCCTGGGTAGCTTGCTGGGGTCAGAGGCCCCTAGGTGGAGGGCCAGGGGGCACCCTGGGGCCTATACTGCAAGTCCAGAGACATCGGTGGACCAATGGGTAGCTTGCTGAAGTCTGGAGCCCCTAGGTGGAGGGCCAGGGGGCACACTGGGGCCTATACTGCAAGTCCAGGAAGAGAAGTGGACCCCTGGGTAGCTTGCTGGGGTGAGAGGCCCCTAGGTGAAGGGCCAGGGGGCACCCTGGGGCCTATAGTGCAAGTCCAATGACATCGGTGGACCGCTGGGTAGCTTGCGGGGGTCAGAGGCCCCTAAGTGGAGGGCCAAGGGGCACCCTGGGGCCTATACTGCAAGCCCAGGGAGGGAGGTGGACCCCTGGGTAGCTTGCTGGGGTCAGGGTCCCCTAGGTGGAGGGCCAGGGGTCACCCTGTGGGCTATACTGCAAGTCCAGGAAAAGCGGTGGACCCCTGGGTAGCTTGGTGGGGTCAGGGGCCCCTAGGTGGATGGCCAGGGAGCACCCTGGGGCCTATATTGCAAGTCCAGGAAGAGAGGTGGACCCCTGGGTATCTTGCTGGGGTCAGGGGCCCCTAGGTGGAGGGCCAGGTGGCAGCCTGTGGGCTATACTGCAAGTCCAGGAAGAGAGGTTGTCCCCTGGGTAGCTTGCTGAAGTCAGGCGCCCCTAGGTGAAAGGCCAGGGGGCACCCTGAGGCCTATACTGCAAGCCCAGGGAGATCAGTGGACCCCTGTGTAGATTGCTGAGGTCAGAGACCCCTATGTGGAGGGCCAGAAGGTCCCCTGGGGCCTATACTGCAAGCCCAGTGAGAGAGGTGGACCCCTGAGTAGCTTGCTGGGGTCAGGGTCCCCTAGGTGGAGGGCCAGGGGTCACCACGTGGGCTATACTGCAAGTCCAAGAAGAGAGGTGGACCCCTGGGTAGCTTGGTGGGGTCAGGGGCCCCTAGGTGAAAGGCCGGGGGGCACCCTGAGGCCTATACTGCAAGCCCATGGAGGGACGTGGACAACTGGGTAGCTTGCTGGGGTCAGGGTCCCCTAGGTGGAGGGCCAGGGGGCACCCTGTGGGCTATACTGCAAGTACAGGAAAAGAGTTGGACCGCTGGGTAGCTTGCTGGGGTCATAGGTTCCTAGGTGGAGGGCCAGGGGGCACCCTGGGGCCTACACTGCAAGTCCAGGGAGAGAGGTGGACCCCTGGGTAGCTTGCTGGGGTCAGAGGCCCCTAGGTGGAAGGCCAGGGGGCACCCTGGGGCCTATACTGCAAGTCCAGGGAGGTAGGTGGACCCCTGGGTAGCTTGTTGGAGTCAGAGGCCCCTAGGTGGAGGGCCAAGGGGCACCCTGGGGCCTATACTGCAAGTCCAGGGAAATCGGTGGACCCCTGGGTAGCTTGCTGGGGTCAGAGGCCCCTAGGTGGAGGGTCAGGGGTTCACTTGGGGCCTATACTGCAAGTCCAGGGAGTGATGTGGACCCCTGGTTAGCTTGCTGGGGTCAGGGGCCCCTAGGTGGAGGTCCAGGGGGCACCCTGGGACCTATACTGCAAGTCCAGGGACATCGGTGGACCCCTGGGTAGCTTGCTGGGGTCAGGGGCCCTTAGGTGGAGGGCCAGGGGGCACCCTGAGGCCTATACTGCAAGTCCAGGGAGATCAGTGGACCCCTGGGTAGCTTGCTGAGGTCAGATACCCCTATGTGGAGGGCCAGAAGGTCCCCTGGGGCCTATACTGCAAGTCCAGGGAGTGAGGTGGACTCCTGGGTAGCTTTCTCGGGTCAGAGGCCCCCAGGTGGAGGGCCAGGGGGTACCCTGAGGCCTATACTGCAAGTCCAGGGAGTGAGGTGGACTCCTGGGTAGCTTGCTGGGGTCAGAGGCCCCTAGGTTTAGGGCCAGGGGGCACCCTGGGGCCTATACTACAAGTCCAGGGACATCGGTGGACCACTGTGTAGCTCACTGGAGTCAGGGGCCCTTAGGTGGAGGGCCAGGGGGCACCCTGGTTCCTATACTGCAAGTCCAGGAAGAGAGGTGGACCCCTGGGTAGCTTGCTGGGGTCTGGCGCCCCTAGGTGAAGGGCCAGGGAGCACCCTGAGGCCTATACTGCAAGCCCAGGGAGGGAGGTGGACCCCTTGGTAGCTTGCTGGGGTCAGGGTCCCCTAGGTGGAGGGCCAGGGGGCATACTGGGGCCTTCACTACAAGCCCAGGGAGGGAGGTGGACATCTGGGTAGCTTGCTGGGGTCAGAGGCCCCTAGGTGGAGGGCCAGGGGGCATACTGGGGCCTTCACTACAAGTCCAGGAAGAGAGGTGGACATCTGGGTAGCTTGCTGGGGTCAGAGGCCCCTAGGTGAAGTGCCAGGGGGCACCCTGGGGCCTATACTACAAGTCCAGGGAGATCGGTGGACCGCTGGGTAGCTTGCAGGGGTCAGAGGCCCCTAGGTGGATGGCCAAGGGGGCACCCTCTGGGCTATACTGCAAGTCCAGGAAGACAGGTGGACTCCTGGGTAGCTTTCTGGGGTCAGAGGCCCCCAGGTGGAGGGCCAGAAGGTCCCCTGGGGCCTATACTGCAAGTCCAGGGAGTGAGGTGGACTCCTGGGTAGCTTTCTGGGGTCAGAGGCCCCCAGGTGGAGGGCCAGGGGTTCCCCTGGGGCCTATACTGCAAGTCCAGGGAGTGAGGTGGACTTCTGGGTAGCTTGATGGGGACATAGGCTCCTAGGTGGAGGGCCAGGGGGCACCCTGGGGCCTACACTGCAAGTCCAGGGAGAGATGTGGACCCCTGGGTAGCTTGCTGGGGTCAGGGGCCCCTAGGTTGAGGTCGAGGGGGCACCCTGGGGCCTATACTGCAAGTCCAGGGACATCGGTGGACCCCTGGGTAGCTTGCTGGGGTCAGGGACCCTTAGGTGGAGGGCCAGGGGGCACCCTGGAGCCTAAACTGCAAGTCCAGGGAGAGGGGTGGACTCCTGGGTAGCTTGCTGGGGTCAGAGGCCCCTAGGTGGAGGGCCAGGGGGCATCCTGGGGCCTATACTGCAAGTCCAGGGACATCGGTGGACCCCTGGGTAGCTTGCTGGGGTCAGAGGCCCCTAGGTGGAGGGCCAGGGGGCAGCCTGGGGCCTATACTGCAAGTCCAGGGACATCCGTGGACCACTGGGTAGCTTGCTGGGGTCAGGGGCCCTTAGGTGGAGGGCCAGGGGGCACCCTGGGGTCTATACTGCAAAACCAGGAAGAGAGGTTGACCCCTGGGTAGCTTGCTGAAGTCTGGAGCCCCTAGGTGGAGGGCCAGGGGGCACACTGGGGCCTATACTGCAAGTCCAGGAAGAGAGGTGGACCCCTGGGTAGCTTGCTGGGGTCAGAGGCCCCTAGGTGAAGTGCCAGGGGGCACCCTGGGGCCTATACTACAAGTCCAAGGAGATCGGTGGACCGCTGGGTAGCTTGCAGGGGTCAGAGGCCCCTAAGTTGAGGGCCAGGGGGCACCCTGGGGCCTATACTGCAAGCTCAGGGAGGGAGGTGGACCCCTGGGTAGCTTGCTGGGGTCAGGGTCCCCTAGGTGGAGGGCCAGGGGTCACCCTGTGGGCTATACTGCAAGTCCAGGAAGAGAGGTGGACCCCTGGGTAGCTTGGTGGGGTCAGGGGCCCCTAGTTTGATGGCCAGGGGGCACCCTGGGGCCTATGTTGCATGTCCAGGAAGAGAAGTGGACCCCTGGGTAGCTTGCTGGGGTCAGGGGCCCCTAGTTGGAGGTCCAGGGGGCAACCTGGGTTCTCTACTGCAAGTCCAGGGAGAAAGGTGGACCCCTGGGTAGCTTGCTGGGGTCAGAGGCCCCTAGGTGGAGGGCCAGGGAATCCCCTGGGGCCTATAGTGCAAGTCCAGGGAGTGAGGTGGACTTCTGGGTAGCTTGCTGGGGTCAGAGGCTCCTAGGTGGAGGGCCAGGGGGCACCCTGGGGCCTACACTGCAAGTCCAGGGAGAGATTTGGACCCCTGGGTAGCTTGCTGGGGTCAGGGGCCCCTAGGTGGAGGTCCAGGTGGCACCCTGAGGCCTATACTGCAAGTCCAGGGAGATCAGTGGACCCCTGGGTAGCTTGCTGAGGTCAGAGACTCCTATGTGGAGGGCCAGAAGGTTCCCTGGGGCCTATACTTCAAGTCCAGTGAGTGAGGTGGACTCCTGGGTAGCTTGCTGGGGTCAGAGGCCCCTAGGTGGAGGGCCAGGGGGCACCCTGGGGCCTATACTGCAAGTCCAGGGACATCGGTGGACCCCTGGGTAGCTTGCTGGGGTCAGAGGCCCCTAGGTGGAGGGCCAGGGGTTCCCCTGGGGCCTATACTACAAGTCCAGGGAGTGAGGTGGACTTCTGGGTAGCTTGCTGGGGCCATAGGCTCCTAGGTGGAGGGCCAGGGGGCACCCTGGGGCCTACACTGCAAGTCCAGGGAGAGATGTGGACCCCTGGGTAGCTTGCTGGGGTCAGGGGGCCCTAGGTGGAGGACCAGGGGGCACCCTGGGGCCTAAACTGCAAGTCCAGGGACATCAGTGGACCCCTGGGTAGCTTGCTGGGGTCAGAAGGCCCTAGGTGGAGGGCCAGGGGGCACCCTGGGGCCTATACTGCAAGTCCAGGGAAATCGGTGGACCACTGTGTAGCTTGCTGGGGTCAGGGGCCCTTAGGTGGAGGGCCATGGGGCACCCTTGGGCCTATACTGCAAGTCCAGGAAGAAAGGAGGACCCCTGGGTAGCTTGCTGGGGTTAGGGGCACCTAGGTGGAGGGCCAGGTGGCAGCCTGTGGGCTATACTGCAAGTCCAGGAAGAGAGGTTGACCCCTGGGTAGATTGCTGAAGTCAGGAGCCACTAGGTGGAGGGCCAGGGGGCACACTGGGGCCTATACTGCAAGTCCAGGGAGTGAGGTGGACTCCTGGGTAGCTTGCTGGGGTCAGAGGCCCCTAGGTGGAGGGCCAGAGGGCACACTGGGGCCTATACTGCAAGTCCAGGGACATCGGTGGACCCCTGGGTAGCTTGCTGGGGTCAGAGGTCCCTAGGTGGAGGGCCAGGGGTTCCCCTGGGGCCTATACTACAAGTCCAGGGAGTGAGGTGGACTTCTGGGTACCTTGCTGGGGCCATAGGCTCCTAGGTGGAGGGCCAGGGGGCACCCTTGGGCCTATACTGCAAGTCCAGGAAGAAAGGTGGACCCCTGGGTAGCTTGCTGGGGTTAGGGGCACCTATTTGGAGGGCCAGGTGGCAGCCTGTGGGCTATACTGCAAGTCCAGGAAGAGAGGTTGACCCCTGGGTAGCTTGCTGAAGTCAGGAGCCACTAGGTGAAGGGCCAGGGGCACCCTGGGGCCTATACTGCAAATCCAATGACATCGGTGGACTGCTGGGTAGCTTGCGGGGGTCAGAGGCCCCTAAGTGGAGGGCCAGGGGGCACCCTGGGGCCTGTACTGCAAGCCCAGGGAGGGAGGTGGACCCCTGGGTAGCTTGCTGGGGTCTGGGTCCCCTAGGTGTAAGGCCAGGGGGCACCGTGTGGGCTATACTGCAAGTCCAGGAAGTCCAGGAAGAGAGGTGGACTCCTGGGTAGCATGCTGGGGTCATAGGCTCCTAGGTGGAGGGCCAGGGGGCACCCTGGGGCCTACACTGCAAGTCCAGGGAGAGAGGTGGACCCCTGGGTAGCTTGCTGGGGTCAGAGGCCCCTAGGTGGAAGGCCAAGGGACACCCTGGGGCCTATACTGCAAGTCCAGGGAGATCGGTGGACCCCTGGGTAGCTTGCTGGGGTCAGGGGCCCTTAGGTGGAGGGCCATGGGGCACCCTTGGGCCTATACTGCAAGTCCAGGAAGAAAGGTGGACCCCTGGGTAGCTTGGTGGGGTCAGGGTCCCCTAGGTGGATGGCCAGGGGGCACCCTGTGGGCTATACTGCAAGTCCAGGAAGAGAGGTGGACCCCGGGGTAGCTTGCTGGGGTCAGAGGCCCCTAGGTGGAGGGCCAAGGGGCACCCTGGGGCCTACACTGCAAGTCCAGGGAGAGAGATGGACCCCTGGGTAGCTTGTTGGGGTCAGAGGCCCCTAGGTGGAGGGCCAAGGGGCACCCTGGGGCCTATACTACAAGTCCAGGGACATCGGTGGACTCCTGGGTAGCTTGCTGGGGTCAGAGGCCCCTAGGTGGAGGGCCAGGGGTTCCCCTGGGGCCTATACTGCAAGTCCAGGGAGTGAGGTGGACTTCTGGGTAGCTTGCTGGGGTCATAGGCTCCTAGGTGGAGGGCCAGGGGGCACCCTGGGGCCTACACTGCAAGTCCAGGGAGAGATGTGGACCCCTGGGTAGCTTGCTGGGGTCAGGGGCCCCTAGATTGAGGGCCAGGGGGCACCCTGGGGCCTATATTGCAAGTCCAGGGAGTGAGGTGGACTCCTGGGTAGCTTGCTGGGGTCAGAGGCCCCTAGGTGGAGGGCCAGGGGGCACCCTGGGGCCTATACTGCAAGTCCAGGGACATCGGTGGACCCCTGGGTAGCTTGCTGGGGTCAGAGGCCCCTAGAAGTAGGGCCAGGGGGCACCCTGGGGCCTATACTGCAAGTCCAGGGACATCGGTGGACCACTGGGTAGCTTGCTGGGGTCAGGGGCCCTTAGGTGGAGGGCCAGGGGGCACCCTGGGGCCTGTACTGCAAGTCCAGGAAGAGAAGTGGACCCCTGGGTAGCTTGCTGGGGTCTGGGTCCCCTAGGTGGAGGGAGAGAGGGCACACTGGGGCCTATACTGCAAGTCCAGGAAGAGAGGTGGACCCCTGGGTAGCTTGCTGGGGTTAGGGGCCCCTAGGTGGAGGGCCAGGTGGCAGCCTGTGGGCTATACTGCAAGTCCAGGAAGAGAGGTTGACCCCTGGGTAGCTTGCTGGGGTCAGGGTCCCCTAGGTGGATGGCCAGGGGGCACCCTGTGGGCTATACTGCAAGTCCAGGAAGAGAGGTGGAACCCTGGGTAGCTTGCTGGGGTCAGGGGCCCTTAGGTGGAGGGCCAGGTGGCAGCCTGTGGGCTATACTGCAAGTCCAGGAAGAGAGGTTGATCCCTGGGTAGCTTGCTGAAGTCAGGAGCCCCTAGGTGGAGGGCCAGGGAGCACACTGGGGCCTATACTGCAAGTCCAGGAACAAAGGTGGACCCCCGGGTAGCTTGCTGGGGTCAGAGGCCTCTATGTGAAGGGCCAGGGGGCACCCTGGGGCATATACTGCAAGTCCAGGGAGTAAGGTGGACTCCTGGGTAGCTTGCTGGGCTCATAGGCTCCTAGGTGGAGGGCCAAGGGGCACCCTGGGGCCTACACTGCAAATCCAGGGAGAGAGGTGGACCCCTGGGTAGCTTGCGGGGGTCAGAGGCCCTTAAGTGGAGGGCCAGGTGGCACCCTGGGGCATATACTGCAAGCCCAGGGAGGGAGGTGGACCCCTGGGTAGCTTCCTGGGGTCAGGGTCCCCTAGGCGGAGGGCCAGGGGTCACCCTTTGGGCTGTACTGCAAGCCCAGGAAAAGAGGTGGACCCCTGGGTAGCTTGGTGGGGTCAGGGGCCATTAGGTGGATGGCCAGGGGGCACCCTGTGGCCTATATTGCAAGTCCAGTAAGAGAGGTGGACCCCTGGGTAGCTTGCTGGGGTCAGGCGCCCCTAGGTGAAAGGCCAGGGGGCACCCTGAGGCCTATACTGCAAGCCCAGGGAGGGAGGTGGACAACTGGGTAGCTTGCTGGGGTCAGGGTCCCCTAGGTGGAGGGCCAGGGGGCACCCTGTGGGCTACACTGCTAGTACAGGAAGAGAGGTGGACTCCTGGGTAGCTTGCTGGGGTCATAGGCTCCTAGGTGGAGGGCCAGGGGGCACCCTGGGGCCTACACTGCAAGTCCAGGGAGAGAGGTGGCCCCCTGGGTAGCTTGCTGGGGTCAGAGGCCCCTAGGTGGAAGGCCAGGGGGCACCCTGGGGCCTTTACTGCAAGTCCAGGGAGGTAGGTGGACCCCTGGGTAGCTTGCTAGAGTCAGAGGCCCCTAGGTGGAAGGCCAAGGGGCACACTGGGGCCTATACAGCAAGTCCAGGGACATCGGTGGACCCCTGGGTAGCTTGCTGGGGTCAGAGGCCCCTAGGTGAAGGGCCAGGGGTTCCCCTGGGGCCTATACTACAAGTCCAGGGAGTGAGGTGGACTTCTGGGTAGCTTGCTGGGGTCATAGGCTCCTAGGTGGAGGGCCAGGGGGCACCCTGGGTCCTACACTGCAAGTCCAGGCAGAGATGTGGACCCCTGGGTAGATTGCTGGGGTCAGGGGCCCCTAGGTGGAGGACCAGGGGGCACCCTGGTGCCTA
The DNA here is from genome assembly GCF_052040795.2 of Danio rerio. NCBI lineage: Eukaryota > Metazoa > Chordata > Actinopteri > Cypriniformes > Danionidae > Danio > Danio rerio. The sequence continues at coordinate 47,908,986 of NC_141023.1, read as the reverse complement.
TACTGCAAGTCCAGGGACATCGGTGGACCCCTGGGTAGCTTGCTGGGGTCAGGGGCCCTTAGGTGGAGGGCCAGGGGGCACCCTGAGGCCTAAACTGCAAGTCCAGGGAGATCAGTGGACAACTGGGTAGCTTGCTGAGGTCAGAGGCCCCTATGTGGAGGGCCAGAAGGTCCCCTGGGGCCTATACTGCAAGTTCAGGGAATGAGGTGGACTCCTGGGTAGCTTGCTGGGGTCAGAGGCCCCTAGGTGGAGGGTCAGGGGGCACCCTGGGGCCTATACTGCAAGTCCAGGGACATCGCTGGACCCCTGGGTAGCTTGCTGGGTTCAGAGGCCCCTAGGTGGAGGGCCAGGGGGCACCCTGAGGCCTATACTGCAAGTCCAGGGAAATCGGTGGACCACTGTGTAGCTTGCTGGGGTCAGGGGCCCTTAGTTGGAGGGCCATGGGGCACCCTGGGGACTATACTGCAAGTCCAGGAAGAGAGGTGGAGCCCTGGGTAGCTTGCTGGGGTTAGGGGCCCCTAGGTGGAGGGCCAGGTGGCAGCCTGTGGGCTATACTGCAAGTCCAGGAATAGAGGTTGACCCCTGGGTAGCTTGCTGAAGACAGGAGCCACTAGGTGGAGGGCCAGGGGGCACACTGGGGTCTATACTGCAAGTCTAGGAAGAGAGGTGGACCCCTGGGTAGCTTGCTGGGGTCAGAGGCCCCTAGGTGGATGACCTTTGGGCACCCTGTGGGCTATACTGCAAGTCAAGGAAGAGAGGTGGACCCCTGGGTAGCTTGCTGGGGTCAAGGTCCCCTAGGTGGATGGCCAGGGGGCACCCTGTGGGCTATATTGCAAGTCCAGGAAGAGAGGTGGACCCCTGGTTAGCTTGCTGGGGTCAGAGGCCCCTAGGTGGAGGGCCAGGGGTTCCCCTGGGGCATATACTGCAAGTCCAGGGAGTGAGGTGGACTTCTGGGTAGCTTGATGGGGTCATAGGCTCCTAGGTGGAGGGCCAGGGGGCACCCTGGGGCCTACACTGCAAGTCCAGGGAGAGATGTGGACCCCTGGGTAGCTTGTTGGGGTCAGGGGCCCCTAGGTTGAGGTACAGGGGGCACCCTGGGGCCTATACTGCAAGTCCAGGGACATCGGTGGACCCCTGGGTAGCTTTCTGGGGTCAGGGACCAAAAGGTGGTGGGCCAGGGGGCACCCTGGGGCCTATACTGCAAGTCCAGGGAGTGAGGTGGACTCCTGGGTAGCTTGCTGGGGTAAGAGGCCCCTTGGTGGAGGGCCAGGGGGCACCCTGGGGCCTATACTGCAAGTCCAGGGACATCGGTGGACCCCTGGGTAGCTTACAGGGGTCAGAGGAACCTAGGTGGAGAGCCAGGGGGCACCCTGGGGCCTATACTGCAAGTCCAGGGACATCGGTGGACCCCTGGGTAGCTTGCTGGGGTCAGAGGCCCCTAGGTGTAGGGCCAGGGGGCACCCTGGGGCCTATACTGCAAGTCCAGGGACATCGGTGGACCAATGGGTAGCTTGCTGGGGTCAGGGGCCCTTAGGTGGAGGGCCAGGGGGCACCCTGCGGCCTATACTGCAAGTCCAGGAAGAGAGGTTGACCCCTGGGTAGCTTGCTGAAGTCTGGAGCCCCTAGGTGGAGGGCCAGGGGGCAAACTGGGGCCTATACTGCAAGTCCAGGAAGAGAGGTGGACCCCTGGGTAGCTTGCTGGGGTCAGAGGCCCCTAGGTGAAGGGCCAGGGGGCACCCTGGGGCCTATACTGAAAGTCCAATGACATCGGTGGACCGCTGGGTAGCTTGCGGGGGTCAGAGGCCCCTAAGTGGAGGGCCAGGGGTCACCCTGGGGCCTATACTGCAAGCCCAGGGAGGGAGGTGGACCCCTGGGTAGCTTGCTGGGGTCAGGGTCCCCTAGGTGAAGGGCCAGGGGTCACCCTGTGGGCTATACTGCAAGTCCAGGAAGAGAGGTTGACCCTGGGAAGCTTGGTGGGGTCAAGGTTCCCTAGGTGGATGGCCAGTTGGCACCCAGGGGCCTATATTGCAAGTCCAGGAAGAGAGGTGGACCCCTGGGTATCTTGCTGGGGTCAGGCGCCCCTAAGTGAAAGGCCAGGGGGCACCCTGGGGCCTATACTGCAAGTCCAATGACATCGGTGGACCGCTGGGTAGCTTGCGGGGGTCAGAGGCCCCTAAGTGGAGGGCCAGGGGGCACCCTGGGGCCTATACTGCAAGCCCAGGGAGGGAGGTGGACCCCTGGGTAGCTTGCTGGGGTCTGGGTCCCCTAGGTGAAGGGCCAGGGGTCACCCTGTGGGCTATACTGCAAGTCCAGGAAGAGAGGTTGACCCCTGGGAAGCTTGGTGGGGTCAGGGTTCCTTAGGTGGATGGCCAGGGGGCACCCAGGGGCCTATATTGCAAGTCCAGGAAGAGAGGTGGACCCCTGGGTATCTTGCTGGGGTCAGGCGCCCCTAGGTGAAAGGCCAGGGGGCACCCTGAGACCTATACTGCAAGCCCAGGGAGGGAGGTGGACCCCTGGGTAGCTTGCTAGGGTCACCCTGTGGGCTATACTGCAAGTCCAGGAAGAGAGGTGGACCCCTGGGTAGCTTGCTGAGGTCATAGGCTCCGAGGTGGAGGGCCAGGGGGCACCCTGGGGTCTAAACTGCAAGTCCAGGGAGGTAGGTGGACCCCTGGGTAGCTTGCTGGAGACAGAGGCCCCTAGGTGGAGGGTCAAGGGGGCACCCTGGGGCCTATACTGCAAGTCCAGGGACATCGGTGGACCCCTGGGTAGCTTGCTGGGGTCAGAGGCCCCTAGGTGGAGGGCCAGGGGTTCCCCTGGGGCCTATACTGCAAGTCCAGGGAGTGAGGTGGACTTCTGGGTAGCTTGCTGGGGTCATAGGCTCCTAGGTGGAGTGCCAGGGGGCACCCTGGGGCCTACACTGCAAGTCCAGGGAGAGATGTGGACCCCTGGGTAGCTTGCTGGGGACAGGGGCCCCTAGGTGGAGGACCCGGGGGCACCCTGGGGCCTATACTGCAAGTCCAAGGACATAGGTGGACCCCTGGGTAGCTTGCTGGGGTCAGGGGCCCTTAGGTGGAGGGCCAGGGGGCACCCTGAGGCCTATACTGCAAGTCCAGGGAGATCAGTGGACCCCTGGGTAGCTTGCTGAGGTCAGAGACCCCTATGTGGAGGGCCAGAAGGTCCCCTGGGGCCTATACTGCAAGTACAGGGAGTGAGGTGGACTCCTGGGTAGCTTGCGTGGGTTAGGAGCCCCTAGGTGAAGGGCCAGGGGGCACCCTGAGGCCTATACTGCAAGCCCAGGGACATCGGTGGACCCCTGGGTAGCTTGCTGGGGTCAGGGGCCCTTAGGTGGAGGGCCAGGGGGCACCCTGGGGCCTATACTGCAAGTACAGGGAGTGAGGTGGACTCCTAGGTAGCTTGCTGGGGTCAGAGGCCCCTAGGTGGAGGGACAGGGGGCACCCTGGGGCCTATACGGCAAGTCCAGGGACATCGGTGGACCCCTGGGTAGCTTGCTGGGGTCTGGGTCGCCTAGGTGGAAGGCCAGGGTGCACCCTGTGGGCTATACTGCAAGTCCAGGAAGTCCAGGAAGAGAGGTGGACTCCTGGGTAGCTTGCTGGGGTCATAGGCTCCTAGGTGGAGGGCCAGGGGGCACCCTGGGGCCTACACTGCAAGTCCAGGGATAGAGGTGGACCCCTGGGTAGCTTGCTGGGGTCAGAGGCCCCTAGGTGGAAGGCCAAGGGGCACCCTGGGGCCTATACTGCAAGTCCAGGGAGGTAGGTGGACCCCTGGGTAGCTTGCTGGAGTCAGAGGCCCCTAGGTGGAGGGCCAAGGGGCACCCTGGGGCCTATACTGCAAGTCCAGGGACATCGGTGGACCCCTGGGTAGCTTGCTGGGGTCAGAGGCCCCTAGGTGGAGGGCCAGAGGTTCCCCTGGAGCCTATACTGCAAGTCAAGGGAGTGAGGTGGACTTCTGGGTAGCTTGCTGGGGTCAGAGGCTCCTAGGTGGAGGGCCAGGGGGCACCCTGGGGCCTACACTGCAAGTCCAGGGAGAGATGTGGACCCCTGGGTAGCTTGCTGGGGTCAGGGTCCCCTAGGTGGAGGTCAAGGGGGCACCCTGAGGCCTATACTGCAAGTCCAGGGAGATCAGTGGACCCCTGGGTAGCTTGCTGAGGTCAGAGACCCCTATGTGGAGGGCCAGAAGGTCCCCTGGGGCCTATACTGCAAGTCCAGGGAGTGAGGTGGACTCCTGGGTAGCTTGCTGGGGTCAGAGGCCCCTAGGTGGAGGGCCAGGGGGCACCCTGGGGCCTATACTGCAAGTCCAGGGACATCGGTGGACCCCTAAGTAGCTTGCTGGGGTCAGAGGCCCCTAGGTGGAGGGCCAGGGGGCACCCTGGGGCCTATACTGCAAGTCCAGGAAGAGAGGTTGACCCCTGGGTAGCTTGCTGAAGTCTGGAGCCCCTAGGTGAAGGGCCAGGGGGCACACTGGGGCCTATAATGCAAGTCCAGGAAGAGAGGTGGACCCCTGGGTAGCTTGCTGGGGTCAAAGGCCCCTAGGTGAAGGGCCAGGGGGCACCCTGGGGCCTATACTGCAAGTCCAAGGACATGGGTGGACCGCTGGGTAGCTTGCGGGGGTCAGAGGCCCCTAAATGGAGGGCCAGGAGGCACCCTGGGGCCTATACTGCAAGCACAGTGAGGGAGTTTGACCCCTGGGTATCTTGCTGGGGTCAGGGTCCCCTACGTGGAGGGCCAGGGGTCACCCTGTGGGCTATACTGCAAGTCCAGGAAGAGAGGTGGACCCCTGGGTATCTTGCTGGGGTCAGGCGCCCCTAGGTGAAAGGCCAGGGGGCACCCTGAGGCCTATACTGCAAGCCCAGGGAGGGAGGTGGACCCCTGGGTAGCTTGCTGGGGTCTGGGTCCCCTAGGTGGAAGGCCAGGGGGCACCCTGTGAGCTATACTGCAAGTCCAGGAAGTCCAGGAAGAGAGGTGGACCCCTGGGTATCTTGCTGGGGTCACGCGCCCCTAGGTGAAAGGCCAGGGGGCACCCTGAGGCCTATACTGCAAGCCCAGGGAGGGAGGTGGACCCTTGGATAGCTTGCTGGGGTCTGGGTCCCCTAGGTGGAAGGCCAGGGGGCACCCTGTGGGCTATACGGCAAGTCCAGGAAGTCCAGGAAGAGAGGTGGACTCCTGGGTAGCTTGCTGGGGTCATAGGCTCCTAGGTGGAGGGCCAGGGGGCACCCTGGGGCCTACACTGCAAGTCCAGAGAGAGAGGTGGACCCCTGGGTAGCTTGCTGGGGTCAGAGGCCCCTAGGTGGAAGGCCAAGGGGCACCCTGGGGCCTATACTGCAAGTCCAGGGAGGTAGGTGGACCCCTGGGTATCGTGCTGGAGTCAGAGGCCCCTAGGTGGAGGGCCAAGGGGCATCCTGGGGCCTATACTGCAAGTCCAGGGACATCGGTGGACCCCTGGGTAGCTTGCTGGGGTCAGAGGCCCCTAGGTGGAGGGCCAGGGGTTCCCCTGGGGCCTATACTGCAAGTCCAGGGAGTGAGGTGGACTTCTGGGTAGCTTGCTGGGGTCAGAGGCTCCTAGGTGGAGGGCCAGGGGGCACCCTGGGGCCTACACTGCAAGTCCAGGGAGAGATGTGGACCCCTGGGTAGCTTGCTGGGGTCAGGGGCCCCTAGGTGGAGGTCCTGGGGGCACCCTGAGGCCTATACTGCAAGTCCAGGGAGATCAGTGGACCCCTGGGTAGCTTGCTGAGGTCAGAGACCCCTATGTTGAGGGCCAGAAGGTCCCCTGGGGCCTATACTGCAAGTCCAGGGAGTGAGGAGGACTCCTGGGTAGCTTGCTGGGGTCAGAGGCCCCTAGGTGGAGGGCCAGGGGGCACCCTGGGGCCTACACTGCAAGTCCAGGGACATCGGTGGACCCCTAAGTAGCTTGCTGGGGTCAGAGGCCCCTAGGTGGAGGGCTAGGGGGCACCCTGGGGCCTATACTGCAAGTCCAGGAAGAGAGGTTGACCCCTGGGTAGCTTGCTGAAGTCTGGAGCCCCTAGGTGGATGGCCAGGGGGCACTCTGGGGCCTATATTGCAAGTCCAGGAAGAGAGGTGGACCCCTGGGTATCTTGCTGGGGTCAGGCGCCTCTAGGTGAAAGGCCAGGGGGCACCCTGAGGCCTATACTGCAAGCCCAGGGAGGGAGGTGGACCCCTGGGTAGCTTGCTGGGGTCAGGGTCCCCTAGGTGGAAGGCCAGGGGTCACCCTGTGGGCTTTAATGCAAGTCCAGGGAGGTAGGTGGACCCCTGGGTAGCTTGCTGGAGTCAGAGGCCCCTAGGTGGAGGGCCAGGGGGCACCCTGGGGCCTATATTGCAAGTCCAGGAAGAGTGGTGGACCCCAGGGTAGCTTGCTGGGGTAAGGGTCCCCTAGGTGGAGGGCCAGGGGGCACCCTGTGGGCTAAACTGCAAGTCCAGGAAGAGAGGTGGACCCCTGGGTAGCTTGCTGGGGTCTTAGGCTCCTAGGTGGAGGGCCAGGGGGCATCCTGGGGCCTACACTGCAAGTCCAGGGATAGAGGTGGACCCCTGGGTAGCTTGCCGGGGTCAGAGGGCCCTAGGTGGAGGGCCAGGGGGCACTCTGGGGCCTATACTGCAAGTCCAGGGACATTGGTGGACCCCTGGGTAGCTTGCTGGGGTCAGAGGCCCCTAGGTGGAGGGCCAGGGGGCACCCTGGGGCCTATACTGCAAGTCCAGGGACATCGGTGGACCCCTGGGTAGCTTGCTGGGGTCAGGGGCCCTTAGGTGGAGGGCCAGGGGGCACCCTGGGGCCTATACTGCAAGTCCAGGAAGAGAGGTGGACCCCTGGATAGCTTGCTGTGGTTAGGGGTCCCTAGAAGGAGGGCCAGGTGGCAGCCTGTGGGCTATACTGCAAGTCCAGGAAGAGAGGTTGACCCCTGGGTAGCTTGCTGAAGTCAGGAGCCACTAGGTGGAGGGCCAGGGGGCACACTGCGGCCTATACTGCAAGTCCAGGGACATTGGTGGACCCCTGGGTAGCTTGCTGGGGTCAGAGGCCCCTAGGTGAAGGGCCAGGGGGCACCCTGGGGCCTATACTGCAAGTCCAGGGAGATCGGTGGACCCCTGGGTAGCTTGCTGGGGTCAGGCTTCCCTAGGTGAAGGGCCAGGGGGCACCCTGAGGCCTATACTGCAAGCCCAGGGAGGGAGGTGGACCCCTGGGTAGCTTGCTGGGGTCAGGGTCCCCTAGGTGGATGGCCAGGGGGCACCCTGTGGGCTATACTGCAAGTCCAGGAAGAGAGGTGGACCCCGGGGTAGCTTGCTGGGGTCAGAGGCCCCTAGGTGGAAGGCCAAGAGGCACCCTGGGGCCTATATTGCAAGTCCAGGGACATTGGTGGACCCCTGGGTAGCTTGCTGGGGTCAGAGGCCCCTAGGTGGAGGGCAAGGGGTTCCCCTGGGGCCTACACTGCAAGTCCAGGGAGAGATGTGGACCCCTGGGTAGCTTGCTGGGGTCAGGGGCCCCTAGTTTGAGGGCAGGGGGCACCCTGGGGCCTATATTGCAAGTCCAGGGAGTGAGGTGGACTCCTGGGTAGCTTGCTGGGGTCAGAGGCCCCTAGGTGGAGGGCCAGGGGGCACCCTGGGGCCTATACTGCAAGTCCAGGGACATCGGTGGACCCCTGGGTAGCTTGCTGGGGTCAGAGGCCCCTAGAAGGAGAGCCAGAGGGCACCCTGGGGCCTATACTGCAAGTCCAGGGACATCGGTGGACCACTGGGTAGCTTGCTGGGGTCAGGGGCCCTTAGGTGGAGGGCCAGGGGACACCCTGGGGCCTGTACTGCAAGTCCATGAAGAGAAGTGGACCCCTGGGTAGCTTGCTGGGGTCAGGGTCCCCTAGGTGGAGGGAGAGAGGGCACACTGGGGCCTATACTGCAAGTCCAGGAAGAGAGGTGGACCCCTGGGTAGCTTGCTGGGGTCAGGCGCCCCTAGGTGGAGGACCAGGGGGCACCCTGGGGCCTAAACTGCAAGTCCAGGGACATCAGTGGAACCCTGGGTGGCTTGCTGGGGTCAGAGGGCCCTAGGTGGAGGGCCAGGGGGCACCCTGGGGCCTATACTGCAAGTCCAGGGAAATCGGTGGACCACTGTGTAGCTTGCTGGGGTCAGGGGCCCTTAGGTAGAGGGCCATGGGGCACCCTGGGGCCTATACTGCAAGTCCAGGAAGAGAGGTGGACCCCTGGGTAGCTTGCTGGGGTTAGGGGCACCTAGGTGGAGGGCCAGGTGGCAGCCTGTGGGCTATACTGCAAGTCCAGGAAGAGAGGTTGACCCCTGGGTAGCTTGCTGAAGTCAGGAGCCACTAGGTGGAGGGCCAGGGGGCACACTGGGGCCTATACTGCAAGTCTAGGAAGAGAGGTGGACCCCTGGGTAGCTTGCTGGGGTCAGAGGCCCCTAGGTGAAGGGCCAGGGGGCACCCTGGGGCCTATACTGCAAGTCCAGGGAGATCGGTTGACCCCTGGGTAGCTTGCTGGGGTCAGGCTTCCCTAGGTGAAGGGCCAGGGGGCACCCTGAGGCCTATACTGCAAGCCCAGGAGGGGAGGTGGACCCCTGGGTAGCTTGGTGGGGTCAGGGTCCCCTAGGTGGATGGCCAGGGGGCACCCTGTGGGCTATACTGCAAGTCCAGGAAGAGAGGTGTACTCCTGGGTAGCTTGCTGGGGTCTGAAGCCCCTAGGTGGAGGGCCAGGGGGCACCCTGGGGCCTATACTGCAAGTCCAGGGACATCGGTGGACCCCTGGGTAGCTTGCTGGGGTCAGAGGAACCTAGGTGGAGGGCCAGGGGGCACCCTGGGGCCTATACTGCAAGTCTAGGGACATCGGTGGACCCCTGGGTAGCTTGCTGGGGTCAGAGGCCCCTAGGTGGAGGGCCAGGGGGCACCCTGGGGCCTATACTGCAAGTCCAGGGACATCGGTGGACCCCTGGGTAGCTTGCTGAAGTCAGGAGCCACTAGGTGGAGGGCCAGGGGGCACACTGGGGCCTATACTGCAAGTCTAGGAAGAGAGGTGGACCCCTGGGTAGCTTGCTGGGGTCAGAGGCCCCTAGGTGAAGGGCCAGGGGGCACCCTGGGGCCTATACTGCAAGTCCAGGAAGAGAGGTTGACCCCTGGGTAGCTTGCTGAAGTCTGGAGCCCCTAGGTGAAGGGCCAGGGGGCACACTGGGGCCTATACTGCAAGTCCAGGAAGAGAGGTGGACCCCTGGGTAGCTTGCTGGGGTCAGAGGCCCCTAGGTGAAGGGCCAGGGGGCACCCTGGGGCTTATACTGCAAGTCCAATGACATCGGTGGACCGCTGGGTAGCTTGCGGGGGTCAGAGGCCCCTAAGTGGAGGGCCAGGGGGCACCCTGGGGCCTATACTGCAAGCCCAGGGAGGGAGGTGTACCCCTGGGTAGCTTGCTGGGGTCAGGGTCCCCTAGGTGGAGGGCCAGGGGTCAGCCTGTGGGCTATACTGCAAGTCCAGGAAGAGAGGTGGACTCCTGGGTAGCTTGGTGGGGTCAGGGTCCCCTAGGTGGATGGCCAGGGGGCACCCTGGGGCCTATATTGCAAGTCCAGGAAGAGAGGTGGACCCCTGGGTATCTTGCTGGGGTCAGGCGCCCCTAGGTGAAAGGCCAGGGGGCACCCCTGAGGCCTATACTGCAAGCCCAGGGAGGGAGGTGGACCCCTGGTAGCTTGCTGGGGTCAGGGTCCCCTAGGTGGAGGGCCAGGGGGCACCCTGGGGCCTATACTGCAAGTCCAGGGACATCGGTGGACCCCTGGGTAGCTTGCTGGGGTCAGAGCCCCCTAGGTGGAGGGTCAGGGGGCACCCTGGGGCCTATACTGCAAGTCCAGGAAGAGAGGTTGACCCCTGGGTAGCTTGCTGAAGTCTGGAGCCCCTAGGTGGAGGGCCAGGGGGCACACTGGGGCCTATACAGCAAGTCCAGGAAGAGAGGTGGACCTCTGGGTAGCTTGCTGGGGTCAGAAGCCCCTAGGTGAAGGGCCAGGGGGCACCCTGGGGCCTATACTGCAAGTCCAAGGACATGGGTGGACCGCTGGGTAGCTTGCGGGGGTCAGAGGCCCCTAAATGGAGGGCCAGGGGGCACCTTGGGGCCTATACTGCAAGCCCAGGAGGGAGTTTGACCCCTGGGTAGCTTGCTGGGGTCAGGGTCCCCTAGGTGGAGGGCCAGGGCTCACACTGTGGGCTATACTGCAAGTCCAGGAAGAGAGGTGGACCCCTGGGTATCTTGCTGGGGTCAGGCGCCCCTAGGTGAAAGGCCAGGGGGCACCCTGAGGCCTATACTGCAAGCCCAGGGAGGGAGGTGGACCCCTGGGTAGCTTGCTGGGGTCTGGGTACCCTAGGTGGAAGGCCAGGGGGCACCTTGTGGGCTATACTGCAAGTCCAGGAAGTCCAGGAAGAGAGGTGGACCCCTGGGTATCTTGCTGGGGTCAGGCGCCCCTAGGTGAAAGGCCAGGGGGCACCCTGAGGCCTATACTGCAAGCCCAGGGAGGGAGGTGGACCCCTGGGTAGCTTGCTGGGGTCTGGGTCCCCTAGGTGGAAGGCCAGGGGGCACCCTGTGGGCTATACTGCAAGTCCAGGAAGTCCAGGAAGAGAGGTGGACTCCTGGGTAGCTTGCTGGGGTCAGAGGCTCCTAGGTGGAGGGCCAGGGGGCACCCTGGGGCCTACACTGCAAGTCCAGGGAGAGAGGTGGACCCCTGGGTAGCTTGCTGGGGTCAGAGGCCCCTAGGTGGAAGGCCAAGGGACACCCTGGGGCCTATACTGCAAGTCCAGGGAGGTAGGTGGACCCCTGGGTAGCTTGCTGGAGTCAGAGGCCCCTAGGTGGAGGGCCAAGGGGCACCCTGGGGCCTATACTGCAAGTCCAGGGACAACGGTGGACCCCTGGGTAGCTTGCTGGGGTCAGGGTCCCCTAGGTGGAGGGCCAGGGGTCACCCTTTGGGCTATACAGCAAATCCAGGAAAAGAGGTGGACCCCTGGGTAGCTTGGTGGGGTCAGGGGCCATTAGGTGGATGGCCAGGGGGCACCCTGGGGCCTATATTGCAAGTCCAGGAAGAGAGGTGGACCCCTGGGTAGCTTGCTGGGGTCAGGCGCCCCTAGGTGAAAGGCCAGGGGGCACCCTGAGGCCTATACTGCAAGCCCAGGGAGGGAGGTGGACAACTGGGTAGCTTGCTGGGGTCAGGGTCCCCTAGGTGGAGGGCCAGGGGGCACCCTGTGGGCTACACTGCAAGTACAGGAAGAGAGGTGGAACCCTTGGTAGCTTGCTGGGGTCATAGGCTCCTAAGTGGAGGGCCAGGGGGCACCCTGGGGCCTACACTGCAAGTCCAGGGAGAGAGGTGGACCCCTGGGTAGCTTGCTGGAGTCAGAGGCCCCTAGGTGGAAGGCCAGGGGGCACCCTGGGGCCTATACTGCAAGTCTAGGGAGAGAGGTGGACTCCTGGGTAGCTTGCTGGATTCATAGGCTCCTAGGTGGAGGGCCAGAGTTCAACCTGGGGCCTACACTACAAGTCCAGGGAGATAGGTGGACCCCTGGGTAGCTTGCTGGGTCAGAGGCCCCTATGTGGAGGGCAAAGGGGCACCCTGGGGCCTACACTGCAAGTCCAGGGACATCGGTGGACCCCTGGGTAGCTTGCTGGGGTCAGAGGCCCATAGATGGAGGGTCAAGGGGCACCCTGGGGCCTATACTGCAAGTCCAGGGACATCAGTGGACCCCTGGGTAGCTTGCTGGGGTCAGAGGCCCATAGATGGAGGGCCAGGGGGCACCCTGGGGCCTATACTGCAAGTCCAGGGAGGGAGGTGGATCCCTGGGTAGCTTGTTGGGATCTGGGGCCCCTTGGTGGAGGGCCAGGGGCACCCTTTGTGCTATACTGCAAGTCCAGGAAGAGAAGTGGACCCCTGGGTAGCTTGCTGGGGTCAGGGGCCCCTAGTTGGAGGTCCAGGGGGCAACCTGGGTTGTATACTGCAAGTCCAGGGAGAGAGGTGGACCCCTGGGTAGCTTGCTTGGGTCAGGGGCCCATAGTTGGAGGTCCAGGGGGCAACCTGGGTTGTATACTGCAAGTCCAGGGAGAGAGGTGGACCCCTGGGTAGCTTGCTGGGGTCAGGGGCCCCTAGTTGGAGGTCCAGGGGGCAACCTGGGTTGTATACTGCAAGTCCAGGAAGAGAAGTGGACCCCTGGGTAGCTTGCTGGGGTCAGGGGCCCCTAGTTGGAGGTCCAGGGGGCAACCTGGGTTGTATACTGCAAGTCCAGGGACATCGGTTGACCCCTGGGTAGCTTGCTGGGGTCAGGGGCCCTTAGGTGGAGGGCCAGGGGGCACCCTGGGGCCTATACTGCAAGTCCAGGGAGTGAGGTGGACTCCTGGGTAGCTTGCTGGGGTCAGAGGCCCCTAGGTGGAGGGCCAGGGGCACCCTGGGGCCTATACTGCAAGTCCAGGGACATCGGTGGACCCCTGGGTAGCTTGCTGGGGTCAGATGCCCCTAGGTGGAGGGCCAGGGGGCACACTGGGGCCTATACTGCAAGTCCAGGGACATCGGTGGACCACTGGGTAGCTTGCTGGGGTCAGGGGCCCTTAGGTGGAGGGCCAGGGGGCACCCTGGGGCCTATACTGCAAGTCCAGGAAGAGAAGTGGACCCCTGGGTAGCTTGCTGGGTCAGAGGCCCCTATGTGGAGGGCAAAGGGGCACCCTGGGGCCTACACTGCAAGTCCAGGGACATCGGTGGACCCCTGGGTAGCTTGCTGGGGTCAGAGGCCCATAGATGGAGGGTCAAGGGGCACCCTGGGGCCTATACTGCAAGTCCAGGGACATCAGTGGACCCCTGGGTAGCTTGCTGGGGTCAGAGGCCCCTATGTGTAGGGCAAAGGGGCACCCTGAGGCCTACACTGCAAGTCCAGCGACATCGGTGGACCCCTGGGTAGCTTGCTGGGGTCAGAGGCCCATAGATGGAGGGCCAGGGGGCACCCTGGGGCCTATACTGCAAGTCCAGGGAGGGAGGTGGATCCCTGGGTAGCTTGTTGGGATCTGGGGCCCCTTGGTGGAGGGCCAGGGGCACCCTTTGTGCTATACTGCAAGTCCAGGAAGAGAAGTGGACCCCTGGGTAGCTTGCTGGGGTCAGGGGCCCCTAGTTGGAGGTCCAGGGGGCAACCTGGGTTGTATACTGCAAGTCCAGGGAGAGAGGTGGACCCCTGGGTAGCTTGCTTGGGTCAGGGGCCCCTAGGGGGAGGGCCAGGGGGCACCCTGGGGCCTATAGTGCAAGTCCAGGGACATCGGTGGACCCCTGGGTAGCTTGCTGGGGTCAGAGGCCCCTATGTGGAGGGCAAAGGGGCACCCTGGGGCCTACACTGCAAGTCCAGGGACATCGGTGGACCCCTGGGTAGCTTGCTGGGGTCAGAGGCCCATAGATGGAGGGCCAGGGGGCACCCTGGGGCCTATACTGCAAGTCCAGGGAGGGAGGTGGATCCCTGGGTAGCTTGTTGGGATCTGGGGCCCCTTGGTGGAGGGCCAGGGGCACCCTTTGGGCTATACTGCAAGTTCAGGAAGAGAAGTGGACCCCTGGTTAGCTTGCTGGGGTCAGGGGCCCCTAGTTGGAGGTCCAGGGGGACACCTGGGTTCTCTACTGCAAGTCCAGGGAGAAAGGTGGACCCCTGGGTAGCTTGCTTGGGTCAGAGGCCCCTAGGGGGAGGGCCAGGGGGCACCCTTGGGCCTATACTGCAAGTCCAGGGAGTAATGTGGACTCCTGGGTAGCTTGCTGGGGTCATAGGCTCAAAGGTGGAGGGCCAGGGGGCACCCTGGGGCCTACACTGCAAGTAAAGGGAGTGAGGTGGACCCAAGGATAGCTTGCTTGGGTCAGACGCCCCCAGGTGGATGGCCAGGGGGCACCCTGGGGCCTATACTGCAAGTCCAGGAAGAGAGGTGGACCCCTGGGTAGCTTGCTGGGGTCAGAGGCCCCTAAGTGGAGGGCCAGGGGGCACCCTGGGGCCTATCCTGCAAGTCCAAGGAGAGAGGTTGACCCCTGGGTAGCTTGCTGGGGTCAGAGGCGCCTAGGTGGAGGGCAAAGGGGGCACCCTGGGGCCAACACTGCATGTCCAGGGAGGGAGATGGACCCCTGGTTAGCTTGCTGAGGTCAGAGGCCCCTAGGTGGAGGGCCAAGGGGCATCCTGGGGCCTATACTGCAAGTCCAGGGACATCGGTGGACCCCTGGGTAGCTTGCTGGGGTCAGAGGCCCCTAGATGGAGGGCCAGGGGGCACCCTGGGGCCTATACTGCAAGTCCAGGGAGAGAGGTGGACCCCTGGGTAGCTTGCTGGGGTCAGAGGCCCCTAGGTGGAGGACCAGGGGGCACCCTGGGGCCTATACTGCAAGTCCAGGGACATCGGTGGAAAACTGGGTAGCTTGCTTGGGTCAGGGGCCTTAGGTGGAGGGCCAGGGGGCACCCTGAGGCCTATACTGCAAGTCCAGGGAGATCAGTGGACCCCTGGGTAGCTTGCTGAGGTCAGAGACCCCTATGTGGAGGGCCAGAAGGTCCCCTGGGGCCTATACTGCAAGTCCAGGAAGTGAGGTGGACTTCTGGGTAGCTTGTTGGGGTCAGAGGCCCCTAGGTGGAGGGCCAGGGGGCACCCTGGGGCCTATACTGCAAGTCCAAGGACATCGGTGGACCACTGTGTAGCTTGCTGGGGTCAGGGGCCCTTAGGTGGAGGGCCAGGGGGCACCCTGGGGCCTATACTGCAAGTCCAGTTAGAGAGGTGGACCCCTGGGTAGCTTGCTGGCTTCAGGGGCCCCTAGGTGGAGGGCCAGGTGGCAGCCTGTTGCTATACTGCAAGTCCAGGAAGAGAGGTTGACCCCTGGGTAGCTTGCTGAAGTCAGGAGCCCCTAGGTGGAGGGCCAAGGGGCACACTGGGGCCTATACTGCAAGTCCAGGGAGATCGGTGGACCCCTGGGTAGCTTGCTGGGGTCAGAGGCCCCTAGGTGGAGGGCCAGGGGTTCCCCTGGGGCCTATATTGCAAGTCCAGGAAGAGAGGTGGACCCCTGGGTAGCTTGCTGGGATCAGAGGCCCCTAGGTGGAGGGCCAAGGGGCACCCTGGGGCCTATACTGCAAGTCCAGGGACATCGGTGGACCTCTGGGTAGCTTGCTGGGGTCAGAGGCCCCTAGGTGGAGGGCCAGGGGGCACCCTGGGGCCTATACTGCAAGTCCAAGGAGATCGGTGCACCGCTGGGTAGCTTGCTAGGGTCAGAGACCCCTATGTGGAGGGCCAGAAGGTTCCCTGGGGCCTATATTGCAAGTCCAGGGAGTGAGGTGGACTCCTGGGTAGCTTGCTGGGCTCATAGGCTCCTAGGTGGAGGGCCAAGGGGCACCCTGGGGCCTACACTGCAAGTCCAGGGAGAGAGGTGGACCCCAGGGTAGCTTGTGGGGGTCAGAGACCCCTAAGTGGAGGGCCAGGGGGCACCCTGGGGCCTATACTGCAAGCCCAGGGAGGGAGGTGGACCCCTGGGTAGCTTGCTGGGGTCAGGGTCCCCTAGGTGGAGGGCCAAGGGTCACCCTGTGGGCTATACTGCAAGTCCAGGAATAGAGGTGGACCCCTGGGTAGCTTGGTGGGGTCAGGGGCCCCTAGTTGGATGGCCAGGGGGCACCCTGGGGCCTATATTGCAAGTC
Organism: Danio rerio; assembly: GCF_052040795.2. Taxonomy (NCBI): domain Eukaryota; kingdom Metazoa; phylum Chordata; class Actinopteri; order Cypriniformes; family Danionidae; genus Danio; species Danio rerio. Next base: position 47,893,328 of record NC_141023.1, on the reverse strand, counting down.
CAGTAAGAGAGGTGGACCCCTGGGTAGCTTGCTGGGGTCAGGGGCCCTTAGGTGGAGGGCCAGGGGGCACCCTGAGGCCTATACTGCAAGTCCAGGGAGAGCAGTGGACCCCTGGGTAGCTTGCTGAGGTCAGAGACCCCTATGTGGAGGGCCAGAAGGTCCCCTGAGGCCTATACTGCAAGTCCAGGGACATCGGTGAACCCCTGGGTAGCTTGCTGGGGTCAGAGGATTCTAGGTGGAGGGCCAGGGGGCACCCTGGGGCCTATACTGCAAGTCCAGGGACATCGGTGGACCACTGTGTAGTTGCTGGGGTCAGGGGCCCTTAGGTGGAGGGCCAGGGGGCACCCTGGGGCCTATACTGCAAGTCCAGGAAGAGAGGTGGACCCCTGGGTAGCTTGCTGGCGTCAGGGGCGCCTAGGTGGAGGGCCAGGTGGCTGCCTGTGGGCTATACTGCAAGTCCAGGAAGAGAGGTTGTCCCCTGGGTAGCTTGCTGAAGTCAGGAGCCCCTAGGTGGAAGGCCAGGGCGCACACTGGGGCCTATACTGCAAGTCCAGGAAGAGAGGCTGACCCCTGGGTAGCTTGCTGGGGTCAGGGGCCCCTAGGTGGAGGGCCAGGTGGCAGCCTGTGGGCTATACTGCAAGTCCAGGAAGAGAGGTTGACCCCTGGGTAGCTTGCTGAAGTCAGGAGCCCCTAGGTGGAGGGCCAGGGGGCACCCTGGGGCCTATACTGCAAGTCCAGGAACAGAGGTGGACCCCTGGGTAGCTTGCTGGGGTCAGAGGCCCCTATGTGAAGGGCCAGGGGGCACCCTATACTGCAAGCCCAGGGAGGGAGGTGGAGAACTGGGTAGCTTGCTGGGGTCAGGGTCCCCTAGGTGGAGGGCCAGGGGGCACCCTGTGAGCTATACTGCAAGTACAGGAAGAGAGGTGGACCCCTGGGTAGCTTGCTGGTGTCATAGGCTCCTAGGTGGAGGGCCAGGGGGCACCCTGGGGCCTACACTGCAAGTCCAGGGAGAGAGGTGGATCCCTGGGTAGCTTGCTGGGGTCAGGCGCAACTAGGCGAAAGGCCAGGGGGCACCTTGAGGCCTATACTGCATGCCCAGGGAGGGAGGTGGACCCCTAGGTAGCTTGCTGGGGACAGGGTCCCCTAGGTGGAGGGCCAGGCGGCACCCTGTGGGCTATACTGCAAGTCCAGGAAGCGATGTGGACCCCTGGGTAGCTTGCTGGGGTCATAGGCTCCTAGGTGGAGGGCCAGGGGGCACCCTGGGGCCTACACTGCAAGTCCAGGGAGAGAGGTGGACCCCTGGGTAGCTTGCTGTGGTCAGAGGCCCCTAGGTGGAAGGCCAGGGGGCACCCTGGTGCCTATACTGCAAGTCCAGGGAGGTAGGTGGACCCCTGGGTAGCTTGCTGGAGTCAAAGGCCCCTTGGTGGAGGGATAAGGGGCACCCTGGGGCCTATACTGCAAGTCCAGGGACATCGGTGGACCCCTGGGTAGCTTGCTGGGGTCAGAGGCCCCTAGGTGAAGGGCCAGGGGTTCCCCTGGAGCCTATACTGCAAGTCCAGGGAGTGAGGTGGACTTCTGGGTAGCTTGCTGGGGTCGTAGGCTCCTAGGTGGAGGGCCAGGGGGCACCCTGGGGCACCCTGGGGCCTATATTGCAAGTCCAGGGACATCGGTGGACCCCTGGGTAGCTTGCTGGGGTCAGGGGCCCTTAGGTGGAGGGCCAGGGGGCACCCTTGGGCCTATACTGCAAGTCCAGGGAGTGAGGTGGACCCCTGGGTAGCTTGCTGGGGTAATAGGCCCCTAGGTGGAGGGCCAGGGGGCACCCTGGGGCCTATACTGCAAGTCCAGGGACATCGGTGGACCCCTGGGTAGCTTGCTGGGGTCAGAAGCCCCTAGGTGGAGGGCCAGGGGGTACCCTGGGGCCTACACTGCAAGTCCAGGAACATCGGTGGACCACGGGGTAGCTTGCTGGGGTCAGGGGCCCTTAGGTGGAGGGCCAGCGGGCACCCTGGGGCCTATACTGCAAGTCCAGGAAGAGAGGTTGACCACTGGGTAGCTTGCTGAAGTCTGGAGCCTCTAGGTGGAGGGCCAGGGGGCACACTGGGGCCTATACTGCAAGTCCAGGAAGAGAGGTGGACCCCTGGGTAGCTTGCTGGGGACAGAGGCCCCTAGGTGAAGGGCCAGGGGGCACCCTGGGGCCTATACTGCAAGTCCAAGGACATCGGTGGACCGCTGGGTAGCTTGCGGGGGTCAGAGGCCCCTAAGTGGAGGGCCAGGGGTCACCCTGGGGCCTATACTGGAAGCCCAGTAGGGAGGTGGACCCCTGGGTAGCTTGCTGGGGTCAGGGTCCCCTAGGTGGAGGGCCAGGGGTCACCCTGTGGGCTATACTGCAAGTCCAGGAAGAGAGGTGAACCCCTGGGTAGCTTGGTGGGGTCAGGGGCCCCTAGGTGGATGGCCAGGGGGCACCCTGGGGCCTATTTTGCAAGTCCAGGAAGAGAGATGGACCCCTGGGTAGCTTGCTGGGGTCAGGCGCCCCTAGGTGAAAAAGCCAGGGGGCACCCTGAGGCCTATACTGCAAGTTCAGGGAGGGAGGTTTACCCCTGGGTAGCTTGCTGGGGTCAGGGTCCCCTAGGTGGAGGGCCAGGGGGCACCCTGTGGGCTATACTGCAAGTCCAGGAAGAGAGGTGGACCCCTGGGTAGCTTGCTGGGGTCACAGGCTCCTAGGTGGAGGGCCAGGGGGCACCCTGGGGCCTACACTGCAAGTCCAGAGAGAGAGGTGGTACCCTGGGTAGCTTGCTGAGGTCAGAGGCCCCTAGGTGGAAGGCCAGGGGGAACCCTGGGGCCTATACTGCAAGTCCAGGGACATCGGTGGACCCCTGGGTAGCTTGCTGGTGTCTGGAGCCCCTAGGTGGAGAGCCAGTGGGCAGCCTGGGGCCTATACTGCAAGTCCAGGAAGAGAGGTGGACCCCTGGGTAGCTTGCTGGGGTCAGGGGCCCCTAGGTGGAGGGCCAGGTGGCAGCCTGTTGGCTATACTGCAAGTCCAGGAAGAGAGGTTGACCCCTGGGTAGCTTGCTGAAGTCAGGAGCCCCTAGGTGGAGGGCCAGGGGGCACCTTGGGGCCTATACTGCAAGTCCAAGGAGATCGGTGGACCGCTGGGTAGCTTGCTGGGGTTAGAGACCCCTATGTGGAGGGCCAGAAGGTTCCCTGGGGCCTATATTGCAAGTCCAGGGAGTGAGGTGGACTCCTGGGTAGCTTGCTGGGCTCATAGGCTCCTAGGTGGAGGGCCAAGGGGCACCCTGGGGCCTACACTGCAAGTCCAGGGAGAGAGGAGGACCCCTGGGTAGCTTGTGGGGGTCAGAGACCCCTAAGTGGAGGGCCAGGGGGCACCCTGGGGCCTATACTGCAAGCCCAGGGAGGGAGGTGGACCCCTGGGTAGCTTGCTGGGGTCAGGGTCCCCTAGGTGGAGGGCCAGGGGTCACCCTGTGGGCTATACTGCAAGTCCAGGAATAGAGGTGGACCCCTGGGTAGCTTGGTGGGGTCAGGGGCCCCTAGGTGGATGGCCAGGGGGCACCCTGGGGCCTATATTGCAAGTCCAGTAAGAGAGGTGGACCCCTGGGTAGCTTGCTGGGGTCAGGCGCCCCTAGGTGAAAGTCCAGGGGCACCCTGAGGCCTATACTGCAAGCCCAGGGAGGGAGGTGGACCCCTGGGTAGCTTGCTGGGGTCAGGGTCTCCTAGGTGGAGGGCCAGGGGACACCCTGTGGGCTATACTGCAAGTCCAGGAAAGGAGGTGGACCCCTGGGTAGCTTGCTGGGGTCAGGGGCCCTTAGGTGGAGGTCCAGGGGGCACCCTGGGGCCTAAACTGCAAGTCCAGGGACATCGGTGGACCCCTGGGTAGCTTGCTGGGGTCAGGGGCCCTTAGGTGGAGGGCCAGGGGGCACCCTGAGGCCTATACTGCAAGTCCAGGGAGAGCAGTGGACCCCTGGGTAGCTTGCTGAGGACAGAGACCCCTATGTGGAGGGCCAGAAGGTCCCCTGGGGCCTATACTGCAAGTCCAGGGAGTGAGGTAGACTCCGGGGTAGCTTGCTGGGGTCAGAGGCCCCTAGGTGGAGGGCCAGGGGGCACCCTGAGGCCTATACTGCAAGTCCAGGGACATCGGTGGACCCCTGGGTAGCTTGCTGGGGTCAGAGGATTCTAGGTGGAGGGCCAGGGGGCACCCTGGGGCCTATACTGCAAGTCCAGGGACATCGGTGGACCACTGTGTAGCTTGCTGGGGTCAGGGGCCCTTAGGTGGAGGGCCAGGGGGCACCCTGGGGCCTATAATGCAAGTCCAGGAAGAGAGGTGGACCCCTGGGTAGCTTGCTGGTGTCAGGGGCGCCTAGGTGGAGGGCCAGGTGGCTGCCTGTGGGCTATACTGCAAGTCCAGGAAGAGAGGTTGACCCCTGGGTAGCTTGCTGAAGTCAGGAGCCCCTAGGTGGAAGGCCAGGGCGCACACTGGGGCCTATACTGCAAGTCCAGGAAGAGAGGTGGACCCCTGGGTAGCTTGCTGGGGTCAGAGGCCCCTTGGTGGAGGGCCAGGGGGCACCCTGGGGCCTATACTGCAAGTCCAGGGACATCGGTGGACCCCTGGGTAGCTTGCTGGGGTCAGAGGCCCCTAGGTGGAGGGCCAGGGGGCACCCTTGGGCCTATACTGCAAGTCCAGGGACATCAGTGGACCACTGGGTAGCTTGCTGGGGTCAGGGGCCCTTAGGTGGAGGGCCAGGGGGCACCCTGGGGCCTATACTGCAAGTCCAGGGACATCGGTTTACCCCTGGGTAGCTTGCTGGGGTCAGAGGCCCCTGGGTGGAGGGCCAGGGGGCACCCTGAGGCCTGTACTGCAAGCCCAGGGACGGAGGTGGACCCCTGGGTAGCTTGCTGGGGTCAGAGTCCCCTAGGTGGAGGGCCAGGGGGCACCCTGTGGGCCATACTTCAAGTCCAGGAAGAGAGGTGGACCCCTGGGTAACTTGCTGGGGTCATAGGCTCCTAGGTGGAGGGCCAGGGGGCACCCTGGGGCCTACACTGCAAGTCCAGGGAGAGAGGTGGACCCCTGGGTAGCTTGCTGGGGTCAGAGGCCCCTAGGTGGAAGGCCAGGGGGCACCCTGGGGCTTATACTGCAAGTCCAGGGAGGTAGGTGGACCCCTGGGTAGCTTGCTGGGGTCAGAGGCCCCTAGGTGGAGGGCCAGGGGGCACCCTGGGGCCTATACTGCAAGTCCAGGGACATCGGTTGACCCCTGGGTAGCTTGCTGGGGTCAGGGGCCCTTAGGTGGAGGGCCAGGGGGCACCCTGGGGCCTATACTGCAAGTCCAGGGAGTGAGGTGGACTCCTGGGTAGCTTGCTGGGGTCAGAGGCCCCTAGGTGGAGGGCCAGGGGGCACCCTGGGGCCTATACTGCAAGTCCAGGGACATCGGTGGACCCCTGGGTAGCTTGCTGGGGTCAGATGCCCCTAGGTGGAGGGCCAGGGGGCACACTGGGGCCTATACTGCAAGTCCAGGGACATCGGTGGACCACTGGGTAGCTTGCTGGGGTCAGGGGCCCTTAGGTGGAGGGCCAGGGGGCACCCTGGGGCCTATACTGCAAGTCCAGGAAGAGAAGTGGACCCCTGGGTAGCTTGCTGGGGTCAGGGTCCCATAGGTGGAGGGAGAGGGGGCACACTGGGGCCTATACTGCAAGTCCAGGAAGAGAGGTTGACCCCTGGGTAGCTTGCTGAAGTCAGGAGCCCCTAGGTGGAGGGCCAGGGGGCACACTGGGGCCTATACTGCAAGTCCAGGAAGAGAGGTGGACCCCTGGGTAGCTTGCTGGGGTCAGAGGCCCCTAGGTGAAGGGCCAGTGGGCACCCTGGGGCCTATACTGCAAGTCCAAGGAGATCGGTGGACCGCTGGGTAGCTCGCTGGGGTCAGAGACCCCTATGTGGAGGGCCAGAAGGTTCCCTGGGGCCTATACTGCAAGTCCAGTGAGTGAGGTGGACTCCTGGGTAGCTTGCTGGGCTCATAGGCTCCTAGGTGGAGCTCCAAGGGGCACCCTGGGGCCTACACTGCAAGTCCAGGGAGAGAGATGGACCCCTGGGTAGCTTGCAGGGGTCATAGGCCCCTAAGTGGAGGGCCAGGGGGCACCCTGGGGCCTATACTGCAAGCCCAGGGAGGGAGGTGGACCCCTGGGTAGCTTGCTGGGGTCATTGTCCCCTAGGTGGAGGGCCAGGAGTCACCCTGTGGGCTATACTGCAAGTCCAGGAATAGAGGTGGACCCCTGGGTAGCTTGGTGGGGTCAGGGGCCCCTAGGTGGGTGGCCAGGGGGCACCCTGGGGCCTATATTGCAAGTCCAGTAAGAGAGGTGGACCCCTGGGTAGCTTGCTGGGGTCAGGCGCCCCTAGGTGAAAGGCCAGGGGGCACCCTGAGGCCTACACTGCAAGCTCAGGGAGGGAGGTGGACCCCTGAGTAGCTTGCTGGGGTCAGGGTCCCCTAGGTGGAGGGCCAGGGGGCACCCTGTGGGCTATACTGCAAGTCCAGGAAGAGAGGTGGACCCCTCTGTAGCTTGCTGGGGTCAGGGGCTCCTAGGTGGAGGTCCAGGGGGAACCCTGGGGCCTATACTACAAGTCCAGGAAGAGAGGTGGACCCCTGGGTAGCTTGCTGGGGTCAGGGGAACCTAGGTGGAGGGCCAGGTGGCAGCCTGTGGGCTATACTGCAAGTCCAGGAAGAGAGGTTGACCCCTGGGTAGCTTGCTGAAGTCAGGAGCCCCTAGGTGGAGGGCCAGGGGGCACACTGGGGCCTATACTGCAAGTCCAGGGACATCGGTGGACCCCTGGGTAGCTTGCTGGAGTCAGAGGCCCCTATGTGGAGGGCAAAGGGGCACCCTGGGGCCTACACTGCAAGTCCAGGGACATCGGTGGACCCCTGGGTAGCTTGCTGGGGTCAGAGGCCCATAGATGGAGGGCCAGGGGGCACCCTGGGGCCTATACTGCAAGTCCAGGGAGGGAGGTGGATCCCTGGGTAGCTTTTTGGGATCTGGGGCCCCTTGGTGGAGGGCCAGGGGCACCCTTTGGGCTATACTGCAAGTCCAGGAAGAGAAGTGGACCCCTGGGTAGCTTGCTGGGGTCAGGGGCCCGTAGTTGGAGGTCCAGGGGGCAACCTGGGGCCTACACTGCAAGTCCAGGGAGAGAGGTGGACCCCTAGGTAGCTTGCTGGTGTCAGAGGCCCCTAGATGGAGGCCCAGGGGGCACCCTGGGGCCTACACTGCAAGTCCAGGGAGAGAGTTGGACCCCTGGGTAGCTTGTTGGGGTCAGGGGCATCTAGGTGGATGGCCAGGGGCACCCTGGGGCCTGCACTGCAAGTCCAGGGACATAGGTGGACCCCTGGGTGGCTTGCTTGGGTCAGAGGCCCTTAGGTGGAGGGCCAGGGGGCACCTTGGGGCCTATACTGCAAGTCCAGGAAGAGAGGTGGACTCCTGGGTAGCTTGCTGGGGTCATAGGCTCATAGGTGGAGGACCAGGGGGCACCCAGGGGCCTACACTGCAAGTCCAGGGAGAGAGGTGGACCCCTGGGTAGCTTGCTGGGGTCAGAGACCCCTAGGTGGAGGGCCAGGGGGCACCCTGGGGCCTACACTGCAAGTCCAGGGAGAGAGCTGGACCCCTTGCTAGCTTGTTGGGGTCAGAGACCCCTAGGAGGAGGGCAAGGGGGCACCCTGGGGCCTAAACTGCAAGTCCAAGGAGGGAGATGGACCCCTTGGTAGCTTGCTTGGTTCAGTGGCCCCTAGGTGAAGAACAGGGGGCACCCTGGGTCCTATACTGCAAGTCCAGGGAGATCGGTGGACCCCTGGGTAGCTTGCTGGAGTCAGAGGCATCTAGGTGGAGTGCCAGGGGATCCCCTGGGGCCTATACTGCAAGTCCAGTGAGAGAGGTGGACCACTGGGTAGCTTGCTGGGGTCAGAAGGCCCTAGGTTGAGGGCAAGGGGGCACCCTGTGGCCTATACTGCAAGTCTAGGGAGAGAGGTGGACTCCTGGGTAGCTTGCTGGGGTCATAGGCTCCTAGGTGGAGGGCCAGAGTTCAACCTGGGGCCTACACTACAAGTCCAGGGAGATAGGTGGACCCCTGGGTAGCTTGCTGGGTCAGAGGCCCCTATGTGGAGGGCAAAGGGGCACCCTGGGGCCTACACTGCAAGTCCAGGGACATCGGTGGACCCCTGGGTAGCTTGCTGGGGTCAGAGGCCCATAGATGGAGGGTCAAGGGGCACCCTGGGGCCTATACTGCAAGTCCAGGGACATCAGTGGACCCCTGGGTAGCTTGCTGGGGTCAGAGGCCCCTATGTGGAGGGCAAAGGGGCACCCTGGGGCCTACACTGCAAGTCCAGCGACATCGGTGGACCCCTGGGTAGCTTGCTGGGGTCAGAGGCCCATAGATGGAGGGCCAGGGGGCACCCTGGGGCCTATACTGCAAGTCCAGGGAGGGAGGTGGATCCCTGGGTAGCTTGTTGGGATCTGGGGCCCCTTGGTGGAGGGCCAGGGGCACCCTTTGTGCTATACTGCAAGTCCAGGAAGAGAAGTGGACCCCTGGGTAGCTTGCTGGGGTCAGAGGCCCCTAGTTGGAGGTCCAGGGGGCAACCTGGGTTGTATACTGCAAGTCCAGGGAGAGAGGTGGACCCCTGGGTAGCTTGCTTGGGTCAGGGGCCCCTAGGGGGAGGGCCAGGGGGCACCCTGGGGCCTATACTGCAAGTCCAGGGACATCGGTGGACCCCTGGGTAGCTTGCTGGGGTCAGAGGCCCCTATGTGGAGGGCAAAGGGGCACCCTGGGGCCTACACTGCAAGTCCAGGGACATCGGTGGACCCCTGGGTAGCTTGCTGGGGTCAGAGGCCCATAGATGGAGGGCCAGGGGGCACCCTGGGGCCTATACTGCAAGTCCAGGGAGGGAGGTGGATCCCTGGGTAGCTTGTTGGGATCTGGGGCCCCTTGGTGGAGGGCCAGGGGCACCCTTTGGGCTATACTGCAAGTTCAGGAAGAGAAGTGGACCCCTGGGTAGCTTGCTGGGGTCAGGGGCCCCTAGTTAGAGGTCCAGGGGGACACCTGGGTTCTCTACTGCAAGTCCAGGGAGAAAAATGGACCCCTGAGTAGCTTGCTTGGGTCAGAGGCCCCTAGGGGGAGGGCCAGGGGGCACCCTTGGGCCTATACTGCAAGTCCAGGGAGTAATGTGGACTCCTGGGTAGCTTGCTGGGGTCATAGGCTCAAAGGTGGAGGGCCAGGGGGCACCCTGGGGCCTACACTGCAAGTAAAGGGAGTGAGGTGGACCCAAGGATAGCTTGATTGGGTCAGAAGCCCCCAGGTGGATGGCCAGGGGGCACCCTGGGGCCTATACTGCAAGTCCAGGAAGAGAGGTGGACCCCTGGGTAGCTTGCTGGGGTCAGAGGCCCCTAAGTGGAGGGCCAGGGGGCACCCTGGGGCCTATCCTGCAAGTCCAAGGAGAGAGGTTGACCCCTGGGTAGCTTGCTGGGGTCAGAGGCGCCTAGGTGGAGGGCAAAGGGGGCACCCTGGGGCCAACACTGCATGTCCAGGGAGGGAGATGGACCCCTGGTTAGCTTGCTGAGGTCAGAGGCCCCTAGGTGGAGGGCCAAGGGGCATCCTGGGGCCTATACTGCAAGTCCAGGGACATCGGTGGACCCCTGGGTAGCTTGCTGGGGTCAGAGGCCCCTAGATGGAGGGCCAGGGGGCACCCTGGGGCCTATACTGCAAGTCCAGGGAGAGATGTGGACCCCTGGGTAGCTTGCTGGGGTCAGGGGCCCCTAGGTGGAGGACCAGGGGGCACCCTGGGGCCTATACTGCAAGTCCAGGGACATCGGTGGAAAAGTGGGTAGCTTGCTTGGGTCAGGGGCCTTAGGTGGAGGGCCAGGGGGCACCCTGAGGCCTATACTGCAAGTCCAGGGAGATCAGTGGACCCCTGGGTAGCTTGCTGAGGTCAGAGACCCCTATGTGGAGGGCCAGAAGGTCCCCTGGGGCCTATACTGCAAGTCCAGGGAGTGAGGTGGACTTCTGGGTAGCTTGTTGGGGTCAGAGGCCCCTAGGTGGAGGGCCAGGGGGCACCCTGGGGCCTATACTGCAAGTCCAAGGACATCGGTGGACCACTGTGTAGCTTGCTGGGGTCAGGGGCCCTTAGGTGGAGGGCCAGGGGGCACCCTGGGGCCTATACTGCAAGTCCAGTTAGAGAGGTGGACCCCTGGGTAGCTTGCTGGCTTCAGGGGCCCCTAGGTGGAGGGCCAGGTGGCAGCCTGTTGCTATACTGCAAGTCCAGGAAGAGAGGTTGACCCCTGGGTAGCTTGCTGAAGTCAGGAGCCCCTAGGTGGAGGGCCAAGGGGCACACTGGGGCCTATACTGCAAGTCCAGGAAGAGAGGTGGACCCCTGGGTAGCTTGCTGGGGTCAGAGGCCCCTAGGTGAATGGCCAGGGGGCACCCTGGGGCCTATACTGCAAGTCCAGGGAGATCGGTGGACCCCTGGGTAGCTTGCTGGGGTCAGAGGCCCCTAGGTGGAGGGCCAGGGGTTCCCCTGGGGCCTATATTGCAAGTCCAGGAAGAAAGGGTGGACCCCTGGGTAGCTTGCTGGGATCAGAGGCCCCTAGGTGGAGGGCCAAGGGGCACCCTGGGGCCTATACTGCAAGTCCAGGGACATCGGTGGACCTCTGGGTAGCTTGCTGGGGTCAGAGGCCCCTAGGTGGAGGGCCAGGGGTTCCCCTGGGGCCTATACTGCAAGTCCAGGGAGTGAGGTGGACTCCTGGGTAGCTTGCTGGTGTCAGGGGCCCTTAGGTGGAGGGCCAGGGGGCACCCTGGGGCCTATACTGCAAGTCCATGAAGAGAGGTTGACCCCTGGGTAGCTTGCTGAAGTCTGGAGCCCCTAGGTGGAGGGCCAGGGGGCACACTGGGGCCTATACTGCAAGTCCAGGAAGAGAGGTGGACCCCTGGGTAGCTTGCTGGGGTCAGAGGCCCCTAGGTGAAGGGCCAGGGTGCACCCTGGGGCCTATAATGCAAGTCCAAGGACATCGGTGGACCGCTGGGTAGCTTGCGGGGGTCAGAGGCCCCTAAGTGGAGGGCCAGGGGGCACCCTGGGGCCTATACTGGAAGCCCAGGGAGGGAGGTGGACCCCTGGGTAGCTTGCTGGGGTCAGGGTCCCCTAGGTGTAGGGCCAGGGGTCACCCTGTGGGCTATACTGCAAGTCCAGGAAGAGAGGTGAACCCCTGGGTAGCTTGCTGGGGTCATAGGCTCCTAGGATGGTGGGCCAGGGGGCACCCTGGGGCCTACACTGCAAATCCAGGGAGAGAGGTGGACCCCTGGGTAGCTTGCAGGGGTCAGAGGCCCCTAGGTGGAAGGCCAGGGGGCACCCTGGGGCCTATACTGCAAGTCCAGGGAGGTAGGTGGACCCCTGGGTAGCTTGATGGAGTCAGAGGCCCCTAGGTGGAGGGCCAGGGGTTCCCCTGGGGTATATACTGTAAGTCCAGGGAGTGAGGTGGACTTCTGGGTAGCTTGATGGCGTCATAGGCTCCTAGGTGGAGGGCCAGGGGGCACCCTGGGGCCTACACTGCAAGTCCAGGGAGAGATGTGGACCCCTGGGTAGCTTGCTGGGGTCAGGGGCCCCTAGGTTGAGGTCCAGGGGGCACCCTGGGGCCTATACTGCAAGTCCAGGGACATCGGTGGATGCCGGGGTAGCTTGCTGGGGTCCGGGGCCCTTAGGTGGAGGGCCAGGGGGCACCCTGGGGCCTATACTGCAAGTCCAGGGAGTGAGGTGGACTCCTGGGTAGCTTGCTGGGGTCAGAGGCCCCTAGGTGGAGGGCCAGGGGGCACCCTGGGGCCTATACTGCAAGTCCAGGGACATCAGTTGACCCCTGGGTAGCTTGCTGGGGTCAGAGGCCCCTAGGTGGAGGGCCAGGGGGCACCCTGGGGCCTATACTGCAAGTCCAGGGACATCGGTGGACCAATGGGTAGCTAGCTGGGGTCAGTGGCCCTTAGGTGGAGGGCCAGGGGGCAAGCTGGGGCCTATACTGCAAATCCAGGAAGAGAGGATGACCCCTGGGTAGCTTGCTGAAGTCTGGAGCCCCTAGGTGGAGGGCCAGGGGGCACACTGGGGCCTATACTGCAAGTCCAGAGAGTGAGGTGGACTCCTGGGTAGCTTGCTTTGGTCAGAGGCTCTAGGTGGAGGGCCAGGGGGCACCCTGGGGCCTATACTGCAAGTCCAGGGACATCGGTGGACCCCTGGGTAGCTTGCTGGGGTCAGAGGCCCCTAGGTCGAGTGCCAGGGGGCACCCTGGGGCCTATACTGCAAGTCCAGGGACATCGGTGGACCCCTGGGTAGCTTGCTGGGGTCAGAGGCCCCTAGGTGGAGGGCCAGGGGGCACCCTGGGGCCTATACTGCAAGTCCAGAGACATCGGTGGACCAATGGGTAGCTTGCTGAAGTCTGGAGCCCCTAGGTGGAGGGCCAGGGGGCACACTGGGGCCTATACTGCAAGTCCAGGAAGAGAAGTGGACCCCTGGGTAGCTTGCTGGGGTGAGAGGCCCCTAGGTGAAGTGCCAGGGGGCACCCTGGGGCCTATAGTGCAAGTCCAATGACATCGGTGGACCGCTGGGTAGCTTGCGGGGGTCAGAGGCCCCTAAGTGGAGGGCCAAGGGGCACCCTGGGGCCTATACTGCAAGCCCAGGGAGGGAGGTGGACCCCTGGGTAGCTTGCTGGGGTCAGGGTCCCCTAGGTGGAGGGCCAGGGGTCACCCTGTGGGCTATACTGCAAGTCCAGGAAAAGCGGTGGACCCCTGGGTAGCTTGGTGGGGTCAGGGGCCCCTAGGTGGATGGCCAGGGAGCACCCTGGGGCCTATATTGCAAGTCCAGGAAGAGAGGTGGACCCCTGGGTATCTTGCTGGGGTCAGGGGCCCCTAGGTGGAGGGCCAGGTGGCAGCCTGTGGGCTATACTGCAAGTCCAGGAAGAGAGGTTGTCCCCTGGGTAGCTTGCTGAAGTCAGGCGCCCCTAGGTGAAAGGCCAGGGGGCACCCTGAGGCCTATACTGCAAGCCCAAGGAGATCAGTGGACCCCTGTGTAGATTGCTGAGGTCAGAGACCCCTATGTGGAGGGCCAGAAGGTCCCCTGGGGCCTATACTGCAAGTCCAGGGAGTGAGATGAACTCCTGGGTAGCTTGCTGGGGTCAGAGGCCCCTAGGTGGAGGGCCAGGGGGCACCCTGGGGCCTATACTGCAAGTCCAGGGAGGTAGGTGGACCCCTGGGTAGCTTGCTGGGGTCAGAGGCCCCTAGGTGGAGGGCCAGGGGGCACCCTGGGGCCTATACTGCAAGTCCAGGGACATCGGTGGACCCCTGGGTAGCTTGCTGGGGTCATAGGCTCTTAGGTGGAGGGCTAGGGGGCACCCTGGGGCCTACACTGCAAGTCCAGGGAGAGAGGTGGACCCCTGGGTAGCTTGCTGGGGTCAGAGGCCCCTAGGTAGAAGGCCAGGAGGCACCCTGGGGCCTATACTGCAAGTCCAGGGAGGTAGGTGGACCCCTGGGTAGCTTGCTTGAGTCAGAGGCCCCTAGGTGGAGGGCCAAGGGGCACCCTGGGGCCTATACTGCAAGTCCAGGGACATCGGTGGACCCCTGGGTAGCTTGCTGGGGTCAGGGGCCCCTAGGTGGAGGTCCAGGGGGCCCCCTGGGACCTATACTGCAAGTCCAGGGTCATCGGTGGACCACTGTGTAGCTTGCTGGGGTCAGGGGCCCTTAGGTGGAGGGCCAGGGGGCTCCCTGGGGCCTATACTGCAAGTCCAGGAAGAGAGGTGGACCCCTGGGTAGCTTGCTGGGGTCAGGGGCCCCTAGGTGGAGGGCCAGTTGGCAGCCTGTGGGCTATACTGCAAGTCCAGGAAGAGAGGTTGACCCCTGGGTAGCTTGCTGAAGTCAGGAGCCACTAGGTGGAGGGCCAAGGGGCACACTGGGGCCTATACTGCAAGTCCAGTAAGAGAGGTGGACCCCTGGGTAGCTTGCTGGGGTCAGAGGCCCCTAGGTGAAGGGCCAGGGGGCACCCTGGGGCCTATACTGCATGTCCAGGGAGATCGGTGGACCCCTGGGTAGCTTGCTGGGGTCAGAGGCCCCTAGGTGGAGGGCCAAGGGGCACCCTGGGGCCAATACTGCAAGTCCAGGGAGTGAGGTGGACCCCTGGGTAGCTTGCTGGGGTCAGAGGCCCCTAGGTGGAGGGCCAGGGGTTCCCCTGGGGCCAATACTGCAAGTCCAGGGAGTGAGGTGGACTTCTGGGTAGCTTGCTGGGGTCATAGGCCCCTAGGTGGTGGGCCAGGTGGCAGCCTGTGGGCTATACTGCAAGTCCAGGAAGAGAAGTTGACCCCTGGGTAGCTTTCTGAAGTCAGGAGCCCCTAGGTGGAGGGCCAGGGGGCACACTGGGGCCTATACTGCAAGTCCAGGAACAGAGGTGGACCCCTGGGTAGCTTGCTGGGGTCAGAGACCCCTATGTGAAGAGCCAGGGGGCACCCTGGGGCCTATACTGCAAGTCCAAGGAGATCGGTGCACCGCTGGGTAGCTTGCTGGGGTCAGAGACCCCTATGTGGAGGGCCAGAAGGTCCCCTGGGGCCTATACTGCAAGTCCAGGGAGTGAGGTGGACTCCTGGGTAGCTTGCTGGGCTCATAGGCTCCTTGGTGGAGGGCCAAGGGGCACCCTGGGTTCTACAATGCAAGTCCAGGGAGAGAGGTGGACCCCTGGGTAGCTTGCGGGGGTCAGAGGCCCCAAGTGGAGGGCCAGGGGGCACCCTGGGGCCTATACTGCAAGCCCAGTGAGAGAGGTGGACCCCTGGGTAGCTTGCTGGGGTCAGGGTCCCCTAGGTGGAGGGCCAGGGGTCACCCCGTGGGCTATACTGCAAGTCCAAGAAGAGAGGTGGACCCATGGGTAGCTTGGTGGGGTCAGGGGCCCCTAGGTGGATGGCCAGGGGGCACCCTGGGGCCTATATTGCAAGTCCAGGCAGAGAGGTGGACCCCTGTGTAGCTTGCTGGGGTCAGGCGCCCCTAGGTGAAAGGCCGGGGGGCACCCTGAGGCCTATACTGCAAGCCCATGGAGGGAGGTGGACAACTGGGTAGCTTGCTGGGGTCAGGGTCCCCTAGGTGGAGGGCCAGGGGCACCCTGTGGGCTATACTGCAAGTACAGGAAAAGAGTTGGACCGCTGGGTAGCTTGCTGGGGTCATAGGTTCCTAGGTGGAGGGCCAGGGGGCACCCTGGGGCCTACACTGCAAGTCCAGGGAGAGAGGTGGACCCCTGGGTAGCTTGCTGGGGTCAGAGGCCCCTAGGTGGAAGGCCAGGGGGCACCCTGGGGCCTATACTGCAAGTCCAGGGAGGTAGGTGGACCCCTGGGTAGCTTGTTGGAGTCAGAGGCCCCTAGGTGGAGGGCCAAGGGGCACCCTGGGGCCTATACTGCAAGTCCAGGGAAATCGGTGGACCCCTGGGTAGCTTGCTGGGGTCAGAGGCCCCTAGGTGGAGGGTCAGGGGTTCACCTGGGGCCTATACTGCAAGTCCAGGGAGTGATGTGGACCCCTGGTTAGCTTGCTGGGGTCAGGGGCCCCTAGGTGGAGGTCCAGGGGGCACCCTGGGACCTATACTGCAAGTCCAGGGACATCGGTGGACCCCTGGGTAGCTTGCTGGGGTCAGGGGCCTTTAGGTGGAGGGCCAGGGGGCACCCTGAGGCCTATACTGCAAGTCCAGGGAGATCAGTGGACCCCTGGGTAGCTTGCTGAGGTCAGATACCCCTATGTGGAGGGCCAGAAGGTCCCCTGGGGCCTATACTGCAAGTCCAGGGAGTGAGGTGGACTCCTGGGTAGCTTTCTGGGGTCAGAGGCCCCCAGGTGGAGGGCCAGGGGGTACCCTGAGGCCTATACTGCAAGTCCAGGGAGACCAGTGGACCCCTGGGTAGCTTGCGGAGGTTAAAGACCCCTATGTGGAGGGCCAGAAGGTCCCCTGGGGCCTATACTGCAAGTCCAGGGAGTGAGGTGGACTCCTGGGTAGCTTGCTGGGGTCAGAGGCCCCTAGGTGGAGGGCCAGGGGGCACCCTGGGGCCTATACTGCAAGTCCAGGGACATCGGTGGACCCCTGGGTAGCTTGCTGGGGTCAGAGGCCCCTAGGTTTAGGGCCAGGGGGCACCCTGGGGCCTATACTACAAGTCCAGGGACATCGGTGGACCACTGTGTAGCTCACTGGAGTCAGGGGCCCTTAGGTGGAGGGCCAGGGGGCACCCTGGTTCCTATACTGCAAGTCCAGGAAGAGAGGTGGACCCCTGGGTAGCTTGCTGGGGTCTGGCGCCCCTAGGTGAAGGGCCAGGGAGCACCCTGAGGCCTATACTGCAAGCCCAGGGAGGGAGGTGGACCCCTTGGTAGCTTGCTGGGGTCAGGGTCCCCTAGGTGGAGGGCCAGGGGGCATACTGGGGCCTTCACTACAAGTCCAGGAAGAGAGGTGGACATCTGGGTAGCTTGCTGGGGTCAGAGGCCCCTAGGTGAAGTGCCAGGGGGCACCCTGGGGCCTATACTACAAGTCCAGGGAGATCGGTGGACCGCTGGGTAGCTTGCAGGGGTCAGAGGCCCCTAGGTGGATGGCCAAGGGGGCACCTTCTGGGCTATACTGCAAGTCCAGGAAGACAGGTGGACTCCTGGGTAGCTTTCTGGGGTCAGAGGCCCCCAGGTGGAGGGCCAGAAGGTCCCCTGGGGCCTATACTGCAAGTCCAGGGAGTGAGGTGGACTCCTGGGTAGCTTTCTGGGGTCAGAGGCCCCCAGGTGGAGGGCCAGGGGTTCCCCTGGGGCCTATACTGCAAGTCCAGGGAGTGAGGTGGACTTCTGGGTAGCTTGATGGGGACATAGGCTCCTAGGTGGAGGGCCAGGGGGCACCCTGGGGCCTACACTGCAAGTCCAGGGAGAGATGTGGACCCCTGGGTAGCTTGCTGGGGTCAGGGGCCCCTAGGTTGAGGTCGAGGGGGCACCCTGGGGCCTATACTGCAAGTCCAGGGACATCGGTGGACCCCTGGGTAGCTTGCTGGGGTCAGGGACCCTTAGGTGGAGGGCCAGGGGGCACCCTGGGGCCTAAACTGCAAGTCCAGGGAGAGAGGTGGACTCCTGGGTAGCTTGCTGGGGTCAGAGGCCCCTAGGTGGAGGGCCAGGGGGCACCCTGGGGCCTATACTGCAAGTCCAGGGACATCAGTGGACCCCTGGGTAGCTTGCTGGGGTCAGAGGCCCCTAGGTGGAGGGCCAGGGGGCAGCCTGGGGCCTATACTGCAAGTCCAGGGACATCCGTGGACCACTGGGTAGCTTGCTGGGGTCAGGGGCCCTTAGGTGGAGGGCCAGGGGGCACCCTGGGGTCTATACTGCAAAACCAGGAAGAGAGGTTGACCCCTGGGTAGCTTGCTGAAGTCTGCAGCCCCTAGGTGGAGGGCCAGGGGGCACACTGGGGCCTATACTGCAAGTCCAGGAAGAGAGGTGGACCCCTGGGTAGCTTGCTGGGGTCAGAGGCCCCTAGGTGAAGTGCCAGGGGGCACCCTGGGGCCTATACTACAAGTCCAAGGAGATCGGTGGACCGCTGGGTAGCTTGCAGGGGTCAGAGGCCCCTAAGTTGAGGGCCAGGGGGCACCCTGGGGCCTATACTGCAAGCTCAGGGAGGGAGGTGGACCCCTGGGTAGCTTGCTGGGGTCAGGGTCCCCTAGGTGGAGGGCCAGGGGTCACCCTGTGGGCTATACTGCAAGTCCAGGAAGAGAGGTGGACCCCTGGGTAGCTTGGTGGGGTCAGGGGCCCCTAGTTTGATGGCCAGGGGGCACCCTTGGGCCTATGTTGCATGTCCAGGAAGAGAAGTGGACCCCTGGGTAGCTTGCTGGGGTCAGGGGCCCCTAGTTGGAGGTCCAGGGGGCAACCTGGGTTCTCTACTGCAAGTCCAGGGAGAAAGGTGGACCCCTGGGTAGCTTGCTGGGGTCAGAGGCCCCTAGGTGGAGGGCCAGGGATTCCCCTGGGGCCTATAGTGCAAGTCCAGGGAGTGAGGTGGACTTCTGGGTAGCTTGCTGGGGTCAGAGGCTCCTAGGTGGAGGGCCAAAGGGCACCCTGGGGCCTACACTGCAAGTCCAGGGAGAGATTTGGACCCCTGGGTAGCTTGCTGGGGTCAGGGGCCCCTAGGTGGAGGTCCAGGGGGCACCCTGAGGCCTATACTGCAAGTCCAGGGAGATCAGTGGACCCCTGGGTAGCTTGCTGAGGTCAGAGACTCCTATGTGGAGGGCCAGAAGGTTCCCTGGGGCCTATACTTAAAGTCCAGTGAGTGAGGTGGACTCCTGGGTAGCTTGCTGGGGTCAGAGGCCCCTAGGTGGAGGGCCAGGGGGCACCCTGGGGCCTATACTGCAAGTCCAGGGACATCTGTGGACCCCTGGGTAGCTTGCTGGGGTCAGAGGCCCCTAGGTGGAGGGCCAGGGGTTCCCCTGGGGCCTATACTACAAGTCCAGGGAGTGAGGTGGACTTCTGGGTAGCTTGCTGGGGCCATAGGCTCCTAGGTGGAAGGCCAGGGGGCACCCTGGGGCCTACACTGCAAGTCCAGGGAGAGATGTGGACCCCTGGGTAGCTTGCTGGGGTCAGGGGGCCCTAGGTGGAGGACCAGGGGGCACCCTGGGGCCTAAACTGCAAGTCCAGGGACATCAGTGGACCCCTGGGTAGCTTGCTGGGGTCAGAGGGCCCTAGGTGGAGGGCCATGGGGCACCCTTGGGCCTATACTGCAAGTCCAGGAAGAAAGGTGGACCCCTGGGTAGCTTGCTGGGGTTAGGGGCACCTAGGTGGAGGGCCAGGTGGCAGCCTGTGGGCTATACTGCAAGTCCAGGAAGAGAGGTTGACCCCTGGGTAGATTGCTGAAGTCAGGAGCCACTAGGTGGAGGGCCAGGGGGCACACTGGGGCCTATACTGCAAGTCCAGGGAGTGAGGTGGACTCCTGGGTAGCTTGCTGGGGTCAGAGGCCCCTAGGTGGAGGGCCAGAGGGCACCCTGGGGCCTATACTGCAAGTCCAGGGACATCGGTGGACCCCTGGGTAGCTTGCTGGGGTCAGAGGCCCCTAGGTGGAGGGCCAGGGGTTCCCCTGGGGCCTATACTACAAGTCCAGGGAGTGAGGTGGACATCTGGGTAGCTTGCTGGGGCCATAGGCTCCTAGGTGGAGGGCCAGGGGGCACCCTTGGGCCTATACTGCAAGTCCAGGAAGAAAGGTGGACTCCTGGGTAGCTTGCTGGGGTTAGGGGCACCTAGGTGGAGGGCCAGGTGGCAGCCTGTGGGCTATACTGCAAGTCCAGGAAGAGAGGTTGACCCCTGGGTAGCTTGCTGAAGTCAGGAGCCACTAGGTGAAGGGCCAGGGGCACCCTGGGGCCTATACTGCAAATCCAATGACATCGGTGGACTGCTGGGTAGCTTGCGGGGGTCAGAGGCCCCTAAGTGGAGGGCCAGGGGGCACCCTGGGGCCTATACTGCAAGCCCAGGGAGGGAGGTGGACCCCTGGGTAGCTTGCTGGGGTCTGGGTCCCCTAGGTGTAAGGCCAGGGGGCACCGTGTGGGCTATACTGCAAGTCCAGGAAGTCCAGGAAGAGAGGTGGACCCCTGGGTAGCTTGCTGGGGTCAGAGGCCCCTAGGTGGAGGGCCAGGGGGCAGCCTGGGGCCTATACTGCAAGTCCAGGGACATCCGTGGACCACTGGGTAGCTTGCTGGGGTCAGGGGCCCTTAGGTGGAGGGCCAGGGGGCACCCTTGGGCCTATGTTGCATGTCCAGGAAGAGAAGTGGACCCCTGGGTAGCTTGCTGGGGTCAGGGGCCCCTAGTTGGAGGTCCAGGGGGCAACCTGGGTTCTCTACTGCAAGTCCAGGGAGAAAGGTGGACCCCTGGGTAGCTTGCTGGGGTCAGAGGCCCCTAGGTGGAGGGCCAGGGATTCCCCTGGGGCCTATAGTGCAAGTCCAGGGAGTGAGGTGGACTTCTGGGTAGCTTGCTGGGGTCAGAGGCTCCTAGGTGGAGGGCCAAAGGGCACCCTGGGGCCTACACTGCAAGTCCAGAGAGAGATTTGGACCCCTGGGTAGCTTGCTGGGGTCTGGGTCGCCTAGGTGGAGGTCCAGGGGGCACCCTGAGGCCTATACTGCAAGTCCAGGGAGATCAGTGGACCCCTGGGTAGCTTGCTGAGGTCAGAGACTCCTATGTGGAGGGCCAGAAGGTTCCCTGGGGCCTATACTTAAAGTCCAGTGAGTGAGGTGGACTCCTGGGTAGCTTGCTGGGGTCAGAGGCCCCTAGGTGGAGGGCCAGGGGGCACCCTGGGGCCTATACTGCAAGTCCAGGGACATCTGTGGACCCCTGGGTAGCTTGCTGGGGTCAGAGGCCCCTAGGTGGAGGGCCAGGGGTTCCCCTGGGGCCTATACTACAAGTCCAGGGAGTGAGGTGGACTTCTGGGTAGCTTGCTGGGGCCATAGGCTCCTAGGTGGAGGGCCAGGGGGCACCCTGGGGCCTACACTGCAAGTCCAGGGAGAGATGTGGACCCCTGGGTAGCTTGCTGGGGTCAGGGGGCCCTAGGTGGAGGACCAGGGGGCACCCTGGGGCCTAAACTGCAAGTCCAGGGACATCAGTGGACCCCTGGGTAGCTTGCTGGGGTCAGAGGGCCCTAGGTGGAGGGCCAGGGGGCACCCTGGGGCCTATACTGCAAGTCCAGGGAAATCGGTGGACCACTGTGTAGCTTGCTGGGGTCAGGGGCCCTTAGGTGGAGGGCCATGGGGCACCCTTGGGCCTATACTGCAAGTCCAGGAAGAAAGGTGGACCCCTGGGTAGCTTGCTGGGGTTAGGGGCACCTAGGTGGAGGGCCAGGTGGCAGCCTGTGGGCTATACTGCAAGTCCAGGAAGAGAGGTTGACCCCTGGGTAGATTGCTGAAGTCAGGAGCCACTAGGTGGAGGGCCAGGGGGCACACTGGGGCCTATACTGCAAGTCCAGGGAGTGAGGTGGACTCCTGGGTAGCTTGCTGGGGTCAGAGGCCCCTATGTGGAGGGCCAGAGGGCACCCTGGGGCCTATACTGCAAGTCCAGGGACATCGGTGGACCCCTGGGTAGCTTGCTGGGGTCAGAGGCCCCTAGGTGGAGGGCCAGGGGTTCCCCTGGGGCCTATACTACAAGTCCAGGGAGTGAGGTGGACATCTGGGTAGCTTGCTGGGGCCATAGGCTCCTAGGTGGAGGGCCAGGGGGCACCCTTGGGCCTATACTGCAAGTCCAGGAAGAAAGGTGGACTCCTGGGTAGCTTGCTGGGGTTAGGGGCACCTAGGTGGAGGGCCAGGTGGCAGCCTGTGGGCTATACTGCAAGTCCAGGAAGAGAGGTTGACCCCTGGGTAGCTTGCTGAAGTCAGGAGCCACTAGGTGAAGGGCCAGGGGCACCCTGGGGCCTATACTGCAAATCCAATGACATCGGTGGACTGCTGGGTAGCTTGCGGGGGTCAGAGGCCCCTAAGTGGAGGGCCAGGGGGCACCCTGGGGCCTATACTGCAAGCCCAGGGAGGGAGGTGGACCCCTGGGTAGCTTGCTGGGGTCTGGGTCCCCTAGGTGTAAGGCCAGGGGGCACCGTGTGGGCTATACTGCAAGTCCAGGAAGTCCAGGAAGAGAGGTGGACTCCTGGGTAGCATGCTGGGGTCATAGGCTCCTAGGTGGAGGGCCAGGGGGCACCCTGGGGCCTACACTGCAAGTCCAGGGAGAGAGGTGGACCCCTGGGTAGCTTGCTGGGGTCAGAGGCCCCTAGGTGGAAGGCCAAGGGACACCCTGGGGCCTATACTGCAAGTCCAGGGAGGTAGGTGGACCCCTGGGTAGCTTGCTGGAGTCAGAGGCCCCTAGGTGGAGGGCCAAGGGGCACCGTGGGGCCTATACTGCAAGTCCAGGGACAACGGTGGACCCCTGGGTAGCTTGCTGGGGTCAGAGGCCCCTAGGTGAAGGGCCAGGGGGCACCCTGGGGCCTATACTGCAAGTCCAGGGAGATCGGTGGACCCCTGGGTAGCTTGCTGGGGTCAGGGGCCCTTAGGTGGAGGGCCATGGGGCACCCTTGGGCCTATACTGCAAGTCCAGGAAGAAAGGTGGACCCCTGGGTAGCTTGGTGGGGTCAGGGTCCCCTAGGTGGATGGCCAGGGGGCACCCTGTGGGCTATACTGCAAGTCCAGGAAGAGAGGTGGACCCCGGGGTAGCTTGCTGGGGTCAGAGGCCCCTAGGTGGAGGGCCAAGGGGCACCCTGGGGCCTACACTGCAAGTCCAGGGAGAGAGATGGACCCCTGGGTAGCTTGCTGGGGTCAGAGGCCCCTAGGTGGAGGGCCAAGGGGCACCCTGGGGCCTATACTGCAAGTCCAGGGACATCGGTGGACTCCTGGGTAGCTTGCTGGGGTCAGAGGCCCCTAGGTGGAGGGCCAGGGGTTCCCCTGGGGCCTATACTGCAAGTCCAGGGAGTGAGGTGGACTTCTGGGTAGCTTGCTGGGGTCATAGGCTCCTAGGTGGAGGGCCAGGGGGCACCCTGGGGCCTACACTGCAAGTCCAGGGAGAGATGTGGACCCCTGGGTAGCTTGCTGGGGTCAGGGGCCCCTAGTTTGAAGGCCAGGGGGCACCCTGGGGCCTATATTGCAAGTCCAGGGAGTGAGGTGGACTCCTGGGTAGCTTGCTGGGGTCAGAGGCCCCTAGGTGGAGGGCCAGGGGGCACCCTGGGGCCTATACTGCAAGTCCAGGGACATCGGTGGACCCCTGGGTAGCTTGCTGGGGTCAGAGGCCCCTAGAAGTAGGGCCAGGGGGCACCCTGGGGCCTATACTGCAAGTCCAGGGACATCGGTGGACCACTGGGTAGCTTGCTGGGGTCAGGGGCCCTTAGGTGGAGGGCCAGGGGGCACCCTGGGGCCTGTACTGCAAGTCCAGGAAGAGAAGTGGACCCCTGGGTAGCTTGCTGGGGTCTGGGTCCCTAGGTGGAGGGAGAGAGGGCACACTGGGGCCTATACTGCAAGTCCAGGAAGAGAGGTGGACCCCTGGGTAGCTTGCTGGGGTTAGGGGCCCCTAGGTGGAGGGCCAGGTGGCAGCCTGTGGGCTATACTGCAAGTCCAGGAAGAGAGGTTGACCCCTGGGTAGCTTGCTGGGGTCAGGGTCCCCTAGGTGGATGGCCAGGGGGCACCCTGTGGGCTATACTGCAAGTCCAGGAAGAGAGGTGGAACCCTGGGTAGCTTGCTGGGGTCAGGGGCCCTTAGGTGGAGGGCCAGGTGGCAGCCTGTGGGCTATACTGCAAGTCCAGGAAGAGAGGTTGATCCCTGGGTAGCTTGCTGAAGTCAGGAGCCCCTAGGTGGAGGGCCAGGGAGCACACTGGGGCCTATACTGCAAGTCCAGGAACAAAGGTGGACCCCCGGGTAGCTTGCTGGGGTCAGAGGCCCCTATGTGAAGGGCCAGGGGGCACCCTGGGGCATATACTGCAAGTCCAGGGAGTAAGGTGGACTCCTGGGTAGCTTGCTGGGCTCATAGGCTCCTAGGTGGAGGGCCAAGGGGCACCCTGGGGCCTACACTGCAAATCCAGGGAGAGAGGTGGACCCCTGGGTAGCTTGCGGGGGTCAGAGGCCCTTAAGTGGAGGGCCAGGTGGCACCCTGGGGCATATACTGCAAGCCCAGGGAGGGAGGTGGACCCCTGGGTAGCTTGCTGGGGTCAGGGTCCCCTAGGCGGAGGGCCAGGGGTCACCCTTTGGGCTGTACTGCAAGCCCAGGAAAAGAGGTGGACCCCTGGGTAGCTTGGTGGGGTCAGGGGCCATTAGGTGGATGGCCAGGGGGCACCCTGGGGCCTATATTGCAAGTCCAGTAAGAGAGGTGGACCCCTGGGTAGCTTGCTGGGGTCAGGCGCCCCTAGGTGAAAGGCCAGGGGGCACCCTGAGACCTATACTGCAAGCCCAGCGAGGGAGGTGGACAACTGGGTAGCTTGCTGGGGTCAGGGTCCCCTATGTGGAGGGCCAGGGGGCACCCTGTGGGCTACACTGCTAGTACAGGAAGAGAGGTGGACCCCTGGGTAGCTTGCTGGGGTCATAGGCTCCTAGGTGGAGGGCCAGGGGGCACCCTGGGGCCTACACTGCAAGTCCAGGGAGAGAGGTGGCCCCCTGGGTAGCTTGCTGGGGTCAGAGGCCCCTAGGTGGAAGGCCAGGGGGCACCCTGGGGCCTTTACTGCAAGTCCAGGGAGGTAGGTGGACCCCTGGGTAGCTTGCTAGAGTCAGAGGCCCCTAGGTGGAAGGCCAAGGGGCACACTGGGGCCTATACAGCAAGTCCAGGGACATCGGTGGACCCCTGGGTAGCTTGCTGGGGTCAGAGGCCCCTAGGTGAAGGGCCAGGGGTTCCCCTGGGGCCTATACTACAAGTCCAGGGAGTGAGGTGGACTTCTGGGTAGCTTGCTGGGGTCATAGGCTCCTAGGTGGAGGGCCAGGGGGCACCCTGGGTCCTACACTGCAAGTCCAGGCAGAGATGTGGACCCCTGGGTAGATTGCTGGGGTCAGGGGCCCCTAGGTGGAGGACCAGGGGGCACCCTGGGGCCTATACTGCAAGTCCAGGGACATCGGTGGACCCCTGGGTAGCTTGCTGGGGTCAGGGGCCCTTAGGTGGAGGGCCAGGGGGCACCCTGAGGCCTAAACTGCAAGTCCAGGGAGATCAGTGGACAACTGGGTAGCTTGCTGAGGTCAGAGGCCCCTATGTGGAGGGCCAGAAGGTCCCCTGGGGCCTATACTGCAAGTTCAGGGAATGAGGTGGACTCCTGGGTAGCTTGCTGGGGTCAGAGGCCCCTAGGTGGAGGGTCAGGGGGCACCCTGGGGCCTATACTGCAAGTCCAGGGACATCGCTGGACCCCTGGGTAGCTTGCTGGGTTCAGAGGCCCCTAGGTGGAGGGCCAGGGGGCACCCTGAGGCCTATACTGCAAGTCCAGGGAAATCGGTGGACCACTGTGTAGCTTGCTGGGGTCAGGGGCCCTTAGTTGGAGGGCCATGGGGCACCCTGGGGACTATACTGCAAGTCCAGGAAGAGAGGTGGAGCCCTGGGTAGCTTGTTGGGGTTAGGGGCCCCTAGGTGGAGGGCCAGGTGGCAGCCTGTTGGCTATACTGCAAGTCCAGGAATAGAGGTTGACCCCTGGGTAGCTTGCTGAAGTCAGGAGCCACTAGGTGGAGGGCCAGGGGGCACACTGGGGTCTATACTGCAAGTCTAGGAAGAGAGGTGGACCCCTGGGTAGCTTGCTGGGGTCAGAGGCCCCTAGGTGAAGGGCCAGGGGGCACCCTGGGGCCTATACTGCAAGTCCAGGGAGATCGGTGGACCCCTGGGTAGCTTGCTGGGGTCAGGTATCCCTAGGTGAAGGGCCAGGGGGCACCCTGAGGCCTATACTGCAAGCCCAGGGAGGGAGGTGGACCCCTGGGTAGCTTGCTGGGGTCAGGGTCCCCTAGGTGGATGACCTTTGGGCACCCTGTGGGCTATACTGCAAGTCCAGGAAGAGAGGTGGACCCCTGGGTAGCTTGCTGGGGTCAGGGTCCCCTAGGTGGATGGCCAGGGGGCACCCTGTGGGCTATATTGCAAGTCCAGGAAGAGAGGTGGACCCCTGGTTAGCTTGCTGGGGTCAGAGGCCCCTAGGTGGAGGGCCAGGGGTTCCCCTGGGGCATATACTGCAAGTCCAGGGAGTGAGGTGGACTTCTGGGTAGCTTGATGGGGTCATAGGCTCCTAGGTGGAGGGCCAGGGGGCACCCTGGGGCCTACACTGCAAGTCCAGGGAGAGATGTGGACCCCTGGGTAGCTTGCTGGGGTCAGGGGCCCCTAGGTTGAGGTACAGGGGGCACCCTGGGGCCTATACTGCAAGTCCAGGGACATCGGTGGACCCCTGGGTAGCTTTCTGGGGTCAGGGACCCTTAGGTGGTGGGCCAGGGGGCACCCTGGGGCCTATACTGCAAGTCCAGGGAGTGAGGTGGACTCCTGGGTAGCTTGCTGGGGTCAGAGGCCCCTAGGTGGAGGGCCAGGGGGCACCCTGGGGCCTATACTGCAAGTCCAGGGACATCGGTGGACCCCTGGGTAGCTTGCTGGGGTCAGAGGAACGTAGGTGGAGAGCCAGGGGGCACCCTGGGGCCTATACTGCAAGTCCAGGGACATCGGTGGACCCCTGGGTAGCTTGCTGGGGTCAGAGGCCCCTAGGTGTAGGGCCAGGGGGCACCCTGGGGCCTATACTGCAAGTCCAGGGACATCGGTGGACCAATGGGTAGCTTGCTGGGGTCAGGGGCCCTTAGGTGGAGGGCCAGGGGGCACCCTGCGGCCTATACTGCAAGTCCAGGAAGAGAAGTTGAGCCCTGGGTAGCTTGCTGAAGTCTGGAGCCCCTAGGTGGAGGGCCAGGGGGCAAACTGGGGCCTATACTGCAAGTCCAGGAAGAGAGGTGGACCCCTGGGTAGCTTGCTGGGGTCAGAGGCCCCTAGGTGAAGGGCCAGGGGGCACCCTGGGGCCTATACTGAAAGTCCAATGACATCTGTGGACCGCTGGGTAGCTTGCGGGGGTCAGAGGCCCCTAAGTGGAGGGCCAGGGGTCACCCTGGGGCCTATACTGCAAGCCCAGGGATGGAGGTGGACCCCTGGGTAGCTTGCTGGGGTCAGGGTCCCCTAGGTGAAGGGCCAGGGGTCACCCTGTGGGCTATACTGCAAGTCCAGGAAGAGAGGTTGACCCCTGGGAAGCTTGGTGGGGTCAGGGTTCCCTAGGTGGATGGCCAGGGGGCACCCAGGGGCCTATATTGCAAGTCCAGGAAGAGAGGTGGACCCCTGGGTATCTTGCTGGGGTCAGGCGCCCCTAAGTGAAAGGCCAGGGGGCACCCTGGGGCCTATACTGCAAGTCCAATGACATCGGTGGACCGCTGGGTAGCTTGCGGGGGTCAGAGGCCCCTAAGTGGAGGGCCAGGGGGCACCCTGGGGCCTATACTGCAAGCCCAGGGAGGGAGGTGGACCCCTGGGTAGCTTGCTGGGGTCTGGGTCCCCTAGGTGAAGGGCCATGTGTCACCCTGTGGGCTATACTGCAAGTCCAGGAAGAGAGGTTGACCCCTGGGAAGCTTGGTGGGGTCAGGGTTCCCTAGGTGGATGGCCAGGGGGCACCCAGGGGCCTATATTGCAAGTCCAGGAAGAGAGGTGGACCCCTGGGTATCTTGCTGGGGTCAGGCGCACCTAGGTGAAAGGCCAGGGGGCACCCTGAGACCTATACTGCAAGCCCAGGGAGGGAGGTGGACCCCTGGGTAGCTTGCTAGGGTCACCCTGTGGGCTATACTGCAAGTCCAGGAAGAGAGGTGGACCCCTGGGTAGCTTGCTGAGGTCATAGGCTCCGAGGTGGAGGGCCAGGGGGCACCCTGGGGTCTAAACTGCAAGTCCAGGGAGGTAGGTGGACCCCTGGGTAGCTTGCTGGAGACAGAGGCCCCTAGGTGGAGGGTCAAGGGGGCACCCTGGGGCCTATACTGCAAGTCCAGGGACATCGGTGGACCCCTGGGTAGCTTGCTGGGGTCAGAGGCCCCTAGGTGGAGGGCCAGGGGTTCCCCTGGGGCCTATACTGCAAGTCCAGGGAGTGAGGTGGACTTCTGGGTAGCTTGCTGGGGTCATAGGCTCCTAGGTGGAGTGCCAGGGGGCACCCTGGGGCCTACACTGCAAGTCCAGGGAGAGATGTGGACCCCTGGGTAGCTTGCTGGGGACAGGGGCCCCTAGGTGGAGGACCCGGGGGCACCCTGGGGCCTATACTGCAAGTCCAAGGACATAGGTGGACCCCTGGGTAGCTTGCTGGGGTCAGGGGCCCTTAGGTGGAGGGCCAGGGGGCACCCTGAGGCCTATACTGCAAGTCCAGGGAGATCAGTGGACCCCTGGGTAGCTTGCTGAGGTCAGAGACCCCTATGTGGAGGGCCAGAAAGTCCCCTGGGGCCTATACTGCAAGTACAGGGAGTGAGGTGGACTCCTGGGTAGCTTGCTGGGGTTAGGAGCCCCTAGGTGAAGGGCCAGGGGGCACCCTGAGGCCTATACTGCAAGCCCAGGGACATCGGTGGACCCCTGGGTAGCTTGCTGGGGTCAGGGGCCCTTAGGTGGAGGGCCAGGGGGCACCCTGGGGCCTATACTGCAAGTACAGGGAGTGAGGTGGACTCCTGGGTAGCTTGCTGGGGTCAGAGGCCCCTAGGTGGAGGGACAGGGGGCACCCTGGGGCCTATACGGCAAGTCCAGGGACATCGGTGGACCCCTGGGTAGCTTGCTGGGGTCTGGGTCGCCTAGGTGGAAGGCCAGGGTGCACCCTGTGGGCTATACTGCAAGTCCAGGAAGTCCAGGAAGAGAGGTGGACTCCTGGGTAGCTTGCTGGGGTCATAGGCTCCTAGGTGGAGGTCCAGGGGGCACCCTGGGGCCTACACTGCAAGTCCAGGGATAGAGGTGGACCCCTGGGTAGCTTGCTGGGGTCAGAGGCCCCTAGGTGGAAGGCCAAGGGGCACCCTGGGGCCTATACTGCAAGTCCAGGGAGGTAGGTGGACCCCTGGGTAGCTTGCTGGAGTCAGAGGCCCCTAGGTGGATGGAAAAGGGGCACCCTGGGGCCTATACTGCAAGTCCAGGGACATCGGTGGACCCCTGGGTAGCTTGCTGGGGTCAGAGGCCCCTAGGTGGAGGGCCAGAGGTTCCCCTGGAGCCTATACTGCAAGTCCAGGGAGTGAGGTGGACTTCTGGGTAGCTTACTGGGGTCAGAGGCTCCAAGGTGGAGGGCCAGGGGGCACCCTGGGGCCTACACTGCAAGTCCAGGGAGAGATGTGGACCCCTGGGTAGCTTGCTGGGGTCAGGGGCCCCTAGGTGGAGGTCAAGGGGGCACCCTGAGGCCTATACTGCAAGTCCAGGGAGATCAGTGGACCCCTGGGTAGCTTGCTGAGGTCAGAGACCCCTATGTGGAGGGCCAGAAGGTCCCCTGGGGCCTATACTGCAAGTCCAGGGAGTGAGGTGGACTCCTGGGTAGCTTGCTGGGGTCAGAGGCCCCTAGGTGGAGGGCCAGGGGGCACCCTGGGGCCTATACTGCAAGTCCAGGGACATCGGTGGACCCCTAAGTAGCTTGCTGGGGTCAGAGGCCCCTAGGTGGAGGGCCAGGGGGCACCCTGGGGCCTATACTGCAAGTCCAGGAAGAGAGGTTGACCCCTGGGTAGCTTGCTGAAGTCTGGAGCCCCTAGGTGAAGGGCCAGGGGGCACACTGGGGCCTATACTGCAAGTCCAGGAAGAGAGGTGGACCCCTGGGTAGCTTGCTGGGGTCAAAGGCCCCTAGGTGAAGGGCCAGGGGGCACCCTGGGGCCTATACTGCAAGTCCAAGGACATGGGTGGACCGCTGGGTAGCTTGCGGGGGTCAGAGGCCCCTAAATTTAGGGCCAGGAGGCACCCTGGGGCCTATACTGCAA
The DNA here is from genome assembly GCF_052040795.2 of Danio rerio. NCBI lineage: Eukaryota > Metazoa > Chordata > Actinopteri > Cypriniformes > Danionidae > Danio > Danio rerio. The sequence goes on along the minus strand of NC_141023.1, from coordinate 47,863,901 downwards.
GCACAGTGAGGGAGTTTGACCCCTGGGTATCTTGCTGGGGTCAGGGTCCCCTACGTGGAGGGCCAGGGGTCACCCTGTGGGCTATACTGCAAGTCCAGGAAGAGAGGTGGACCCCTGGGTATCTTGCTGGGGTCAGGCGCCCCTAGGTGAAAGGCCAGGGGGCACCCTGAGGCCTATACTGCAAGCCCAGGGAGGGAGGTGGACCCCTGGGTAGCTTGCTTGGGTCTGGGTCCCCTAGGTGGAAGGCCAGGGGGCACCCTGTGGGCTATACTGCAAGTCCAGGAAGTCCAGGAAGAGAGGTGGACCCCTGGGTATCTTGCTGGGGTCACGCGCCCCTAGGTGAAAGGCCAGGGGGCACCCTGAGGCCTATACTGCAAGCCCAGGGAGGGAGGTGGACCCCTGGATAGCTTGCTGGGGTCTGGGTCCCCTAGGTGGAAGGCCAGGGGGCACCCTGTGGGCTATACGGCAAGTCCAGGAAGTCCAGGAAGAGAGGTGGACTCCTGGGTAGCTTGCTGGGGTCATAGGCTCCTAGGTGGAGGGCCAGGGGGCACCCTGGGGCCTACACTGCAAGTCCAGAGAGAGAGGTGGACCCCTGGGTAGCTTGCTGGGGTCAGAGGCCACTAGGTGGAGGGCCAGGGGGCACACTGGGGTCTATACTGCAAGTCTAGGAAGAGAGGTGGACCCCTGGGTAGCTTGCTGGGGTCAGAGGCCCCTAGCTGAAGGGCCAGGGGGCACCCTGGGGCCTATACTGCAAGTCCAGGGAGATCGGTGGACCCCTGGGTAGCTTGCTGGGGTCAGGTATCCCTAGGTGAAGGGCCAGGGGGCACCCTGAGGCCTATACTGCAAGCCCAGGGAGGGAGGTGGACCCCTGGGTAGCTTGCTGGGGTCAGGGTCCCCTAGGTGGATGACCTTTGGGCACCCTGTGGGCTATACTGCAAGTCCAGGAAGAGAGGTGGACCCCTGGGTAGCTTGCTGGGGTCAGGGTCCCCTAGGTGGATGGCCAGAGGGCACCCTGTGGGCTATATTGCAAGTCCAGGAAGAGAGGTGGACCCCTGGTTAGCTTGCTGGGGTCAGAGGCCCCTAGGTGGAGGGCCAGGGGTTCCCCTGGGGCATATACTGCAAGTCCAGGGAGTGAGGTGGACTTCTGGGTAGCTTGATGGGGTCATAGGCTCCTAGGTGGAGGGCCAGGGGGCACCCTGGGGCCTACACTGCAAGTCCAGGGAGAGATGTGGACCCCTGGGTAGCTTGCTGGGGTCAGGGGCCCCTAGGTTGAGGTACAGGGGGCACCCTGGGGCCTATACTGCAAGTCCAGGGACATCGGTGGACCCCTGGGTAGCTTTCTGGGGTCAGGGACCCTTAGGTGGTGGGCCAGGGGGCACCCTGGGGCCTATACTGCAAGTCCAGGGAGTGAGGTGGACTCCTGGGTAGCTTGCTGGGGTCAGAGGAACCTAGGTGGAGAGCCAGGGGGCACCCTGGGGCCTATACTGCAAGTCCAGGGACATCGGTGGACCCCTGGGTAGCTTGCTGGGGTCAGAGGCCCCTAGGTGTAGGGCCAGGGGGCACCCTGGGGCCTATACTGCAAGTCCAGGGACATCGGTGGACCAATGGGTAGCTTGCTGGGGTCAGGGGCCCTTAGGTGGAGGGCCAGGGGGCACCCTGCGGCCTATACTGCAAGTCCAGGAAGAGAGGTTGACCCCTGGGTAGCTTGCTGAAATCTGGAGCCCCTAGGTGGAGGGCCAGGGGGCAAACTGGGGCCTATACTGCAAGTCTAGGAAGAGAGGTGGACCCCTGGGTAGCTTGCTGGGGTCAGAGGCCCCTAGGTGAAGGGCCAGGGGGCACCCTGGGGCCTATACTGAAAGTCCAATGACATCGGTGGACCGCTGGGTAGCTTGCGGGGGTCAGAGGCCCCTAAGTGGAGGGCCAGGGGTCACCCTGGGGCCTATACTGCAAGCCCAGGGAGGGAGGTGGACCCCTGGGTAGCTTGCTGGGGTCAGGGTCCCTTAGGTGAAGGGCCAGGGGTCACCCTGTGGGCTATACTGCAAGTCCAGGAAGAGAGGTTGACCCCTGGGAAGCTTGGTGGGGTCAGGGTTCCCTAGGTGGATGGCCAGGGGGCACCCAGGGGCCTATATTGCAAGTCCAGGAAGAGAGGTGGACCCCTAAGTATCTTGCTGGGGTCAGGCGCCCCTAAGTGAAAGGCCAGGGGGCACCCTGGGGCCTATACTGCAAGTCCAATGACATCGGTGGACCGCTGGGTAGCTTGCGGGGGTCAGAGGCCCCTAAGTGGAGGGCCAGGGGGCACCCTGGGGCCTATACTGCAAGCCCAGGGAGGGAGGTGGACCCCTGGGTAGCTTGCTGGGGTCTGGGTCCCCTAGGTGAAGGGCCAGGGGTCACCCTGTGGGCTATACTGCAAGTCCAGGAAGAGAGGTTGACCCCTGGGAAGCTTGGTGGGGTCAGGGTTCCCTAGGTGGATGGCCAGGGGGCACCCAGGGGCCTATATTGCAAGTCCAGGAAGAGAGGTGGACCCCTGGGTATCTTGCTGGGGTCAGGCGCCCCTAGGTGAAAGGCCAGGGGGCACCCTGAGACCTATACTGCAAGCCCAGGGAGGGAGGTGGACCCCTGGGTAGCTTGCTAGGGTCACCCTGTGGGCTATACTGCAAGTCCAGGAAGAGAGGTGGACCCCTGGGTAGCTTGCTGAGGTCATAGGCTCCGAGGTGGAGGGCCAGGGGGCACCCTGGGGTCTAAACTGCAAGTCCAGGGAGGTAGGTGGACCCCTGGGTAGCTTGCTGGAGACAGAGGCCCCTAGGTGGAGGGTCAAGGGGGCACCCTGGGGCCTATACTGCAAGTCCAGGGACATCGGTGGACCCCTGGGTAGCTTGCTGGGGTCAGAGGCCCCTAGGTGGAGGGCCAGGGGTTCCCCTGGGGCCTATACTGCAAGTCCAGGGAGTGAGGTGGACTTCTGGGTAGCTTGCTGGGGTCATAGGCTCCTAGGTGGAGTGCCAGGGGGCACCCTGGGGCCTACACTGCAAGTCCAGGGAGAGATGTGGACCCCTGGGTAGCTTGCTGGGGACAGGGGCCCCTAGGTGGAGGACCCGGGGGCACCCTGGGGCCTATACTGCAAGTCCAAGGACATAGGTGGACCCCTGGGTAGCTTGCTGGGGTCAGGGGCCCTTAGGTGGAGGGCCAGGGGGCACCCTGAGGCCTATACTGCAAGTCCAGGGAGATCAGTGGACCCCTGGGTAGCTTGCTGAGGTCAGAGACCCCTATGTGGAGGGCCAGAAGGTCCCCTGGGGCCTATACTGCAAGTACAGGGAGTGAGGTGGACTCCTGGGTAGCTTGCTGGGGTTAGGAGCCCCTAGGTGAAGGGCCAGGGGGCACCCTGAGGCCTATACTGCAAGCCCAGGGACATCGGTGGACCCCTGGGTAGCTTGCTGGGGTCAGGGGCCCTTAGGTGGAGGGCCAGGGGGCACCCTGGGGCCTATACTGCAAGTACAGGGAGTGAGGTGGACTCCTGGGTAGCTTGCTGGGGTCAGAGGCCCCTAGGTGGAGGGACAGGGGGCACCCTGGGGCCTATACGGCAAGTCCAGGGACATCGGTGGACCCCTGGGTAGCTTGCTGGGGTCTGGGTCGCCTAGGTGGAAGGCCAGGGTGCACCCTGTGGGCTATACTGCAAGTCCAGGAAGTCCAGGAAGAGAGGTGGACTCCTGGGTAGCTTGCTGGGGTCATAGGCTCCTAGGTGGAGGGCCAGGGGGCACCCTGGGGCCTACACTGCAAGTCCAGGGATAGAGGTGGACCCCTGGGTAGCTTGCTGGGGTCAGAGGCCCCTAGGTGGAAGGCCAAGGGGCACCCTGGGGCCTATACTGCAAGTCCAGGGAGGTAGTTGGACCCCTGGGTAGCTTGCTGGAGTCAGAGGCCCCTAGGTGGAGGGCCAAGGGGCACCCTGGGGCCTATACTGCAAGTCCAGGGACATCGGTGGACCCCTGGGTAGCTTGCTGGGGTCAGAGGCCCCTAGGTGGAGGGCCAGAGGTTCCCCTGGAGCCTATACTGCAAGTCCAGGGAGTGAGGTGGACTTCTGGGTAGCTTGCTGGGGTCAGAGGCTCCTAGGTGGAGGGCCAGGGGGCACCCTGGGGCCTACACTGCAAGTCCAGGGAGAGATGTGGACTCCTGGGTAGCTTGCTGGGGTCAGGGGCCCCTAGGTGGAGGTCAAGGGGGCACCCTGAGGCCTATACTGCAAGTCCAGGGAGATCAGTGGACCCCTGGGTAGCTTGCTGAGGTCAGAGACCCCTATGTGGAGGGCCAGAAGGTCCCCTGGGGCCTATACTGCAAGTCCAGGGAGTGAGGTGGACTCCTGGGTAGCTTGCTGGGGTCAGAGGCCCCTAGGTGGAGGGCCAGGGGGCACCCTGGGGCCTATACTGCAAGTCCAGGGACATCGGTGGACCCCTAAGTAGCTTGCTGGGGTCAGAGGCCCCTAGGTGGAGGGCCAGGGGGCACCCTGGGGCCTATACTGCAAGTCCAGGAAGAGAGGTTGACCCCTGGGTAGCTTGCTGAAGTCTGGAGCCCCTAGGTGAAGGGCCAGGGGGCACACTGGGGCCTATACTGCAAGTCCAGGAAGAGAGGTGGACCCCTGGGTAGCTTGCTGGGGTCAAAGGCCCCTAGGTGAAGGGCCAGGGGGCACCCTGGGGCCTATACTGCAAGTCCAAGGACATGGGTGGACCGCTGGGTAGCTTGCGGGGGTCAGAGGCCCCTAAATGGAGGGCCAGGAGGCACCCTGGGGCCTATACTGCAAGCACAGTGAGGGAGTTTGACCCCTGGGTATCTTGCTGGGGACAGGGTCCCCTACGTGGAGGGCCAGGGGTCACCCTGTGGGCTATACTGCAAGTCCAGGAAGAGAGGTGGACCCCTGGGTATCTTGCTGGGGTCAGGCGCCCCTAGGTGAAAGGCCAGGGGGCACCCTGTGGGCTATATTGCAAGTCCAGGAAGAGAGGTGGACCCCTGGTTAGCTTGCTGGGGTCAGAGGCCCCTAGGTGGAGGGCCAGGGGTTCCCCTGGGGCCTATACTGCAAGTCCAGGGAGTGAGGAGGACTCCTGGGTAGCTTGCTGGGGTCAGAGGCCCCTAGGTGGAGGGCCAGGGGGCACCCTGGGGCCTACACTGCAAGTCCAGGGACATCGGTGGACCCCTAAGTAGCTTGCTGGGGTCAGAGGCCCCTAGGTGGAGGGCTAGGGGCACCCTGGGGCCTATACTGCAAGTCCAGGAAGAGAGGTTGACCCCTGGGTAGCTTGCTGAAGTCTGGAGCCCCTAGGTGGATGGCCAGGGGGCACTCTGGGGCCTATATTGCAAGTCCAGGAAGAGAGGTGGACCCCTGGGTATCTTGCTGGGGTAAGGGTCCCCTAGGTGGAGGGCCAGGGGGCACCCTGTGGGCTAAACTGCAAGTCCAGGAAGAGAGGTGGACCCCTGGGTAGCTTGCTGGGGTCTTAGGCTCCTAGGTGGAGGGCCAGGGGGCATCCTGGGGCCTACACTGCAAGTCCAGGGATAGAGGTGGACCCCTGGGTAGCTTGCCGGGGTCAGAGGGCCCTAGGTGGAGGGCCAGGGGGCACTCTGGGGCCTATACTGCAAGTCCAGGGACATTGGTGGACCCCTGGGTAGCTTGCTGGGGTCAGAGGCCCCTAGGTGGAGGGCCAGGGGGCACCCTGGGGCCTATACTGCAAGTCCAGGGACATCGGTGGACCCCTGGGTAGCTTGCTGGGGTCAGGGGCCCTTAGGTGGAGGGCCAGGGGGCACCCTGGGGCCTATACTGCAAGTCCAGGAAGAGAGGTGGACCCCTGGATAGCTTGCTGGGGTTAGGGGTCCCTAGAAGGAGGGCCAGGTGGCAGCCTGTGGGCTATACTGCAAGTCCAGGAAGAAAGGTTGATCCCTGGGTAGCTTGCTGAAGTCAGGAGCCACTAGGTGGAGGGCCAGGGGGCACACTGCGGCCTATACTGCAAGTCCAGGGACATTGGTGGACCCCTGGGTAGCTTGCTGGGGTCAGAGGCCCCTAGGTGAAGGGCCAGGGGGCACCCTGGGGAATATACTGCAAGTCCAGGGAGATCGGTGGACCCCTGGGTAGCTTGCTGGGGTCAGGCTTCCCTAGGTGAAGGGCCAGGGGGCACCCTGAGGCCTATACTGCAAGCCCAGGGAGGGAGGTGGACCCCTGGGTAGCTTGCTGGGGTCAGGGTCCCCTAGGTGGATGGCCAGGGGGCACCCTGTGGGCTATACTGCAAGTCCAGGAAGAGAGGTGGACCCCGGGGTAGCTTGCTGGGGTCAGAGGCCCCTAGGTGGAAGGCCAAGAGGCACCCTGGGGCCTATATTGCAAGTCCAGGGACATCGGTGGACCCCTGGGTAGCTTGCTGGGGTCAGAGGCCCCTAGGTGGAGGGCAAGGGGTTCCCCTGGGGCCTATACTGCAAGTCCAGGGAGTGAGGTGGACTTCTGGGTAGCTTGCTGGGGTCATAGGCTCCTAGGTGGAGGGCCAGGGGGCACCCTGGGGCCTACACTGCAAGTCCAGGGAGAGATGTGGACCCCTGGGTAGCTTGCTGGGGTCAGGGGCCCCTAGTTTGAGGGCAGGGGGCACCCTGGGGCCTATATTGCAAGTCCAGGGAGTGAGGTGGACTCCTGGGTAGCTTGCTGGGGTCAGAGGCCCCTAGGTGGAGGGCCAGGGGGCACCCTGGGGCCTATACTGCAAGTCCAGGGACATCGGTGGACCCCTGGGTAGCTTGCTGGGGTCAGAGGCCCCTAGAAGGAGGGCCAGGGGGCACCCTGGGGCCTATACTGCAAGTCCAGGGACATCGGTGGACCACTGGGTAGCTTGCTGGGGTCAGGGGCCCTTAGGTGGAGGGCCAGGGGACACCCTGGGGCCTGTACTGCAAGTCCAGGAAGAGAAGTGGACCCCTGGGTAGCTTGCTGGGGTCAGGCGCCCCTAGGTGGAGGACCAGGGGGCACCCTGGGGCCTAAACTGCAAGTCCAGGGACATCAGTGGAACCCTGGGTGGCTTGCTGGGGTCAGAGGGCCCTAGGTGGAGGGCCGGGGGCACCCTGGGGCCTATACTGCAAGTCCAGGGAAATCGGTGGACCACTGTGTAGCTTGCTGGGGTCAGGGGCCCTTAGGTAGAGGGCCATGGGGCACCCTGGGGCCTATACTGCAAGTCCAGGAAGAGAGGTGGACCCCTGGGTAGCTTGCTGGGGTTAGGGGCACCTAGGTGGAGGGCCAGGTGGCAGCCTGTGGGCTATACTGCAAGTCCAGGAAGAGAGGTTGACCCCTGGGTAGCTTGCTGAAGTCAGGAGCCACTAGGTGGAGGGCCAGAGGGCACACTGGGGCCTATACTGCAAGTCTAGGAAGAGAGGTGGACCCCTGGGTAGCTTGCTGGGGTCAGAGGCCCCTAGGTGAAGGGCCAGGGGGCACCCTGGGGCCTATACTGCAAGTCCAGGGAGATCGGTTGACCCCTGGGTAGCTTGCTGGGGTCAGGCTTCCCTAGGTGAAGGGCCAGGGGGCACCCTGAGGCCTATACTGCAAGCCCAGGAGGGGAGGTGGACCCCTGGGTAGCTTGGTGGGGTCAGGGTCCCCTAGGTGGATGGCCAGGGGGCACCCTGTGGGCTATACTGCAAGTCCAGGAAGAGAGGTGTACTCCTGGGTAGCTTGCTGGGGTCTGAAGCCCCTAGGTGGAGGGCCAGGGGGCACCCTGGGGCCTATACTGCAAGTCCAGGGACATCGGTGGACCCCTGGGTAGCTTGCTGGGGTCAGAGGAACCTAGGTGGAGGGCCAGGGGGCACCCTGGGGCCTATACTGCAAGTCTAGGGAAATCGGTGGACCCCTGGGTAGCTTTCTGGGGTCAGAGGCCCTTAGGTGGAGGGCCAGGGGGCACCCTGGGGCCTATACTGCAAGTCCAGGGACATCGGTGGACCCCTGGGTAGCTTGCTGAAGTCAGGAGCCACTAGGTGGAGGGCCAGGGGGCACACTGGGGCCTATACTGCAAGTCTAGGAAGAGAGGTGGGACCCTGGGTAGCTTGCTGGGGTCAGAGGCCCCTAGGTGGAGGGCCAGGGGGCACCCTGGGGCCTATACTGCAAGTCCAGGAAGAGAGGTTGACCCCTGGGTAGCTTGCTGAAGTCTGGAGCCCCTAGGTGGAGGGCCAGGGGGCACACTGGGGCCTATACAGCAAGTCCAGGAAGAGAGGTGGACCTCTGGGTAGCTTGCTGGGGTCAGAGGCCCCTAGGTGAAGGGCCAGGGGGCACCCTGGGGCCTATACTGCAAGTCCAAGGACATGGGTGGACCGCTGGGTAGCTTGCGGGGGTCAGAGGCCCCTAATGGAGGGCCAGGGGGCACCCTGGGGCCTATACTGCAAGCCCAGTGAGGGAGTTTGACCCCTGGGTAGCTTGATAGGGTCAGGGTACCCTAGGTGGAGGGCCAGGGGTCACCCTGTGGGCTATACTGCAAGTCCAGGAAGAGAGGTGGACCCCTGGGTAGCTTGGTGGGGTCAGGGGCCCCTTGGTGGATGGCCAGGGGGCACCCTGGGGCCTATAGTGCAAGTCCAGGAAGAGAGGTGGACCCCTGGGTATCTTGCTGGGGTCAGGCGCCCCTAGGTGAAAGGCCAGGGGGCACCCTGAGGCCTATACTGCAAGACCAGGGAGGGAGGTGGACCCCTGGGTAGCTTGCTGGGGTCTGGGTCCCCTAGGTGGAAGGCCAGGGGGCACCTTGTGGGCTATACTGCAAGTCCAGGAAATCCAGGAAGTTAGGTGGACCCCTGGGTATCTTGCTGGGGTCAGGCGCCCCTAGGTGAAAGGCAAGGGGGCACCCTGAGGCCTATACTGCAAGCCCAGGGAGGGAGGTGGACCCCTGGGTAGCTTGCTGGGGCCTGGGTCCCCTAGGTGGAAGGCCAGGGGGCACCCTGTGGGCTATACTGCAAGTCCAGGAAGTCGAGGAAGAGAGGTGGACTCCTGGGTAGCTTGCTGGGGTCATAGGCTCCTAGGTGGAGGGCCAGGGGGCACCCTGGGGCCTACACTGCAAGTCCAGGGAGAGAGGTGGACCCCTGGGTAGCTTGCTGGGGTCAGAGGCCCCTAGGTGGAAGGCCAAGGGACACCCTGGGGCCTATACTGCAAGTCCAGGGAGGTAGGTGGACCCCTGGGTAGCTTGCTGGAGTCAGAGGCCCCTAGGTGGAGGGCAAAGGGGCACCCTGGGGCCTATACTGCAAGTCCAGGGACAACGGTGGACCCCTGGGTAGCTTGCTGGGGTCAGAGGCTCCAAGGTGGAGGGCCAGGGGGCACCCTGGGGCCTACACTGCAAGTCCAGGGAGAGATTTGGACCCCTGGGTAGCTTGCTGGGGTCAGGGGCCCCTGGGTTGAGGTCCAGGGGGCACCCTGAGGCCTATACTGCAAGTCCAGGGAGATCAGTGGACCCCTGGATAGCTTGCTGAGGTCAGAGACCCCTATGTGGAGGGCCAGAAGGTCCCCTGGGGCCTATACTGCAAGTCCAGGGAGTGAGGTGGACTCCTGGGTAGCTTGCTGGGGTCATAGGCTCCTAGGTGGAGGGCCAGGGGGCACCCTGGGGCCTACACTGCAAGTCCAGGGAGAGATGTGGACCCCTGGGTAGCTTGCTGGGGTCAGGGGCCCCTAGGTGGAGGACCAGGGGGCACCTTGGGGTCTAAACTGCAAGTCCAGGGACATCAGTGGACCCCTGGGTAGCTTGCTGGGGTCAGAGGGCCCTAGGTGGAGGGCCAGGGGGCACCCTGGGGCCTATACTGCAAGTCCAGGGAAATCGGTGGACCACTGTGTAGCTTGCTGGGGTCAGGGGCCCTTAGGTAGAGGGCCATGGGGCACCCTGGGGCCTATACTGCAAGTCCAGGAAGAGAGGTGGACCCCTGGGTAGCTTGCTGGGGTTAGGGGCACCTAGGTGGAGGGCCAGGTGGCAGCCTGTGGGCTATACTGCAAGTCCAGGAAGAGAGTTTGACCCCTGGGTAGCTTGCTGAAGTCAGGAGCCACTAGGTGGAGGGCCAGGGGGCACACTGGGGCCTATACTGCAAGTCTAGGAAGAGAGGTGGACCCCTGGGTAGCTTGCTGGGGTCAGAGGCCCCTAGGTGAAGGGCCAGGGGGCACCCTGGGGCCTATACTGCAAGTCCAGGGAGATCGGTTGACCCCTGGGTAGCTTGCTGGGGTCAGGCTTCCCTAGGTGAATAGCCAGGGGGCACCCTGAGGCCTATACTGCAAGCCCAGGAGGGGAGGTGGACCCCTGGGTAGCTTGGTGGGGTCAGGGTCCCCTAGGTGGATGGCCAGGGGGAACCCTGTGGGCTATACTGCAAGTCCAGGAAGAGAGGTGGACTCCTGGGTAGCTTGCTGGGGTCAGAGGCCCCTAGGTGGAGGGCCAGAGGGCACCCTGGGGCCTATACTGCAAGTCCAGGGACATCGGTGGACCCCTGGGTAGCTTGCTGGGGTCAGAGGAACCTAGGTGGAGAGCCAGGGGGCACCCTGGGGCCTATACTGCAAGTCTAGGGACATCGGTGGACCCCTGGGTAGCTTGCTGGGGTCAGAGGCCCCTAGGTGGAGGGCCAGGGGGCACCCTGGGGCCTATACTGCAAGTCCAGGGACATCGGTGGACCAATGGGTAGCTTGCTGGGGTCAGGGGCCCTTAGGTGGAGGGCCAGGGGGCACCCTGCGGCCTTTACTGCAAGTCCAGGAAGAGAGGTTGACCCCTGGGTAGCTTGCTGAAGTCTGGAGCCCCTAGGTGAAGGGCCAGGGGGCACACTGGGTCCTATACTGCAAGTCCAGGAAGAGAGGTGGACCCCTGGGTAGCTTGCTGGGGTCAGAGGCCCCTAGGTGAAGGGCCAGGGGGCACCCTGGGGCCTATACTGCAAGTCCAATGACATCGGTGGACCGCTGGGTAGCTTGCGGGGGTCAGAGGCCCCTAAGTGGAGGGCCAGGGGGCACCCTGGGGCCTATACTGCAAGCCCAGGGAGGGAGGTGTACCCCTGGGTAGCTTGCTGGCGTCAGGATCCCCTAGGTGGAGGGCCAGGGGTCACCCTGTGGGCTATACTGCAAGTCCAGGAAGAGAGGTGGACTCCTGGGTAGCTTGGTGGGGTCAGGGGCCCCTAGGTGGATGGCCAGGGGGCACCCTGGGGCCTATATTGCAAGTCCAGGAAGAGAGGTGGACCCCTGGGTATCTTGCTGGGGTCAGGCGCCCCTAGGTGAAAGGCCAGGGGGCACCCTGAGGCCTATACTGCAAGCTCAGGGAGGGAGGTGGACCCCTGGTAGCTTGCTGGGGTCAGGGTCCCCTAGGTGGAGGGCCAGGGGGCACCCTGGGCCTATACTGCAAGTCCAGGGACATCGGTGGACCCCTGGGTAGCTTGCTGGGGTCAGAGGCCCCTAGGTGGAGGGCCAGGGGGCACCCTGGGGCCTATACTGCAAGTCCAGGAAGAGAGGTTGACCCCTGGGTAGCTTGCTGAAGTCTGGAGCCCCTAGGTGGAGGGCCAGGGGGCACACTGGGGCCTATACAGCAAGTCCAGGAAGAGAGGTGGACCTCTGGGTAGCTTGCTGGGGTCAGAAGCCCCTAGGTGAAGGGCCAAGGGGCACCCTGGGGCCTATACTGCAAGTCCAAGGACATGGGTGGACCGCTGGGTAGCTTGCGGGGGTCAGAGGCCCCTAAATGGAGGGCCAGGGGGCACCCTGGGGCCTATACTGCAAGCCCAGTGAGGGAGTTTGACCCCTGGGTAGCTTGCTGGGGTCAGGGTCCCCTAGGTGGAGGGAGAGAGGGCACACTGGGGCCTATACTGCAAGTCCAGGGACATCGGTGGACCCCTGGGTAGCTTGCTGGGGTCAGAGGCCCCTAGGTGGAGGGCCAGGGGGCACCCTGGGGCCTACACTGCAAGTCCAGGGAGAGATGTGGACCCCTGGGTAGCTTGCTGGGGTCAGGGGCCCTTAGGTGGAGGGCCATGGGGCACCTTGGGGACTATACTGCAAGTCCAGGAAGAGAGGTGGACCCCTGGGTAGCTTGCTGGGGTTAGGGGCCCCTAGGTGGAGGGCCAGGTGGCAGCCTGTGGGCTATACTGCAAGTCCAGGAAGAGAGGTGGACCCCTGGGTAGCTTGCTGAAGTCAGGAGCCACTAGGTGGAGGTTCAGGGGGCACACTGGGGCCTATACTGCAAGTCTAGGAAGTGAGGTGGACCCCTGGGTAGCTTGCTGGGGTCAGAAGCCCCTAGGTGAAGGGCCAGGGGGCACCCTGGGGCCTATACTGCAAGTCCAGGGAGATCAGTGGACCCCTGGGTAGCTTGCTGGGGTCAGGCATCCCTAGGTGAAGGGCCAGGGGGCACCCTGATGCCTATACTGCAAGCCCAGGGAGGGAGGTGGACCCCTGGGTAGCTTGCTGGGGTCAGGGTCCCCTAGGTGGATGGCCAGGGGGCACCCTCTGGGCTATACTGCAAGTCCAGGAAGAGAGGTGGACCCCTGGGTAACTTGCTGGGGTCAGGGGCCCCTAGAAGGAGGGCCAGGGGGCACCCTGGGGCCTATACTGCAAGTCCAGGGAAATCGGTGGACCACTGTGTAGCTTGCTGGGGTCAGGGGCCCTTAGGTAGAGGGCCATGGGGCACCCTGGGGCCTATACTGCAAGTCCAGGAAGAGAGGTGGACCCCTGGGTAGCTTGCTGGGGTTAGGGGCACCTAGGTGGAGGGCCAGGTGGCAGCCTGTGGGCTATACTGCAAGTCCAGGAAGAGAGTTTGACCCCTGGGTAGCTTGCTGAAGTCAGGAGCCACTAGGTGGAGGGCCAGGGGGCACACTGGGGCCTATACTGCAAGTCTAGGAAGAGAGGTGGACCCCTGGGTAGCTTGCTGGGGTCAGAGGCCCCTAGGTGAAGGGCCAGGGGGCACCCTGGGGCCTATACTGCAAGTCCAGGGAGATCGGTTGACCCCTGGGTAGCTTGCTGGGGTCAGGCTTCCCTAGGTGAATAGCCAGGGGGCACCCTGAGGCCTATACTGCAAGCCCAGGAGGGGAGGTGGACCCCTGGGTAGCTTGGTGGGGTCAGGGTCCCCTAGGTGGATGGCCAGGGGGAACCCTGTGGGCTATACTGCAAGTCCAGGAAGAGAGGTGGACTCCTGGGTAGCTTGCTGGGGTCAGAGGCCCCTAGGTGGAGGGCCAGAGGGCACCCTGGGGCCTATACTGCAAGTCCAGGGACATCGGTGGACCCCTGGGTAGCTTGCTGGGGTCAGAGGAACCTAGGTGGAGGGCCAGGGGGCACCCTGGGGCCTATACTGCAAGTCTAGGGACATCGGTGGACCCCTGGGTAGCTTGCTGGGGTCAGAGGCCCCTAGGTGGAGGGCCAGGGGGCACCCTGGGGCCTATACTGCAAGTCCAGGGACATCGGTGGACCAATGGGTAGCTTGCTGGGGTCAGGGGCCCTTAGGTGGAGGGCCAGGGGGCACCCTGCGGCCTTTACTGCAAGTCCAGGAAGAGAGGTTGACCCCTGGGTAGCTTGCTGAAGTCTGGAGCCCCTAGGTGAAGGGCCAGGGGGCACACTGGGGCCTATACTGCAAGTCCAGGAAGAGAGGTGGACCCCTGGGTAGCTTGCTGGGGTCAGAGGCCCCTAGGTGAAGGGCCAGGGGGCACCCTGGGGCCTATACTGCAAGTCCAATGACATCGGTGGACCGCTGGGTAGCTTGCGGGGGTCAGAGGCCCCTAAGTGGAGGGCCAGGGGGCACCCTGGGGCCTATACTGCAAGCCCAGGGAGGGAGGTGTACCCCTGGGTAGCTTGCTGGCGTCAGGATCCCCTAGGTGGAGGGCCAGGGGTCACCCTGTGGGCTATACTGCAAGTCCAGGAAGAGAGGTGGACTCCTGGGTAGCTTGGTGGGGTCAGGGGCCCCTAGGTGGATGGCCAGGGGGCACCCTGGGGCCTATATTGCAAGTCCAGGAAGAGAGGTGGACCCCTGGGTATCTTGCTGGGGTCAGGCGCCCCTAGGTGAAAGGCCAGGGGGCACCCTGAGGCCTATACTGCAAGCTCAGGGAGGGAGGTGGACCCCTGGTAGCTTGCTGGGGTCAGGGTCCCCTAGGTGGAGGGCCAGGGGGCACCCTGGGGCCTATACTGCAAGTCCAGGGACATCGGTGGACCCCTGGGTAGCTTGCTGGGGTCAGAGGCCCCTAGGTGGAGGGCCAGGGGGCACCCTGGGGCCTATACTGCAAGTCCAGGAAGAGAGGTTGACCCCTGGGTAGCTTGCTGAAGTCTGGAGCCCCTAGGTGGAGGGCCAGGGGGCACACTGGGGCCTATACAGCAAGTCCAGGAAGAGAGGTGGACCTCTGGGTAGCTTGCTGGGGTCAGAAGCCCCTAGGTGAAGGGCCAAGGGGCACCCTGGGGCCTATACTGCAAGTCCAAGGACATGGGTGGACCGCTGGGTAGCTTGCGGGGGTCAGAGGCCCCTAAATGGAGGGCCAGGGGGCACCCTGGGGCCTATACTGCAAGCCCAGTGAGGGAGTTTGACCCCTGGGTAGCTTGCTGGGGTCAGGGTCCCCTAGGTGGAGGGAGAGAGGGCACACTGGGGCCTATACTGCAAGTCCAGGGACATCGGTGGACCCCTGGGTAGCTTGCTGGGGTCAGAGGCCCCTAGGTGGAGGGCCAGGGGTTCCCCTGGGGCCTATACTACAAGTCCAGGGAGTGAGGTGGACTTCTGGGTAGCTTGCTGGGGTCATAGGCTCCTAGGTGGAGGGCCAGGGGGCACCCTGGGGCCTACACTGCAAGTCCAGGGAGAGATGTGGACCCCTGGGTAGCTTGCTGGGGTCAGGGGCCCTTAGGTGGAGGGCCATGGGGCACCTTGTGGGCTATACTGCAAGTCCAGGAAGAGAGGTGGACCCCTGGGTAGCTTGCTGGGGTTAGGGGCCCCTAGGTGGAGGGCCAGGTGGCAGCCTGTGGGCTATACTGCAAGTCCAGGAAGAGAGGTGGACCCCTGGGTAGCTTGCTGAAGTCAGGAGCCACTAGGTGGAGGTTCAGGGGGCACACTGGGGCCTATACTGCAAGTCTAGGAAGTGAGGTGGACCCCTGGGTAGCTTGCTGGGGTCAGAGGCCCCTAGGTGAAGGGCCAGGGGGCACCCTGGGGCCTATACTGCAAGTCCAGGGAGATCAGTGGACCCCTGGGTAGCTTGCTGGGGTCAGGCATCCCTAGGTGAAGGGCCAGGGGGCACCCTGATGCCTATTCTGCAAGCCCAGGGAGGGAGGTGGACCCCTGGGTAGCTTGCTGGGGTCAGGGTCCCCTAGGTGGATGGCCAGGGGGCACCCTCTGGGCTATACTGCAAGTCCAGGAAGAGAGGTGGACCCCTGGGTAACTTGCTGGGGTCAGGGGCCCCTAGAAGGAGGGCCAGGGGGCACCCTGGGGCCTATACTGCAAGTCCAGGGACATCGGTGGACCACTGGGTAGCTTGCTGGGGTCAGGAGCCCCTAGGTGGAGGGCCAGGGGGCACCCTGGGGCCTGTACTGCAAGTTCAGGAAGAGAAGTGGACCCCTGGGTAGCTTGCAGGGTTCAGGGTCCCCTAGGTGGAGGGAGAGAGGGCACACTGGGGCCTATACTGCAAGTCCAGGAAGAGAGGTGGACCCCTGGGTAGCTTGCTGGGGTCAGGGGCCCCTAGGTGGAGGGCCAGGGGGCACACTGGGGCCTATACTACAAGTCCAGGAACAGAGGTGGACCCCTGGGTAGCTTGCTGGGGTCAGAGGCCCCTATGTGAAGGGCCAGGGGCACCCTGGGGCCTATACTGCAAGTCCAGGGAGTGAGGTGGACTCCTGGGTAGCTTGCTGGGCTCATAGGCTCCTAGGTGGAGGGCCAAGGGGCACCCTGGGGCCTACACTGCAAATCCAGGGAGAGAAGTGGACCCCTGGGTAGCTTGCGGGGGTCAGAGGCCCTTAAGTGGAGGGCCAGGGGGCACCCTGGGGCATATACTGCAAGCCCAGGGAGGGAGGTGGACCCCTGGGTAGCTTGCTGGGGTCAGGGTCCCCTAGGTGGAGGGCCAGGGGTCACCCTTTGGGCTATACTGCAAGTCCAGGAAAAGAGGTGGACCCCTGGGTAGCTTGGTGGGGTCAGAGGCCATTAGGTGGATGGCCAGGGGGCACCCTGGGGCCTATATTGCACGTCCAGGAAAAGAGAAGGACCCCTGGGTAGCTTGCTGGGGTCAGGCGCCCCTAGGTGAAAGGCCAGGGGGCACCTTGAGGCCTATACTGCAAGCCCAGGGAGGGAGGTAGACAACTGGGTAGCTTGCTGGGGTCAGGGTCCCCTAGGTGGATGGCCAGGGGGCACCCTGTGGGCTACACTGCAAGTACAGGAAGAGAGGTGGACCCCTTGGTAGCTTGCTGGGGTCATAGGCTCCTAAGTGGAGGGCCAGGGGGCACCCTGGGGCCTACACAGCAAGTCCAGGGAGAGAGGTGGACCCCTGGGTAGCTTGCTGGAGTCAGAGGCCCCTAGGTGGAAGGCCAAGGGGCACACTGGGGCCTATACTGCAAGTCCAGGGACATCGGTGGACCCCTGGGTAGCTTGCTGGGGTCAGAGGCCCCTAGATGGAGGGCCAGGGGTTCTCCTGCGGCCTATACTACAAGTCCAGGCAGTGAGGTGGACTTCTGGGTAGCTTGCTTGGGTCATAGGCTCCTAGGTGGAGGGCCAGGGGGCACCCTGGTTCCTACACTGCAAGTCCAGGGAAAGATGTGGACCCCTGGGTAGCTTGCTGGGGTCAGGGGCCCCTTGTTGGAGGACCAGGGGGCACCCTGGGGCCTATACTGCAAGTCCAGGGACATCGGTGGACCCCTGGGTAGCTTGCTGGGGTCAGGGGCCCTTAGGTGGAGGGCCAGGGGGCACCCTGAGGCCTAAACTGCAAGTCCAGGGAGATCAGTGGACCCCTGGGTAGCTTGCTGAGGTCAGAGGCCCCTATGTGGAGGGCCAGAAGGTCCCCTGGGGCCTATACTGCAAGTTCAGGGAATGAGGTGCACTCCTGGGTAGCTTGCTGGGGTCAGAGGCTCCTAGGTGGAGGGCCAGGGGGCACCCTGGGGCCTATACTGCAAGTCCAGGGACATCGGTGGACCCCTGGGTAGCTTGCTGGGGTCAGAGGCCCCTAGGTGGAGGGCCAGGGGGCACCCTGAGGCCTATACTGCAAGTCCAGGGAAATCGGTGGACCACTGTGTAGCTTGCTGGGGTCAGGGGCCCTTAGGTGGAGGGCCATGGGGCACCCTGGGGACTATACTGCAAGTCCAGGAAGAGAGGTGGACCCCTGGGTAGCTTGCTTTGGTTAGGGGCCCCTAGGTGGAGGGCCAGGTGGCAGCCTGTGGGCTATACTGCAAGTCCAGGAAGAGAGGTTGACTCCTGGGTAGCTTGCTGAAGTCAGGAGCCACTAGGTGGAGGGCCAGGGGGCACACTGGGGCCTATACTGCAAGTCTAGGAAGAGAGGTGGACCCCTGGGTAGCTTGCTGGGGTCAGAGGCCCCTAGGTGAAGGGCCAGGGGGCACCCTGGGGTCTATACTGCAAGTCCAGGGAGATCAGTGGACCCCTGGGTAGCTTGCTGGGGTCAGGCATCCCTAGGTGAAGGGCCAGGGGGCACCCTGAGGCCTATACTGCAAGCCCAGGGAGGGAGGTGGACCCCTGGGAAGCTAGCTGGGGTCAAGGTCTCCTAGGTGGATGGCCAGGGGGCACCCTGTGGGCTATACTGCAAGTCCAGGAAGAGAGGTGGACCCCTGGGTAGCTTGCTGGGGTCAGGGGCCCCTAGAAGGAGGGCCAGGGGGCACCCTGGGGCCTATACTGCAAGTCCAGGGACATCGGTGGACCACTGGGTAGCTTGCTGGGGTCAGAGGAACCTAGGTGGAGGGCCAGGGGGCACCCTGGGGCCTATACTGCAAGTCTAGGGACATCGGTGGACCCCTGGGTAGCTTGCTGGGGTCAGAGGCCCCTAGGTGGAGGGCCAGGGGGCACCCTGGGGCCTTTACTGCAAGTCCAGGAAGAGAGGTTGACCCCTGGGTACCTTGCTGAAGTCTGGAGCCCCTAGGTGAAGGGCCAGGGGGCACACTGGGGCCTATACTGCAAGTCCAGGAAGAGAGGTGGACCCCTGGGTAGCTTGCTGGGGTCAGAGGCCCCTAGGTGAAGGGCCAGGGGGCACCCTGGGGCCTATACTGCAAGTTCAATGACATCGGTGGACCGCTGGGTAGCTTGCGGGGGTCAGAGGCCCCTAAGTGGAGGGCCAGGGGGCACCCTGGGGCCTATACTGCAAGCCCAGGGAGGGAGGTGGACCCCTGGGTAGCTTGCTGGGGTCAGGGTCCCCTAGGTGGAGGGCCAGGGGTCACCCTGTGGGCTATACTGCAAGTCCAGGAAGAGAGGTGGACCCCTGGGTAGCTTGGTGGGGTCAGGGGCCCCTAGGTGGAGGGCCATGGGGCACCCTGGGGCCTATATTGCAAGTCCAGGAAGAGAGGTGGACCCCTGGGTATCTTGCTGGGGTCAGGCGCCCCTAGGTGAAAGGCCAGGGGGCACCCTGAGGCCTATACTGCAAGCCCAGGGAGGGAGGTGGACCCCTGGGTAGCTTGCTGGGGTCAGGGTCCCCTAGGTGGAGGGCCAGGGGGCACACTGGGGCCTATACTGCAAGTCCAAGGACATGGGTGGACCGCTGGGTAGCTTGCGGGGGTCAGAGGCCCCTAAATGGAGGGCCAGGGGGCAGCCTGGGGCCTATACTGCAAGCCCAGTGAGGGAGTTTGACCCCTGGGTAGCTTGCTGGGGTCAGGGTCCCCTAGGTGGAGGGCCAGGGGTCACCCTGTGGGCTATACTGCAAGTCCAGGAAGAGAGGTGGACCCCTGGGTAGCTTGGTGGGGTCAGGGGCCCCTAGGTGGATGGCCAGGGGGCACTCTGGGGCCTATAATGCAAGTCCAGGAAGAGAGGTGGACCCCTGGGTAGCTTGGTGGGGTCAGGGGCCCCTAGGTGGATGGCCAGGGGGCACCCTGGGGCCTTTACTGCAAGTCCAGGAAGAGAGGTTGACCCCTGGGTAGCTTGCTGAAGTCTGGAGCCCCTAGGTGAAGGGCCAGGGGGCACACTGGGGCCTATACTGCAAGTCCAGGAAGAGAGGTGGACCCCTGGGTAGCTTGCTGGGGTCAGAGGCCCCTAGGTGAAGGGCCAGGGGGCACCCTGGGGCCTATACTGCAAGTCCAATGACATCGGTGTACCGCTGGGTAGCTTGCGGGGGTAAGAGGCCCCTAAGTGGAGGGCCAGGGGGCACCCTGGGGCTTATACTGCAAGCCCAGGGAGGGAGGTGCACCCCTGGGTAGCTTGCTGGGGTCAGGATCCCCTAGGTGGAGGGCCAGGGGTCACCCTGTGGGCTATACTGCAAGTCCAGGAAGAGAGGTGGACCCCTGGGTAGCTTGGTGGGGTCAGGGGCCCCTAGGTGGATGGCCAGGGGGCACCCTGGGGCCTATATTGCAAGTCCAGGAAGAGAGGTGGACCCCTGGGTATCTTGCTGGGGTCAGGCGCCCCTAGGTGAAAGTCCAGGGGGCACCCTGAGGCCTATACTGCAAGCCCAGGGAGGGAGGTGGACCCCTGGGTAGCTTGCTGGGGTCAGGGTCCCCTAGGTGGAGGGCCAGGGGGCACCCTGGGGCCTATACTGCAAGTCCAGTGACATCGGTGGACCCCTGGGTAGCTTGCTGGGGTCAGAGGCCCCTAGGTGGAGGGCCAGGGGGCACCCTGGGGCCTATACTGCAAGTCCAGGAAGAGAGGTTGACCCCTGGGTAGCTTGCTGAAGTCTGGATTCCCTAGGTGGAGGGCCAGGGGGCACACTGGGGCCTATACAGCAAGTCCAGGAAGAGAGGTGGACCTCTGGGTAGCTTGCTGGGGTCAGAGGCCCCTAGGTGAAGGGCCAGGGGGCACCCTGGGGCCTATACTGCAAGTCCAAGGACATGGGTGGACCGCTGGGTAGCTTGCGGGGGTCAGAGGCCCCTAATGGAGGGCCAGGGGGCACCCTGGGGCCTATACTGCAAGCCCAGTGAGGGAGTTTGACCCCTGGGTAGCTTGATAGGGTCAGGGTACCCTAGGTGGAGGGCCAGGGGTCACCCTGTGGGCTATACTGCAAGTCCAGGAAGAGAGGTGGACCCCTGGGTAGCTTGGTGGGGTCAGGGGCCCCTTGGTGGATGGCCAGGGGGCACCCTGGGGCCTATAGTGCAAGTCCAGGAAGAGAGGTGGACCCCTGGGTATCTTGCTGGGGTCAGGCGCCCCTAGGTGAAAGGCCAGGGGGCACCCTGAGGCCTATACTGCAAGACCAGGGAGGGAGGTGGACCCCTGGGTAGCTTGCTGGGGTCTGGGTCCCCTAGGTGGAAGGCCAGGGGGCACCTTGTGGGCTATACTGCAAGTCCAGGAAATCCAGGAAGTTAGGTGGACCCCTGGGTATCTTGCTGGGGTCAGGCGCCCCTAGGTGAAAGGCAAGGGGGCACCCTGAGGCCTATACTGCAAGCCCAGGGAGGGAGGTGGACCCCTGGGTAGCTTGCTGGGGCCTGGGTCCCCTAGGTGGAAGGCCAGGGGGCACCCTGTGGGCTATACTGCAAGTCCAGGAAGTCGAGGAAGAGAGGTGGACTCCTGGGTAGCTTGCTGGGGTCATAGGCTCCTAGGTGGAGGGCCAGGGGGCACCCTGGGGCCTACACTGCAAGTCCAGGGAGAGAGGTGGACCCCTGGGTAGCTTGCTGGGGTCAGAGGCCCCTAGGTGGAAGGCCAAGGGACACCCTGGGGCCTATACTGCAAGTCCAGGGAGGTAGGTGGACCCCTGGGTAGCTTGCTGGAGTCAGAGGCCCCTAGGTGGAGGGCAAAGGGGCACCCTGGGGCCTATACTGCAAGTCCAGGGACAACGGTGGACCCCTGGGTAGCTTGCTGGGGTCAGAGGCTCCAAGGTGGAGGGCCAGGGGGCACCCTGGGGCCTACACTGCAAGTCCAGGGAGAGATTTGGACCCCTGGGTAGCTTGCTGGGGTCAGGGGCCCCTGGGTTGAGGTCCAGGGGGCACCCTGAGGCCTATACTGCAAGTCCAGGGAGATCAGTGGACCCCTGGATAGCTTGCTGAGGTCAGAGACCCCTATGTGGAGGGCCAGAAGGTCCCCTGGGGCCTATACTGCAAGTCCAGGGAGTGAGGTGGACTCCTGGGTAGCTTGCTGGGGTCATAGGCTCCTAGGTGGAGGGCCAGGGGGCACCCTGGGGCCTACACTGCAAGTCCAGGGAGAGATGTGGACCCCTGGGTAGCTTGCTGGGGTCAGGGGCCCCTAGGTGGAGGACCAGGGGGCACCCTGGGGCCTAAACTGCAAGTCCAGGGACATCAGTGGACCCCTGGGTAGCTTGCTGGGGTCAGAGGGCCCTAGGTGGAGGGCCAGGGGGCACCCTGGGGCCTATACTGCAAGTCCAGGGAAATCGGTGGACCACTGTGTAGCTTGCTGGGGTCAGGGGCCCTTAGGTAGAGGGCCATGGGGCACCCTGGGGCCTATACTGCAAGTCCAGGAAGAGAGGTGGACCCCTGGGTAGCTTGCTGGGGTTAGGGGCACCTAGGTGGAGGGCCAGGTGGCAGCCTGTGGGCTATACTGCAAGTCCAGGAAGAGAGTTTGACCCCTGGGTAGCTTGCTGAAGTCAGGAGCCACTAGGTGGAGGGCCAGGGGGCACACTGGGGCCTATACTGCAAGTCTAGGAAGAGAGGTGGACCCCTGGGTAGCTTTCTGGGGTCAGAGGCCCCTAGGTGAAGGGCCAGGGGGCACCCTGGGGCCTATACTGCAAGTCCAGGGAGATCGGTTGACCCCTGGGTAGCTTGCTGGGGTCAGGCTTCCCTAGGTGAATGGCCAGGGGGCACCCTGAGGCCTATACTGCAAGCCCAGGAGGGGAGGTGGACCCCTGGGTAGCTTGGTGGGGTCAGGGTCCCCTAGGTGGATGGCCAGGGGGAACCCTGTGGGCTATACTGCAAGTCCAGGAAGAGAGGTGGACTCCTGGGTAGCTTGCTGGGGTCAGAGGCCCCTAGGTGGAGGGCCAGAGGGCACCCTGGGGCCTATACTGCAAGTCCAGGGACATCGGTGGACCCCTGGGTAGCTTGCTGGGGTCAGAGGAACCTAGGTGGAGGGCCAGGGGGCACCCTGGGGCCTATACTGCAAGTCTAGGGACATCGGTGGACCCCTGGGTAGCTTGCTGGGGTCAGAGGCCCCTAGGTGGAGGGCCAGGGGGCACCCTGGGGCCTATACTGCAAGTCCAGGGACATCGGTGGACCAATGGGTAGCTTGCTGGGGTCAGGGGCCCTTAGGTGGAGGGCCAGGGGGCACCCTGCGGCCTTTACTGCAAGTCCAGGAAGAGAGGTTGACCCCTGGGTAGCTTGCTGAAGTCTGGAGCCCCTAGGTGAAGGGCCAGGGGGCACACTGGGGCCTATACTGCAAGTCCAGGAAGAGAGGTGGACCCCTGGGTAGCTTGCTGGGGTCAGAGGCCCCTAGGTGAAGGGCCAGGGGGCACCCTGGGGCCTATACTGCAAGTCCAATGACATCGGTGGACCCCTGGGTAGCTTGCTGGGGTCAGAGGCCCCTAGGTGGAGGGCCAGGGGGCACCCTGGGGCCTATACTGCAAGTCCAGGAAGAGAGGTTGACCCCTGGGTAGCTTGCTGAAGTCTGGAGCCCCTAGGTGGAGGGCCAGGGGGCACACTGGGGCCTATACAGCAAGTCCAGGAAGAGAGGTGGACCTCTGGGTAGCTTGCTGGGGTCAGAAGCCCCTAGGTGAAGGGCCAGGGGGCACCCTGGGGCCTATACTGCAAGTCCAAGGACATGGGTGGACCGCTGGGTAGCTTGCGGGGGTCAGAGGCCCCTAAATGGAGGGCCAGGGGGCACCCTGGGGCCTATACTGCAAGCCCAGTGAGGGAGTTTGACCCCTGGGTAGCTTGCTGGGGTCAGGGTCCCCTAGGTGGAGGGCCAGGGGTCACCCTGTGGGCTATACTGCAAGTCCAGGAAGAGAGGTGGACCCCTGGGTAGCTTGGTGGGGTCAGGGGCCCGTAGGTGGATGGCCAGGGGGCACCCTGGGGCCTATAGTGCAAGTCCAGGAAGAGAGGTGGACCCCTGGGTATCTTGCTGGGGTCAGGCGCCCCTAGGTGAAAGGCCAGGGGGCACCCTGAGGCCTATACTGCAAGCCCAGGGAGGGAGGTGGACCCCTGGGTAGCTTGCTAGGGTCTGGGTCCCCTAGGTGGAAGGCCAGGGGGCACCTTGTGGGCTATACTGCAAGTCCAGGAAGTCCAGGAAGAGAGGTGGACCCCTGGGTAACTTGCTGGGGTCAGGCGCCCCTAGGTGAAAGGCCAGGGGGCACATTGAGGCCTATACTGCAAGCCCAGGGAGGGAGGTGGACCCCTGGGTAGCTTGCTGGGGTCTGGGTCCCCTAGGGGGAAGGCAAGGGGGCACCCTGTGGGCTATACTGCAAGTCCAGGAAGTCCAGGAAGAGAGGTGGACTCCTGGGTAGCTTGCTGGGGTCAAATGCTCCTAGGTGGAGGGCCAGGGGGCACCCTGGGGCCTACACTGCAAGTCCAGGGAGAGAGGTGGACCCCTGGGTAGCTTGCTGGGGTCAGAGGCCCCTAGGTGGATGGCCAAGGGACACCCTGGGGCCTATAATGCAAGTCCAGGGAGGTAGGTGGACCCCTGGGTAGCTTGCTGGAGTCAGAGGCCCCTAGGTGGAGGGCCAAGGGGCAACCTGGGGCCTATACTGCAAGTCCAGGGACAACGGTGGACCCCTGGGTATCTTGCTGGGGTCAGAGGCTCCTAGGTGGAGGGCCAGGGGGCACTCTAGGGCCTACACTGCAAGTCCAGGGAGAGATTTGGACCCCTGGGTAGCTTGCTGGGGTCAGGGGCCCCTAGGTGGAGGTCCAGGGGGCACCCTGAGGCCTATACTGCAAGTCCAGGGAGATCACTGGACCCCTGGGCAGCTTGCTGGGGTCAGAGGCCCCTAGGTGGAGGGCCAGGGGTTCCCCTGGGGCCTGTACTACAAGTCCAGGGAGTGAGGTGGACTTCTGGGTAGCTTGCTGGGGTCATAGGCTCCTAGGTGGAGGGCCAGGGGGCACCCTGGGGCCTACACTGCAAGTCCAGGGAGAGATGTGGACCCCTGGGTAGCTTCCTGTGGTCAGGGGCCCCTAGGTGGAGGACCAGGGGGCACCCTGGGGCCTAAACTGCAAGTCCAGGGACATCAGTGGACCCCTGGGTAGCTTGCTGGGGTCAGAGGGCCCTAGGTGGAGGGCCAGGGGGCACCCTGGGGCCCGTACTGCAAGTCCAGGGAAATCGGTGGACCACTGTGTAGCTTGCTGGGGTCAGGGGCCCTTAGGTGGAGGGCCATGGGGCACCCTGGGGCCTATACTGCAAGTCCAGGAAGAGAGGTGGACCCCTGGGTAGCTTGCTGGGGTTAGGGGCACCTAGGTGGAGGGCCAGGTGGCAGCCTGTGGGCTATACTGCAAGTCCAGGAAGAGAGGTTGACCCCTGGGTAGCTTGCTGAAGTCAGGAGCCACTAGGTGGAGGGCCAGGGGGCACACTGGGGCCTATACTGCAAGTCTAGGAAGAGAGGTGGACCCCTGGGTAGCTTGCTGGGGTCAGAGGCCCCTAGGTGAAGGGCCAGGGGGCACCCTGGGGCCTATACTGCAAGTCCAGGGAGATCGGTGGACCCCTAGGTAGCTTGCTGGGGTCAGGCTTCCCTAGGTGAAGGGCCAGGGGGCACCCTGAGGCCTATACTGCAAGCCCAGGAGGGGAGGTGGACCCCTGGGTAGCTTGGTGGGGTCAGGGTCCCCTAGGTGGATGGCCAGGGGGCACCCTGTGGGCTATACTGCAAGTCCAGGAAGAGAGGTGGACCCCGGGGTAGCTTGCTGGGGTCAGAGGCCTCTAGGTGGAGGGCCAAGGGGCACCCTGGGGCCTATACTGCAAGTCCAGGGACATCGGTGGACCCCTGGGTAGCTTGCTGGGGTCAGAGGCCCCTAGGTGGACGGCCAGGGGTTCCCCTGGGGCCTATACTGCAAGTCCAGGGAGTGAGGTGGACTTCTGGGTAGCTTGCTGGGGTCATAGGCTCCTAGGTGGAGGGCCAGGGGGCACCCAGGGGCCTACACTGCAAGTCCAGGGAGAGATGTGGACCCCTAGGTAGCTTGCTGGGGTCAGGGGCCCCTAGTTTGAGGCCCAGGGGGCACCCTGGGGCCTTTACTGCAAGTCCAGGGACATCGGTGGACCCCCGGGTAGCTTGCTGGGGTCAGAGGCCCCTATGTGAAGGGCCAGGGGGCACCCTGGGGCCTATACTGCAAGTCCAGGGAGTGAGGTGGACTCCTGGGTAGCTTGCTGGGGTCAGAGGCTCCTAGATGGAGGGCCAGGGGGCACCCTGGGGCCTATACTGCATGTCCAGGAAGAGATGTGGACACCTGGGTAGCTTGCTGGGGTCAGAGGCCCCTAGGTGAAGGGCCAGGGGGCACCCTGGGGCCTATACTGCAAGTCCAATGACATCGGTGGACCGCTGGGTAGCTTGCTGGGGTCAGGGTCCCCTAGATGGAGGGAGAGGGGGCACACTGGGGCCTATACTGCAAGTCCAGGAAGAGAGGTGGACCCCTGGGTAGCTTGCTGGGGTCAGGGGCCCCTAGGTGGAGGGCCAGGTGGCAGCCTGTGGGCTATACTGCAAGTCCAGGAAGAGAGGTTGACCCCTGGGTAGCTTGCTGAAGTCAGGAGCCCCTAGGTGGAGGGCAAGGGAGCACACTGGGGCCTATACTGCAAGTCCAGGAACAGAGGTGGACCCCTGGGTAGCTTGCTGGGGTCAGAGGCCCCTATGTGAAGGGCCAGGGGGCACCCTGGGGCCTATACTGCAAGTCCAGGGAGTGAGGTGGACTCCTGGGTAGCTTGCTGGGCTCATAGGCTCCTAGGTGGAGGGCCAAGGGGCACCCTGGGGCCTACACTGCAAATCCAGGGAGAGAGGTGGACCCCTGGGTAGCTTGCGGGGGTCAGAGGCCCTTAAGTGGAGGGCCAGGTGGTACCCTGGGGCATATACTGCAAGCCCAGGGAGGGAGGTGGACCCCTGGGTAGCTTGCTGGGGCCAGGGTCCCCTAGGTGGAGGGCCAGGGGTCACCCTGTGGGCTGTACTGCAAGTCCAGGAAAAGAGGTGGACCCCTGGGTAGCTTGGTGGGGTCAGGGGCCATTAGGTGGATGGCCAGGGGGCACCCTGGGGCCTATATTGCAAGTCCAGGAAGAGAGGTGGACCCCTGGGTAGCTTGCTGGGGTCAGGCGCCCCTAGGTGAAAGGCCAAGGGGCACCCTGAGGCCTATACTGCAAGCCCAGGAAGGGAGGTGGACAATTGGGTAGTTTGCTGAGGTCAGAGACCCCTATGTGGAGGACCAGAAGGTCTCCTGGGTCCTATACTGCAAGTCCAGGAAGTGAGGTGGACTCCTGGGTAGCTTGCTGGGGTCAGAGAACCCTAGGTTGAGGGCCAGGGGGCACCCTGGGGCCTATACTGCAAGTCCAGGGACATCGGTGGACCCCTGGGTAGCTTGCTGGGGTCAGAGGCCACTGGGTGGAGGGCCAGGGGGCACCCTGGGGCCTATACTACAAGTCCAGGGACATCGGTGGACCACTGTGTAGCTTGCTGGGGTCAGGGGTCCTTAGGTGGAGGGCTTGGGGGCATCCTGGGGCCTATACTGCAAGTCCAGGAAGAGAGGTGGACTTCTGGGTAGCTTTCCGGGGTCAGGGTCCCCTAGGTGAAGGGCCAGGGAGCACCCTGAGGCCTATGCTGCAAGCCCAGGGAGGGAGGTGGACCCCTGGGTAGCTTGCCTGGGTCAGAGGCCCCTTGGTGAAGGGCCATGGGGCACCCTGGGGCCTATACAGCAAGTCCAGGGAGATCGGAGGACCCTTGGGTAGCTTGCTGGGGTCAGAGGCCCCTAGGTGGAGGGCCAGGGGTTCCCCTGGGGCCTATATTGCAAGTCCAGGAAGAGAGGTGGACCCCTGGGTAGCTTGCTGGGGTCAGGGTCCCCTAGGTGGATGGCCAGGGGGCACCCTGTGGGCTATACTGCAAGTCCAGGAAGAGAGGTGGAACCCTGGGTAGCTTGCTGGGGTCAGGGTCCCCTAGGTGGATGGCCAGGGGGCACCCTGTGGGCTATATTGCAAGTCCAGGAAGAGAGGTGGACCCCAGGGTAGCTTGCTGGGGTCAGAGGCCCCTAGGTGGAGGGCCAGGGTTTCCCCTGGGGTAAATACTGCAAGTCCAGGGAGTGAGGTGGACTTCTGGGTAGCTTGATGGAGTCATAGGCTCCTAGGTGGAGGGCCAGGGGGCACCCTGGGGCCTACACTGCAAGTCCAGGGAGAGATGTGGACCCCTGGGTAGCTTGCTGGGGTCAGGGGCCCCTAGGTTGAGGTCCAGGGGGCACCCTGGGGCCTATACTGCAAGTCCAGGGACATCGGTGGACCCCTGGGTAGCTTGCTGGGGTCAGGGGTCCTTAGGTGGAGGGCCAGGGGGAACCCTGGGGCCTATACTGCAAGTCCAGGAAGAGAGGTTGACCCCTGGGTAGCTTGCTAAAGTCTGGAGCCCCTAGGTGGAGGGCCAGGGGGCACACTGGGGCCTATACTGCAAGTCCAGGAAGAGAGGTGGACCCCTGGGTAGCTTGCTGGGGTCAGAGGCCCCTAGGTGAAGGGCCAGGGGGCACCCTGGGGCCTATACTGCAAGTCCAATGACATTGGTGGACCGCTGGGTAGCTTGCTGGGGTCAGGGTCCCCTAGATGGAGGGAGAGGGGGCACACTGGGGCCTATACTGCAAGTCCAGGAAGAGAGGTGGACCCCTGGGTAGCTTGCTGGGGTCAGGGGCCCCTAGGTGGAGGGCCAGGTGGCAGCCTGTGGGCTATACTGCAAGTCCAGGAAGAGAGGATGACCCCTGGGTAGCTTGCTGAAGTCAGGAGCCCCTAGGTGGAGGGCCAGGGAGCACACTGGGGCCTATACTGCAAGTCCAGGAACAGAGGTGGACCCCCGGGTAGCTTGCTGGGGTCAGAGGCCCCTATGTGAAGGGCCAGGGGGCACCCTGGGGCCTATACTGCAAGTCCAGGGAGTGAGGTGGACTCCTGGGTAGCTTGCTGGGCTCATAGGCTCCTAGGTGGAGGGCCAAGGGGCACTCTGGGGCCTACACTGCAAATCCAGGGAGAGAGGTGGACCCCTGGGTAGCTTGCGGGGGTCAGAGGCCCTTAAGTGGAGGGCCAGGTGGCACCCTGGGGCATATACTGCAAGCCCAGGGAGGGAGGTGGACCCCTGGGTAGCTTGCTGGGGTCAGGGTCCCCTAGGTGGAGGGCCAGGGGTCAACCTTTGGGCTGTACTGCAAGTCCAGGAAAAGAGGTGGACCCCTGGGTAGCTTGGTGGGGTCAGGGGCCATTATGTTGATGGCCAGGGGGCACCCTGGGGCCTACACTGCAAGTCCAGAGAGAGATGTGGACCCCTGGGTAGCTTGCTGGGGTCAGGGGCCCCTAGGTGGAGGTCCAGGGGGCACCCTGAGGCCTATACTGCAAGTCCAGGGAGATCAGTGGACCCCTGGGTAGCTTGCTGAGGTCAGAGACCCATATGCTGAGGGCCAGAAGGTCCCCTGGAGCCTATACTGCAAGTCCAGGGAGTGAGGTGGACTCCTGGGTAGCTTGCTGGGGTCAGAGACCCCTAGGTGGAGGGCCAGGGGGCACCCTGGGGCCTATACTGCAAGTCCAGGGACATCGGTGGACCCCTAAGTAGCTTGCTGGGATCAGAGGCCCCTAGGTGGAGGGCCAGGGGGCACCCTGGGGCCTATACTGCAAGTCCAGGAAGAGAGGTTGACCCCTGGGTAGCTTGCTGAAGTCTGGAGCCCCTAGGTGTATGGCCAGGGGGCACCCTGTGGCCTATATTGCAAGTCCAGGAAGAGTGGTGGACCCCTGGGTATCTTGCTGGGGTCAGGCGCCCCTAGGTGAAAGGCCAGGGGGCACCCTGAGGCCTATACTGCAAGCCCAGGAAGGGAGGTGGACCCCTGGGTAGCTTGCTGGGGTCAGGGTCCCCTAGGTGGAAGGCCAGGGGTCACCCTGTGGGCTATAATGCAAGTCCAGGAAGAGAGGTGGACCCCTGGGTAGCTAACTGGGGTCATAGGCTCCTAGGTGGAGGGCCAGGGGGCACAATGGGGCCTACACTGCAAGTCCAGGGAGAGAGATGGACCCCTGGGAAGCTTGCTGGGGTCAGAGGCCCCTAGGTCGAAGTCCAAGGGACACCCTGGGGCCTATACTGCAAGTCCAGGGAGGTAGGTGGACCCCTGGGTAGCTTGCTGGAGTCAGAGGCCCCTAGGTGGAGGGCCAGGGGGCACCCTGGGGCCTATATTGCAAGTCCAGGAAGAGAAGTGGACCCCAGGGTAGCTTGCTGGGGTAAGGGTCCCCTAGGTGGAGGGCCAGGGGGCACCCTGTGGGCTATACTGCAAGTCCAGGAAGAGAGGTGGACACCTGGGTAGCTTGCTGGGGTCATAGGCTCCTAGGTGGAGGGCCAGGGGGCATCCTGGGGCCTACAGTGCAAGTCCAGGGAGAGAGGTGGACCCCTGGGTAGCTTGCCGGGGTCAGAGGCCCCTAGGTGGAAGGCCAGGGGGCACCCTGGGACCTATACTGCAAGTCCAGGAAGGTAGGTGGACCCCTGGGTAGATTGCTGGGGTCAGAGGCCTCTCGGTGGAGGGCCAAGGGGCACTCTGGGGCCTATACTGCAAGTCCAGGGACATCGGTGGACCCCTGGGTAGCTTGCTGGGGTCAGAGGCCCCTAGGTGGAGGGCCAGGGGGAACCCTGAGGCCTATACTGCAAGTCCAGGGACATCGGTGGACCCCTGGGTAGCTTGCTGGGGTCAGGGGCCCTTAGGTGGAGGGCCAGGGGGCACCCTGGGGCCTATACTGCAAGTCCAGGAAGAGAGGTGGACCCCTGGGTAGCTTGCTGGGGTTAGGGGCCCCTAGGTGGAGGGCCAGGTGGCAGCCTGTGGGCTATACTGCAAGTCCAGGAAGAGAGGTTGACCCCTGGGTAGCTTGCTGAAGTCAGGAGCCACTAGGTGGAGGGCCAGGGGGCACACTGGGGCCTATACTGCAAGTCTAGGAAGAGAGGTGGACCTCTGGGTAGCTTGCTGGGGTCAGAGGCCCCTAGGTGAAGGGCCAGGGGGCACCCTGGGGCCTATACTGCAAGTCCAGGGAGATCAGTGGACCCCTGGGTAGCTTGCTAGGGTCAGGCTTCCCTAGGTGAAGGGCCAGGGGGCACCCTGAGGCCTATACTGCAAGCCCTGGGAGAGAGGTGGACCCCTGGGTAGCTTGCTGGGGTCAGGGTCCCCTAGGTGGATGGCCAGGGGGCACCCTGTGGGCTATACTGCAAGTCCAGGAAGAGAGGTGGACCCCGGGGTAGCTTGTTGGGATCAGAGGCCCCTAGGTGGAGGGCCAAGGGGCACCCTGGGGCCTATACTGCAAGTCCAGGAAGAGAGGTGGACCCCTGGGTAGCTTGCTGAAGTCAGGAGCCCGTAGGTGGAGGGCCAGGGGGCACACTGGGGCCTATACTGCAAGTCCAGGAACAGAGGTGGACCCCTGGGTAGCTTGCTGGGGTCAGAGGCCCCTATGTGAAGGGCCAGGGGGCACCCTGGGGCCTATACTGCAAGTCCAGGGAGTGAGGTGGACTCCTGGGTAGCTTGCTGGGCTCATAGGCTCCTAGGTGGAGGGCCAAGGGGCACCCTGGGGCCTACACTGCAAATCCAGGGAGAGAGGTGGACCCCTGGGTAGCTTGCGGGGGTCAGAGGCCCTTAAGTGGAGGGCCAGGGGGCACCCTGGGGCATATACTGCAAGCCCAGGGAGGGAGGTGGACCCCTGGGTAGCTTGCTGGGGTCAGGGTCCCCTAGGTGGAGGGCCAGGGGTCACCCTTTGGGCTATATTGCAAGTCCAGGAAGAGAGGTGGACCCCTGGGTAGCTTGCTGTGGTCAGGCGCCCCTAGGTGAAAGGCCAGGGGGCACCCTGAGGCCTATACTGCAAGCCCAGGGAGGGAGGTGGACAACTGGGTAGCTTGCTGGGGTCAGGGTCCCCTAGGTGGAGGGCCAGGGGGCACCCTGTGGGCTACACTGCAAGTACAGGAAGAGAGGTGGACCCCTTGGTAGCTTGCTGGGGTCATAGGCTCCTAAGTGGAGGGCCAGGGGGCACCCTGGGGCCTACACTGCAAGTCCAGGGAGAGAGGTGGACCCCTGGGTAGCTTGCTGGAGTCAGAGGCCCCTAGGTGGAAGGCCAAGGGGCACACTGGGGCCTATACTGCAAGTCCAGGGACATCGGTGGACCCCTGGGTAGCTTGCTGGGGTCAGAGGCCCCTAGGTGGAGGGCCAGGGGTTCCCCTGGGGCCTATACTACAAGTCCAGGGAGTGAGGTAGACTTCTTGGTAGCTTGCTGGGGTCATAGGCTCCTAGGTGGAGGGCCAGGGGGCACCCTGGGGCCTACACTGCAAGTCCAGGGAGAGATGTGGACCCCTGGGTAGCTTGCTGGGGTCAGGAGCCCCTTGGTGGAGGACCTGGGGGCACCCTGGGGCCTATACTGCAAGTCCAGGGACATCGGTGGACCCCTGGGTAGCTTGCTGGGGTCAGGGGCCCTTAGGTGGAGGGCCAGGGGGCACCCTGAGGCATAAACTGCAAGTCCAGGGAGATCAGTGGACCCCTGGGTAGCTTGCTGAGGTCAGAGGCCCCTATGTGGAGGGCCAGAAGGTCCCCTGGGGCCTATACTGCAAGTTCAGGGAATGAGGTGGACTCTTGGGTAGCTTGCTGGGGTCAGAGGCCCCTAGGTGGAGGGCCAGAAGGTCCCCTGGGGCCTATACTGCAAGTCCAGGGAAATCGGTGGACCACTGTGTAGCTTGCTGGGGTCAGGGGCCCTTAGGTGGAGGGCCATGGGGCACCCTGGGGACTATACTGCAAGTCCAGGAAGAGAGGTGGACCCCTGGGTAGCTTGCTGGGGTTAGGGGCCCCTAGGTGGAGGGCCAGGTGGCAGCCTGTGGGCTATACTGCAAGTCCAGGAAGAGAGGTTGACCCCTGGGTAGCTTGCTGAAGTCAGGAGCCACTAAGTGGAGGGCCAGGGGGCACACTGGGGCCTATACTGCAAGTCTAGGAAGAGAGGTGGACCCCTGGGTAGCTTGCTGGGGTCAGAGGCCCCTAGGTGAAGGGCCAGGGGGCACCCTGGGGCCTATGATTCAAGTCCGGGGAGATCAGTGGACCCCTGGGTAGCTTGCTGGGGTCAGGCATCCCTAGGTGAAGGGCCAGGGGGCACCCTGAGGCCTATACTGCAAGCCCAGGGAGGGAGGTGGACCCCTGGGTAGCTTGCTGGGGTCAGGGTCCCCTAGGTGGATGGCCATGGGGCGCCCTGTGGGCTATACTGCAAGTCCAGGAAGAGAGGTGGACCCCTGGGTAGCTTGCTGGGGTCAGGGGCCCCTAGAAGGAGGGCCAGGGGGCACCCTGGGGCCTATACTGCAAGTCCAGGGACATCGGTGGACCACTGGGTAGCTTGCTGGGGTCAGGAGCCCCTAGGTGGAGGGCCAGGGGGCACCATGGGGCCTGTACTGCAAGTCCAGGAAGAGAAGTGGACCCCTGGGTAGCTTGCTGGGGTCAGGGTCCCCTAGGTGGAGGGAGAGAGGGCACACTGGGGCCTATAATGCAAGTCCAGGAAGAGAGGTGGACCCCTGGGTAGCTTGCTGGGGTCAGGGGCCCATAGGTGGAGGGCCAGGTGGAAGCCTGTGGGCTATACTGCAAGTCCAGGAAGAGAGGTTGACCCCTGGGTAGCTTGCTGAAGTCAGGAGCCCCTAGGTGGAGGGCCAGGGGGTACACTGGGGCCTATACTGCAAGTCCAGGAAAAGAGGTGGACCCCTGGGTAGCTTGCTGGGGTCAGAGGCCCCTATGTGAAGGGCCAGGGGGCACCCTGGGGCCTATACTGCAAGTCCAGGGAGTGAGGTGGACTCCTGGGTAGCTTGCTGGCCTCATAGGCTCCTAGGTGGAGGGCCAAGGGGCACCCTGGGGCCTACACTGCAAATCCAGGGAGAGAGGTGGACCCCTGGGTAGCTTGCGGGGGTCAGAGGCCCTTAAGTGGAGGGCCAGGGGGCACCCTGGGGCATATACTGCAAGCCCAGGGAGGGAGGTGGACCCCTGGGTAGCTTGCTGGGGTCAGGGTCCCCTAGGTGGAGGGCCAGGGGTCACCCTTTGGGCTATACTGCAAGTCCAGGAAAAGAGGTGGACCCCTGGGTAGCTTGGTGGGGTCAGAGGTCATTAGGTGGATGGCCAGGGGGCACCCTGGGGCCTATATTGCAAGTCCAGGAAGAGAGGTGGACCCCTGGGTAGCTTGCTGGGGTCAGGCGCCCCTAGGTGAAAGGCCAGGGGGCACCCTGAGGCCTATACTGCAAGCCCAGGGAGGGAGGTGGAAAACTGGGTAGCTTGCTGGGGTCAGGGTCCCCTAGGTGGAGGGCCAGGGGGCACAATGTGGGCTACACTGCAAGTACAGGAAGTGAGGTGGACCCCTGGGTAGCTTGCTCGGGTCATAGGCTCCTAGGTGGAGGGCCAGGGGGCACCCTGGGGACTACACTGCAAGTCCAGGGAGAGAGGTGGACCCCTGTGTAGCTTGCTGGGGTCATAGGCCCCTAGGTGGAAGGCCAGGGGGCACCCTCGGGCCTATACTGCAAGTCCAGGGAGGTAGGTGGACCCCTGGGTAGCTTGCTGGAGTCAGAGGCCCCTAGGTGGAAGGCCAAGGGGCACACTGGGGCCTATACTACAAGTGCAGGGACATCGGTGGACCCCTGGGTAGCTTGCTGGGGTCAGAGACCCCTAGGTGGAGGGCCAGGGGTTCCCCTGGGGCCTATACTACAAGTCCAGGGAGTGAGGTGGACTTCTGGGTAGCTTGCTGGGGTCATAGGCTCCTAGGTGGAGGGCCAGGGGGCACCCTGGGGCCTACACTGCAAGTCCAGGGAGAGATGTGGACCCCTGGGTAGCTTGCTGGTGTCAGGGGCCCCTTGGTGGAGGACCAGGGGGCACCCTGGGGCCTATACTGCAAGTCCAGGGACATTGGTGGACCCCTGGGTAGCTTGCTGGGGTCAGGGGCCCTTAGGTGGAGGGCCAGGGGGCACACTGAGGCCTAAACTGCAAGTCCAGGGAGATCAGTGGACCCCTGGGTAGCTTGCTGAGGTCAGAGGCCCCTATGTGGAGGGCCAGAAGGTCCCCTGGGGCCTATACTGCAAGTTCAGGGAATGAGGTGGACTCCTGGGTAGCTTGCTGGGGTCAGAGGCCCCTAGGTGGAGGGCCAGGGGGCACCCTGGGGCCTATACTGCAAGTCCAGGGACATCGGTGGACCCCTGGGTAGCTTGCTGGGGTCAGAGGCCCCTAGGTGGAGGGCCAGGGGGCACCCTGGGGCCTATACTGCAAGTCGGGGAAATCGGTGGACCACTGTGTAGCTTGCTGGGGTCAGGGGCCCTTAGGTGGAGGGCCATGGGGTACCCTGGGGACTATACTGCAAGTCCAGGAAGAGAGGTGGACCCCTGGGTAGCTTGCTGGGGTTAGGGGCCCCTAGGTGGAGGGCCAGGTGGCAGCCTGTGGGCTATACTGCAAGTCCAGGAAGAGAGGTTGACCCCTGGGTAGCTTGCTGAAGTCAGAAGCCACTAGGTGGAGGGCCAGGGGGCACACTGGGGCCTATAC
The DNA here is from genome assembly GCF_052040795.2 of Danio rerio. Taxonomy (NCBI): domain Eukaryota; kingdom Metazoa; phylum Chordata; class Actinopteri; order Cypriniformes; family Danionidae; genus Danio; species Danio rerio. The sequence continues at coordinate 47,829,271 of NC_141023.1, read as the reverse complement.
TGCAAGTCTAGGAAGAGAGGTGGACCCCTGGGTAGCTTGCTGGGGTCAGAGGCCCCTAGGTGAAGGGCCAGGGGGCACCCTGGGGCCTATACTGCAAGTCCAGGGAGATCGGTGGACCCCTGGGTAGCTTGCTGGGGTCAGGCATCCCTAGGTGAAGGGCCAGGGGGCACCCTGAGGCCTATACTGTAAGCCCAGGGAGGGAGGTGGACCCCTGGGTAGCTTGCTGGGGTCAGGGTCCCCTAGGTGGATGGCCAGGGGGCACCCTGTGGGCTATACTGCAAGTCCAGGAAGAGAGGTGGACCCCTGGGTAGCTTGCTGGGGTCAGGGTCCCCTAGGTGGATGGCCAGGGGGCACCCTGTGGGCTATATTGCAAGTCCAGGAAGAGAGGTGGACCCCTGGTTAGCTTGCTGGGGTCAGAGGCCCCTAGGTGGAGGGCCAGGGGTTCCCCTGGGGTATATACTGCAAGTCCAGGGAGTGAGGTGGACTTCTGGGTAGCTTGATGGGGTCATAGGCTCCTAGGTGGAGGGCCTGGGGGCACCCTGGGGCCTACACTGCAAGTCCAGGGATAGATGTGGACCCCGGGGTAGCTTGCTGGGGTCAGGGGCCCCTAGGTTGAGGTCCAGGGGGCACCCTGGGGCCTATACTGCAAGTCCAGGGACATCGGTGGACCCCTGGGTAGCTTGCGGGGGTCAGAGGCCCTTAAGTGGAGGGCCAGGGGGCACCCTGGGGCATATACTGCAAGCCCAGGGAGGGAGGTGGACCCCTGGGTAGCTTGCTGGGGTCAGGGTCCCCTAGGTGGAGGGCCAGGGGTCACCCTTTGGGCTATACTGCAAGTCCAGGAAAAGAGGTGGACCCCTGGGTAGCTTGGTGGGGTCAGAGGTCATTAGGTGGATGGCCAGGGGGCACCCTGGGGCCTATATTGCAAGTCCAGGAAGAGAGGTGGACCCCTGGGTAGCTTGCTGGGGTCAGGCGCCCCTAGGTGAAAGGCCAGGGGGCACCCTGAGGCCTATACTGCAAGCCCAGGGAGGGAGGTGGAAAACTGGGTAGCTTGCTGGGGTCAGGGTCCCCTAGGTGGAGGGCCAGGGGGCACAATGTGGGCTACACTGCAAGTACAGGAAGTGAGGTGGACCCCTGGGTAGCTTGCTCGGGTCATAGGCTCCTAGGTGGAGGGCCAGGGGGCACCCTGGGGACTACACTGCAAGTCCAGGGAGAGAGGTGGACCCCTGTGTAGCTTGCTGGGGTCATAGGCCCCTAGGTGGAAGGCCAGGGGGCACCCTCGGGCCTATACTGCAAGTCCAGGGAGGTAGGTGGACCCCTGGGTAGCTTGCTGGAGTCAGAGGCCCCTAGGTGGAAGGCCAAGGGGCACACTGGGGCCTATACTACAAGTGCAGGGACATCGGTGGACCCCTGGGTAGCTTGCTGGGGTCAGAGACCCCTAGGTGGAGGGCCAGGGGTTCCCCTGGGGCCTATACTACAAGTCCAGGGAGTGAGGTGGACTTCTGGGTAGCTTGCTGGGGTCATAGGCTCCTAGGTGGAGGGCCAGGGGGCACCCTGGGGCCTACACTGCAAGTCCAGGGAGAGATGTGGACCCCTGGGTAGCTTGCTGGGGTCAGGGGCCCCTTGGTGGAGGACCAGGGGGCACCCTGGGGCCTATACTGCAAGTCCAGGGACATTGGTGGACCCCTGGGTAGCTTGCTGGGGTCAGGGGCCCTTAGGTGGAGGGCCAGGGGGCACACTGAGGCCTAAACTGCAAGTCCAGGGAGATCAGTGGACCCCTGGGTAGCTTGCTGAGGTCAGAGGCCCCTATGTGGAGGGCCAGAAGGTCCCCTGGGGCCTATACTGCAAGTTCAGGGAATGAGGTGGACTCCTGGGTAGCTTGCTGGGGTCAGAGGCCCCTAGGTGGAGGGCCAGGGGGCACCCTGGGGCCTATACTGCAAGTCCAGGGACATCGGTGGACCCCTGGGTAGCTTGCTGGGGTCAGAGGCCCCTAGGTGGAGGGCCAGGGGGCACCCTGGGGCCTATACTGCAAGTCCAGGGAAATCGGTGGACCACTGTGTAGCTTGCTGGGGTCAGGGGCCCTTAGGTGGAGGGCCATGGGGTACCCTGGGGACTATACTGCAAGTCCAGGAAGAGAGGTGGACCCCTGGGTAGCTTGCTGGGGTTAGGGGCCCCTAGGTGGAGGGCCAGGTGGCAGCCTGTGGGCTATACTGCAAGTCCAGGAAGAGAGGTTGACCCCTGGGTAGCTTGCTGAAGTCAGAAGCCACTAGGTGGAGGGCCAGGGGGCACACTGGGGCCTATACTGCAAGTCTAGGAAGAGAGGTGGACCCCTGGGTAGCTTGCTGGGGTCAGAGGCCCCTAGGTGAAGGGCCAGGGGGCACCCTGGGGCCTATACTGCAAGTCCAGGGAGATCGGTGGACCCCTGGGTAGCTTGCTGGGGTCAGGCATCCCTAGGTGAAGGGCCAGGGGGCACCCTGAGGCCTATACTGTAAGCCCAGGGAGGGAGGTGGACCCCTGGGTAGCTTGCTGGGGTCAGGGTCCCCTAGGTGGATGGCCAGGGGGCACCCTGTGGGCTATACTGCAAGTCCAGGAAGAGAGGTAGACCCCTGGGTAGCTTGCTGGGGTCAGGGTCCCCTAGGTGGATGGCCAGGGGGCACCCTGTGGGCTATATTGCAAGTCCAGGAAGAGAGGTGGACCCCTGGTTAGCTTGCTGGGGTCAGAGGCCCCTAGGTGGAGGGCCAGGGGTTCCCCTGGGGTATATACTGCAAGTCCAGGGAGTGAGGTGGACTTCTGGGTAGCTTGATGGGGTCATAGGCTCCTAGGTGGAGGGCCTGGGGGCACCCTGGGGCCTACACTGCAAGTCCAGGGATAGATGTGGACCCCGGGGTAGCTTGCTGGGGTCAGGGGCCCCTAGGTTGAGGTCCAGGGGGCACCCTGGGGCCTATACTGCAAGTCCAGGGACATCGGTGGACCCCTGGGTAGCTTGCTGGGGTCAGGGGCCCTTAGGTGGAGGGCCAGGGGGCACCCTGGGGCCTATACTGCAAGTCCAGGGAGTGAGGTGGACTCCTGGGTAGCTTGCTGGGGTCAGAGGCCCCTAGGTGGAGGGCCAGGGGGCACCCTGGGGCCTATACTGCAAGTCCAGGGACATCGGTGGACCCCTGGGTAGCTTGCTGGGGTCAGAGGAACCTAGGTGGAGGGCCAGGGGGCACCCTGGGGCCTATACTGCAAGTCCAGGAAGAGAGGTGGACCCCTGGGTAGCTTGGTGGGGTCAGAGGCCCCTAGGTGGATGGCCAGGGGGCACCCTGGGGCCTATTTTGCAAGTCCAGGAAGAGAGGTGGACCCCTGGGTATCTTGCTGGGGTCAGGCGCCCCTAGGTGAAAGGCCAGGGGGCACCCTGAGGCCTATACTGCAAGCCCAGGGAGTGAGGTGGACCCCTGGGTAGCTTGCTGGGGTCAGGGTCCCCTAGGTGGAGGGCCAGGGGGCACCCTGGGGCCTATACTGCAAGTCCAGGGACATCGGTGGACCCCTGGGTAGATTGCTGGGGTCAGAGGCCCCAAGCTGGAGGGCAAGGGGGCACCCTGGGGCCTATACTGCAAGTCCAGGAAGAGAGGTTGACCCCTGGGTAGCTTGCTGAAGTTTGGAGCCCCTAGGTGGAGGGCCAGGGGGCACACTGGGGCCTATTCAGCAAGTCCAGGAAGAGAGGTGGACCTCTGGGTAGCTTGCTGGGGTCAGAGGCCCCTAGGTGAAGGGCCAGGGGGCACCCTGGGGCCTATACTGCAAGTCCAAGGACATGGGTGGACCGCTGGGTAGCTTGCGGGGGTCAGAGGCCCCTAAATGGAGGGCCAGCGGGCACCCTGGGGCCCATACTGCAAGCCCAGTGAGGGAGTTTGACCCCTGGGTAGCTTGCTGGGGTCAGGGTCCCCTAGGTGGAGGGCCAGGGGTCACCCTGTGGGCTATACTGCAAGTCCAGGAAGAGAGGTGGACCCCTGGGTCGCTTGGTGGGGTCAGGGGCCCCTAGGTGGATGGCCAGGGGGCACCCTGGGGCCTATAGTGCAAGTCCAGGAAGAGAGGTGGACCCCTGGGTATCTTGCTGGGGTCAAGCGCCCCTAGGTGAAAGACCAGGGGGCACCCTGAGGCCTATACTGCAAGCCCAGGGAGGGAGGTGGACCCCTGGGTAGCTTGCTGGGGTCTGGGTCCCCTAGGTGGAAGGCCAGGGGGCACCTTGTGGGCTATACTGCAAGTTCAGGAAGTCCAGGAAGAGAGGTGGACCCCTGGGTATCTTGCTGGGGTCAGGCGCGCCTAGGTGAAAGGCCAGGAGGCACCCTGAGGCCTATACTGCAAGCCCAGGGAGGGAGGTGGACCCCTGGGTAGCTTGCTGGGGTCTGGGTCCCCTAGGTGGAAGGCCAGGGGGCACCTGTGGGCTATACTGCAAGTCCAGGAAGTCCAGGAAGAGAGGTGGACTCCTGGGTAGCTTGCTGGGGTCATAGGCTCCTAGGTGAAGGGCCAGGGGGCACCCTGGGGCCTACACTGCAAGTCCAGGGAGAGAGGTGGACCCCTGGGTAGCTTGCTGGGGTCAGAGGCCCCTAGGTGGAAGGCCAAGGGACACCCTGGGGCCTATACTGCAAGTCCAGGGAGGTAGGTGGACCCCTGGGTAGCTTGCTGGAGTCAGAGGCCCCTAGGTGGAGGGCAAAGGGGCACCCTGGGGCCTATACTGCAAGTCCAGGGAGGGAGGTGGACCCCTGGGTAGCTTGCTGGGGTCAGGGTCCCCTATGTGGAGGGCCAGGGGACACCCTGTGGGCTATACTGCAAGTCCAGGAAAGGAGGTGGACCCCTGAGTAGCTTGCTGGGCTCAGGGGCCCCTAGGTGGAGGTCCAGGGGGCACCCTGGGGCCTATACTGCAAGTCCAGGGACATCGGTGGACCCCTGGGTAGCTTGCTGGGGTCAGGGGCCCTTAGGTGGAGGGCCAGGGGGCACCCTGGGGCCTATACTGCAAGCCCAGGGAGGGAGGTGGACCCCTGGGTAGCTTGCTGGGGTCAGGTTCCCCTAGGTGGAGGGCCAGGGGTCACCCTGTGGGCTATAATGCAAGTCCAGGAATAGAGGTGGACCCCTGGGTAGCTTGGTGGGGTCAGGGGCCCCTAGGTGGATGGCCAGGGGGCACCCTGGGGCCTATATTGCAAGTCCAGTAAAAGAGGTGGACCCCTGGGTAGCTTGCTGGGGTCAGGCGCCCCTAGGTGAAAGTCCAGGGGCACCCTGTGGCCTAAACTGCAAGCCCAGGGAGGGAGGTGGACCCCTGGGTAGCTTGCTGGGGTCAGGGTCCCCTAGGTGGAGGGCCAGGGGACACCCTGTGGGCTATACTGCAAGTCCAGGAAAGGAGGTGGACCCCTGGGTAGCTTGCTGGGGTCAGGGGCCCCTGTTGGAGGTCCAGGGGGCACCCTGGGGCCTATACTGCAAGTCCAGGGACATCGGTTGACCCCTGGGTAGCTTGCTGGGGTCAGGGGCCCTTAGGTGGAGGGCCAGGGGGTACCCTGAGGCCTATACTGCAAGTCCAGGGAGATCAGTGGACCCCTGGGTAGCTTGCTGAGGTCAGAGACCCCTATGTGGAGGGCCAGAAGGCCCCTGGGGCCTATACTGCAAGTCCAGGGAGTGAGGTAGACTCCTGGGTAGCTTGCTGGGGTCAGAGGCCCCTAGGTGGAGGGCCAGGGGGCACCCTGAGACCTATACTGCAAGTCCAGGGACATCGGTGGACCCCTGGGTAGCTTGCTGGGGTCAGAGGATTCTAGGTGGAGGGCCAGGGGGCACCCTGGGGCCTATACTGCAAGTCCAGGGACATCGGTGATCCACTCTGTAGCTTGCTGGGTTCGGGGGCCCTTAGGTGGAGGGCCAGGGTTCACCCTGGGGCCTATACTGCAAGTCCAGGAAGAGAGGTGGACCCCTGGGTAGCTTGCTGGGGTCAGGGGCGCCTAGGTGGAGGGCCAGGTGGCTGCCTGTGGGCTATACTGCAAGTCGAGGAAGAGAGGTTGACCCCTGGGTAGCTTGCTGAAGTCAGGAGCCCCTAGGTGGAAGGCCAGGGCGCACACTGGGGCTTATACTGCAAGTCCAGGAAGAGAGGTGGACCCCTGGGTAGCTTGCTGGGGTCAGAAGCCCCTAGGTGGAGGGCCAGGGGGCACCCTGGGGCCTATACTGCAAGTCCAGGGACATCGGTGGACCCCTGGGTAGCTTGCTGGGGTCAGAGGACCCTAGGTGGAGGGCCAGGGGGCACCTTGTGGGCTATACTGCAAGTTCAGGAAGTCCAGGAAGAGAGGTGGACCCCTGGGTATCTTGCTGGGGTCAGGCGCGCCTAGGTGAAAGGCCAGGAGGCACCCTGAGGCCTATACTGCAAGCCCAGGGAGGGAGGTGGACCCCTGGGTAGCTTGCTGGGGTCTGGGTCCCCTAGGTGGAAGGCCAGGGGGCACCTGTGGGCTATACTGCAAGTCCAGGAAGTCCAGGAAGAGAGGTGGACTCCTGGGTAGCTTGCTGGGGTCATAGGCTCCTAGGTGAAGGGCCAGGGGGCACCCTGGGGCCTACACTGCAAGTCCAGGGAGAGAGGTGGACCCCTGGGTAGCTTGCTGGGGTCAGAGGCCCCTAGGTGGAAGGCCAAGGGACACCCTGGGGCCTATACTGCAAGTCCAGGGAGGTAGGTGGACCCCTGGGTAGCTTGCTGGAGTCAGAGGCCCCTAGGTGGAGGGCAAAGGGGCACCCTGGGGCCTATACTGCAAGTCCAGGGAGGGAGGTGGACCCCTGGGTAGCTTGCTGGGGTCAGGGTCCCCTATGTGGAGGGCCAGGGGACACCCTGTGGGCTATACTGCAAGTCCAGGAAAGGAGGTGGACCCCTGAGTAGCTTGCTGGGCTCAGGGGCCCCTAGGTGGAGGTCCAGGGGGCACCCTGGGGCCTATACTGCAAGTCCAGGGACATCGGTGGACCCCTGGGTAGCTTGCTGGGGTCAGGGGCCCTTAGGTGGAGGGCCAGGGGGCACCCTGGGGCCTATACTGCAAGCCCAGGGAGGGAGGTGGACCCCTGGGTAGCTTGCTGGGGTCAGGTTCCCCTAGGTGGAGGGCCAGGGGTCACCCTGTGGGCTATAATGCAAGTCCAGGAATAGAGGTGGACCCCTGGGTAGCTTGGTGGGGTCAGGGGCCCCTAGGTGGATGGCCAGGGGGCACCCTGGGGCCTATATTGCAAGTCCAGTAAAAGAGGTGGACCCCTGGGTAGCTTGCTGGGGTCAGGCGCCCCTAGGTGAAAGTCCAGGGGCACCCTGTGGCCTAAACTGCAAGCCCAGGGAGGGAGGTGGACCCCTGGGTAGCTTGCTGGGGTCAGGGTCCCCTAGGTGGAGGGCCAGGGGACACCCTGTGGGCTATACTGCAAGTCCAGGAAAGGAGGTGGACCCCTGGGTAGCTTGCTGGGGTCAGGGGCCCCTGTTGGAGGTCCAGGGGGCACCCTGGGGCCTATACTGCAAGTCCAGGGACATCGGTTGACCCCTGGGTAGCTTGCTGGGGTCAGGGGCCCTTAGGTGGAGGGCCAGGGGGTACCCTGAGGCCTATACTGCAAGTCCAGGGAGATCAGTGGACCCCTGGGTAGCTTGCTGAGGTCAGAGACCCCTATGTGGAGGGCCAGAAGGCCCCTGGGGCCTATACTGCAAGTCCAGGGAGTGAGGTAGACTCCTGGGTAGCTTGCTGGGGTCAGAGGCCCCTAGGTGGAGGGCCAGGGGGCACCCTGAGACCTATACTGCAAGTCCAGGGACATCGGTGGACCCCTGGGTAGCTTGCTGGGGTCAGAGGATTCTAGGTGGAGGGCCAGGGGGCACCCTGGGGCCTATACTGCAAGTCCAGGGACATCGGTGATCCACTCTGTAGCTTGCTGGGTTCAGGGGCCCTTAGGTGGAGGGCCAGGGTTCACCCTGGGGCCTATACTGCAAGTCCAGGAAGAGAGGTGGACCCCTGGGTAGCTTGCTGGGGTCAGGGGCGCCTAGGTGGAGGGCCAGGTGGCTGCCTGTGGGCTATACTGCAAGTCGAGGAAGAGAGGTTGACCCCTGGGTAGCTTGCTGAAGTCAGGAGCCCCTAGGTGGAAGGCCAGGGCGCACACTGGGGCCTATACTGCAAGTCCAGGAAGAGAGGTGGACCCCTGGGTAGCTTGCTGGGGTCAGAAGCCCCTAGGTGGAGGGCCAGGGGGCACCCTGGGGCCTATACTGCAAGTCCAGGGACATCGGTGGACCCCTGGGTAGCTTGCTGGGGTCAGAGGACCCTAGGTGGAGGGCCAGGGGTTCCCCTTGAGCCTATACTGCAAGTCCAGGAAGAGAGGTGGACCCCGGGGTAGCTTGCTGGGGTCAGAGGCCCCTAGGTGGAGGGCCAAGGGGCACCCTGGGGCCTATAATGCAAGTCCAGGGACATCGGTGGACTCCTGGGTAGCTTGCTGGGGTCAGAGGCCCCTAGGTGGAGGGCCAGGGGTTCTCCTGGGGCCTATACTGCAAGTCCAGGGAGTGAGGTGGACTTCTGGGTAGCTTGCTGGGGTCATAGGCTCCTAGGTGGAGGGCCAGGGGGCACCCTGGGGCCTACACTGCAAGTCCAGGGAGAGATGTGGACCCCTGGGTAGCTTGCTGGGGTCAGGGGCCATTAGTTTGAGGGCCAGGGGGCACCCTGGGGCCTATATTGCAAGTCCAGGGAGTGAGGTGGACTCCTGGGTAGCTTGCTGGGGTCAGAGGCCCCTAGGTGGAGGGCCAGGGGGCACCCTGGGGCCTATACTGCAAGTCCAGGGACATCGGTGGACCCCTGGGTAGCTTGCTGGGGTAAGAGGCCCCTAGAAGGGGGCCAGGGGGCACCCTGGGGCCTATACTGCAAGTCCAGGGACATCGGTGGACCACTGGGTAGCTTGCTGGGGTCAGGGTCCTCTAGGTGGAGGGCCAGGGGTCACCCTTTGGGCTATACTGCAAATCCAGGAAAAGAGGTGGACCCCTGGGTAGCTTGGTGGGGTCAGGGGCCATTAGGTGGATGGCCAGGGGGCACCCTAGGGCCTATATTGCAAGTCTAGGAAGAGAGGTGGACCCCTGGGTAGCTTGCTGGGGTCAGGCGCCCTTAGGTGAAAGGCCAGGGGGCACCCTGAGGCCTATACTGCAAGCCCAGGGAGGGAGGTGGACAACTGGGTAGCTTGCTGGGGTCAGGGTCCCCTAGGTGGAGGGCCAGGGGGCACCGTGTGGGCTACACTGCAAGTACAGGAAGAGAGGTGGACCCCTGGGTAGCTTGCTGGGGTCAGGGTCCCCTAGGTGGATGGCCAGGGGGCACCCTGTGGGCTATACTGCAAGTCCAGGAAGAGAGGTGGACCCCTGGGTAGCTTGCTGGGGTCAGGGTCCCCTAGGTGGATGGCCAGGGGGCACCCTGTGGGCTATATTGCAAGTCCAGGAAGAGAGGTGGACCCCTGGGTAGCTTGCTGGGGTCAGAGGCCCCTAGGTGGAGGGCCAGGGGTTCCCCTGGGGTATATACTGCAAGTCCAGGGAGTGAGGTGGACTTCTGGCTAGCTTGATGGGGTCATAGGCTCCTAAGTGGAGGGCCAGGGGGCACCCTGGGGCCTATACTACAAGTCCAGGGACATCGGTGGACCCCTGGGTAGCTTGCTGGGGTCAGGGTCCCCTAGGTGGAGGGCCAGGGGGCACACTGGAGCCTATACTGCAAGTCCAGGAAGAGAGGTTGACCCCTGGGTAGCTTGCTGAAGTCTGGAGCCCCTAGGTGGAGGGCCAGGGGGCACACTGGGGCCTATACTGCAAGTCCAGGAAGAGAGGTGGACCCCTGGGTAGCTTGCTGGGGTCAGAGGCCCCTAGGTGAAGGGCCAGGGGGCACCCTGGACCTATACTGCAAGTCCAATGACATCGGTGGAACGCTGGGTAGCTTGCTGGGGTCAGAGGCCCCTAAGTGGAGGGCCAGGGGGCACCCTGGGGCCTATACTGCAAGCCCAGGGAGGGAGGTGGACCCCTGGGTAGCTTGCTGGGGCCAGGGTCCCCTAGGTGGAGGGCCAGGTGGAAGCCTGAGGGCTATACTGCAAGTCCAGGAAGAGAGGTTGACCCCTGGGTAGCTTGCTGAAGTCAGGAGCCACTCGGTGGAGGGCCAGGGGGAACACTGGGGCCTATACTGCAAGTCTAGGAAGAGAGGTGGACCCCTGGGTAGCTTGCTGGGGTCAGGCTTCCCTAGGTGAAGGACCAGGGGGCACCCTGAGGCCTATACTGCAAGCCCAGGGAGGGAGGTGGACCCCTGGGTAGCTTGCTGGGGTCAGGGTCCCCTAGGTGGATGGCCAGGGGGCACCCTGTGGGCTATACTGCAAGTCCAGGAAGAGAGTTGGACCCCGGGGTAGCTTGCTGGGGTCAGAGGCCCCTAGGTGGAGGGCCAGGGGGCACCCTGGGGCCTACACTGCAAGTCCAGGGAGAGAAGTGGACCCCTGGGTAGCTTGCTGGGGTCTGGGTCCCCTAGGTGGAGGGAGAGAGGGCACACTGGGGCCTATACTGCAAGTCCAGGAAGAGAGGTGGACCCCTGGGTAGCTTGCTGGGGTTAGGGGCCCCTAGGTGGAGGGCCAGGTGGCAGCCTGTGGGCTATACTGCAAGTCCAGGAAGAGAGGTTGACCCCTGGGTAGCTTGCTGAAGTCAGGAGCCCCTAGGTAGAGGGCCAGGGGGCACACTGGGGCCTTTACTGCAAGTCCAGGAACAGAGGTGGACCCCTGGGTAGCTTGCTGGGGTCAGAGGCCCCTTAGTGAAGGGCCTGGGGGCACCCTGGGGCCTATACTGCAAGTCCAGGGAGTGAGGTGGACTCCTGGGTAGCTTGCTGGGCTCATAGGCTCCTAGGTGGAGGGCCAAGGGGCACCCTGGGGCCTACACTGCAAATCCAGGGAGAGAGGTGGACCCCTGGGTAGCTTGCTGGGGTCAGGGTCCCCTAGGTGGAGGGCCAAGGGTCACCCTTTGGGCTATACTGCAAATCCAGGAAAAGAGGTGGACCCCTGGGTAGCTTGGTGGGGTCAGGGGCCATTAGGTGGATGGCCAGGGGGCACCCCAGGGCCTATATTGCAAGTCCAGGAAGAGAGGTGGACCCCTGGGTAGCTTGCTGGGGTCAGGGGCCCCTAGGTGAAAGGCCAGGGGGCACCCTGAGGCCTATACTGCAAGCCCAGGGAGGGAGGTGGACAACTGGGTAGCTTGCTGGGGTCAGGGTCCCCTAGGTGGAGGGCCAGGGGGCACCCTGTGGGCTACACTGCAAGTACAGGAAGAGAGGTGGACCCATGGGTAGCTTGCTGGGGACAGGGTCCCCTAGGTGGATGGCCAGGGGGCACCCTGTGGGCTATACTGCAAGTCCAGGAAGAGAGGTGGACCCCTGGGTAGCTTGCTGGGGTCAGGGTCCCCTAGGTGGATGGCCAGGGGGCACCCTGTGGGCTATATTGCAAGTCCAGGAAGAGAGGTGGACCCCTGGGTAGCTTGCTGGGGTCAGAGGCCCCTAGGTGGAAGGCCAGGGGTTCCCCTGTGGTATATACTGCAAGTCCAGGGAGTGAGGTGGACTTCTGGCTAGCTTGATGGGGTCATAGGCTCCTAGGTGGAGGGCCAGGGGGCACCCTGGGGCCTACACTGCAAGTCCAGGGAGAGATGTGGACCCCTGGGTAGCTTGCTGGGGTCAGGGTCCCCTAGGTGGAGGGAGAGAGGGCACACTGGGGCCTATACTGCAAGTCCAGGAAGAGAGGTGGACCCCTGGGTAGCTTGCTGGGGTTAGGGGCCCCTAGGTGGAGGGCCAGGTGGCAGCCTGTGGGCTATACTGCAAGTCCAGGAAGAGAGGTTGACCCCTGGGTAGCTTGCTGAAGTCAGGAGCCCCTAGGTGGAGGGCCAGGGGGCACACTGGGGCCTATACTGCAAGTCCAGGAACAGAGGTGGACCCCTGGGTAGCTTGCTGGGGTCAGAGGCCCCTATGTGAAGGGCCTGGGGGCACCCTGGGGCCTATACTGCAAGTCCAGGGAGTGAGGTGGACTCCTGGGTAGCTTGCTGGGCTCATAGGCTCCTAGGTGGAGGGCCAAGGGGCGCCCTGGGGCCTACACTGCAAATCCAGGGAGAGAGGTGGACCCCTGGGTAGCTTGCTGGGGTCAGGGTCCCCTAGGTGGAGGGCCAGGGGTCACCCTTTGGGCTATACTGCAAATCCAGGAAAAGATGTGGACCCCTGGGTAGCTTGGTGGGGTCAGGGGCCATTAGGTGGATGGCCAAGGGGCACCCTAGGGCCTATATTGCAAGTCCAGGAAGAGAGGTGGACCCCTGGGTAGCTTGCTGGGGTCAGGCGCCCCTAGGTGAAAGGCCAGGGGGCACCCTGAGGCCTATACTGCAAGCCCAGGGAGGGAGGTGGACAACTGGGTAGCTTGCTGGGGTCAGGGTCCCCTAGGTGGAGGGCCAGGGGGCACCCTGTGGGCTACACTGCAAGTACAGGAAGAGAGGTGGACCCCTGGGTAGCTTGCTGGGGTCAGGGTCCCCTAGGTGGATGGCCAGGGGGCACCCTGTGGGCTATACTGCAAGTCCAGGAAGAGAGGTGGACCCCTGGGTAGCTTGCTGGGGTCAGGGTCCCCTAGGTGGATGGCCAGGGGGCACACTGAGGGCTATATTGCAAGTCCAGGAAGAGAAGTGGACCCCTGGGTAGCTTGCTGGGGTCAGAGGCCCCTAGGTGGAGGGCCAGGGGTTCCCCTGGGGTATATACTGCAAGTCCAGGGAGTGAGGTGGACTTCTGGCTAGCTTGATGGGGTCATAGGCTCCTAAGTGGAGGGCCAGGGGGCACCCTGGGGCCTATACTACAAGTCCAGGGACATCGGTGGACCCCTGGGTAGCTTGCTGGGGTCAGGGTCCCCTAGGTGGAGGGCCAGGGGGCACACTGGAGCCTATACTGCAAGACCAGGAAGAGAGGTTGACCCCTGGGTAGCTTGCTGAAGTCTGGAGCCCCTAGGTGGAGGGCCAGGGGGCACACTGGGGCCTATACTGCAAGTCCAGGAAGAGATGTGGACCCCTGGGTAGCTTGCTGGGGTCAGAGGCCCCTAGGTGAAGGGCCAGGGGGCACCCTGGACCTATACTGCAAATCCAATGACATCGGTGGAACGCTGGGTAGCTTGCTGGGGTCAGAGGCCCCTAAGTGGAGGGCCAGGGGGCACCCTGGGGCCTATACTGCTAGCCCAGGGAGGGAGGTGGACCCCTGGATAGCTTGCTGGGGTCAGGGTCCCCTAGGTGGAGGGCCAGGTGGCAGCCTGAGGGCTATACTGCAAGTCCAGGAAGAGAGGTTGACCCCTGGGTAGCTTGCTGAAGTCAGGAGCCACTAGGTGGAGGGCCAGGGGGAACACTGGGGCCTATACTGCAAGTCTAGGAAGAGAGGTGGACCCCTGGGTAGCTTGCTGGGGTCAGGCTTCCCTAGGTGAAGGACCAGGGGGCACCCTGAGGCCTATACTGCAAGCCCAGGGAGGGAGGTGGACCCCTGGGTAGCTTGCTGGGGTCAGGGTCCCCTAGGTGGATGGCCAGGGGGCAACCTGTGGGCTATACTGCAAGTCCAGGAAGAGAGGTGGACCTCGGGGTAGCTTGCTGGGGTCAGAGGCCCCTAGGTGGAGGGCCAGGGGGCACCCTGGGGCCTACACTGCAAGTCCAGGGAGAGATGTGGACCCCTGGGTAGCTTGCTGGGGTCAGGGGCCCCTAGTTTGAGGGCCAGGGGGCACCCTGGGGCCTATATTGCAAGTCCAGGGAGTGAGGTGGACTCCTGGGTAGCTTGCTGGGGTCAGATGCCCCTAGGTGGAGGGCCAGGGGGCACCCTGGGGCCTATACTGCAAGTCCAGGGACATCGGTGGACCCCTGGGTAGCTTGCTGGGGTCAGGGTCCCCTAGGTGGAGGGCCAGGGGGCACCCTGGGGCCTATACTGCAAGTCCAGGAAGAGAGGTTGACCCTTGGGTAGCTTGCTGAAGTCTGGAGCCCCTAGGTGGAGGGCCAGGGGGCACACTGGGGCCTATACTGCAAGTCCAGGAAGAGAGGTGGACCCCTGGGTAGCTTGCTGGGGTCAGAGGCCCCTAGGTGAAGGGCCAGGGGGCACCCTGGACCTATACTGCAAGTCCAATGACATCGGTGGAACGCTGGGTAGCTTGCGGAGGTCAGAGGCCCCTAAGTGGAGGGCCAGGGGGCACCCTGGGGCCTATACTGCAAGCCCAGGGAGGGAGGTGGACCCCTGGGTAGCTTGCTGGGGTCAGGGTCCCCTAGGTGGAGGGCCAGGTGGCAGCCTGAGGGCTATACTGCAAGTCCAGGAAAAGAGGTTGACCCCTGGGTAGCTTGCTGAAGTCAGGAGCCACTAGGTGGAGGGCCAGGGGGAACACTGGGCCTATACTGCAAGTCTAGGAAGAGAGGTGGAACCCTGGGTAGCTTGCTGGGATCAGGCTTCCCTAGGTGAAGGACCAGGGGGCACCCTGAGGCCTATACTGCAAGCCCAGGGAGGGAGGTGGACCCCTGGGTAGCTTGCTGGGGTCAGGGTCCCCTAGGTGGATGGCCAGGGGGCACCCTGTGGGCTATACTGCAAGTCCAGGAAGAGAGGTGGACCTTGGGGTAGCTTGCTGGGGTCAGAGGCCCCTAGGTGGAGGGCCAGGGGGCACCCTGGGGCCTACACTGCAAGTCCAGGGAGAGATGTGGACCCCTGGGTAGCTTGCTGGGGTCAGGGGTCCCTAGTTATAGGGCCAGGGGGCACCCTGGGGCCTATATTGCAAGTCCAGGGAGTGAGGTGGACTCCTGGGTAGCTTGCTGGGGTCAGAGGCCCCTAGGTGGAGGGCCAGGGGGCACCCTGGGGCCTATACTGCAAGTCCAGGGACATCGGTGGACCCCTGGGTAGCTTGCTGGGGTCAGAGGCCCCTAGAAGGAGGGCCAGGGGGCACCCTGGGGCCTATACTGCAAGTCCAGGGAGATCGGTGGATCCCTGGGTAGCTTGCTGGGGTCAGGCTTCCCTAGGTGAAGGGCCAGGGGGCACCCTGAGGCCTATACTGCAAGTCCAGGGAGTGAGGTAGACTTCTGGGTAGCTTGATGGAGTCATAGGCTCCTAGGTGGAGGGCCAGCGGTCACCCTTTGGGCTATACTGCAAATCCAGGAAAAGAGGTGGACCCCTGGGTAGCTTGGTGGGGTCAGGGGCCATTAGGTGGATGGCCAGGGGGCACCCTGGGGCCTATATTGCAAGTCCAGGAAGAGAGGTGGACCCCTGGGTAGCTTGCTGGGGTCAGGCGCCCCTAGGTGAAAGGCCAGGGGGCACCCTGGGGCCTATACTGCAAGCTCAGGGAGGGAGGTGGACAACTGGGTAGCTTGCTGGGGTCAGGGTCCCCTAGGTGGAGGGCCAGGGGGCACCCTGTGGGCTATACTGCAAGTACAGGAAGAGAGGTGGAACCCTTGGTAGCTTGCTGGGGTCATAGGCTCCTAAGTGGAGGGCCAGGGGCACCCTGGGGCCTACACTGCAAGTCCAGGGAGAGAGGTTGACCCCTGGGTAGCTTGCTGGAGTCAGAGGCCCCTAGGTGGAATGCCAAGTGGCACACTGGGGCCTATATTGCAAGTCCAGGAAGAGAGGTGGACCCCTGGGTAGCTTGCTGGGGTCAGGCGCCCCTAGGTGAAAGGCCAGGTGGCAGCCTGTGGGCTATACTGCAAGTCCAGGAAGAGAGGTGGACCCCTGGGTAGCTTGCTGAAGTCAGGAGCCACTAGGTGGAGGTCCAGGGGGCACACTGGGGCCTATACTGCAAGTGTAGGAAGAGAGGTGGACCCCTGGGTAGCTTGCTGGGGTCAGAGGCCCCTAGGTGAAGGGCCAGGGGGCACCCTGGGGCCTATACTGCAAGTCCAGGGAGATCAGTGGACCCCTGGGTAGCTTGCTGGGGTCAGGCATCCATAGGTGAAGGGCCAGGGGGCACCCTGATGCCTACACTGCAAGCCCAGGGAGGGAGGTGGACCCCTGGGTAGCTTGCTGGGGTCAGGGTCCCCTAGGTGGATGGCCAGTGGGCACCCTGTGGGCTATACTGCAAGTCCAGGAAGAGAGGTGGACCCCTGGGTAACTTGCTGGGGTCAGGGGCCCCTAGAAGGAGGGCATGGGGGCACCCTGGGGCCTATACTGCAAGTCCAGGGACATCGGTGGACCACTGGGTAGCTTGCTGGGGTCAGGAGCCCCTAGGTGGAGGGCCAGGGGGCACCCTGGGGCCTGTACTGCAAGTCCAGGAAGAGAAGTGGACCCCTGGGTAGCTTGCAGGGGTCAGGGTCCCCTAGGTGGAGGGAGAGAGGGCACACTGGGGCCTATACTGCAAGTCCAGGAAGAGAGGTGGACCCCTGGGTAGCTTGCTGGGGTCAGGGGCCCCTAGGTGGAGGGCCAGGTGGCAGCCTGTGGGCTATACTGCAAGTCCAGGAAGAGAGGTTGACCCCTGGGTAGCTTGCTGAAGTCAGGAGCCCCTAGGTGGATGGCCAGGGGGAAAACTGGGGCCTATACTACAAGTCCAGGAACAGAGGTGGACCCCTGGGTAGCTTGCTGGGGTCAGAGGCCCCTATGTGAAGGGCCAGGGGGCACCCTGGGGCCTATACTGCAAGTCCAGGGAGTGAGGTGGACTCCTGGGTAGCTTGCTGGGCTCATAGGCTCCTAGGTGGAGGGCCAAGGGGCACCCTGGGGCCTACACTGCAAATCCAGGGAGAGAAGTGGACCCCTGGGTAGCTTGCGGGGGTCAGAGGCCCTTAAGTGGAGGGCCATAGGGCACCCTGGGGCATATACTGCAAGCCCAGGGAGGGAGGTGGACCCCTGGGTAGCTTGCTGGGGTCAGGGTCCCCTAGGTGGAGGGCCAGGGGTCACCCTTTGGGCTATACTGCAAGTCCAGGAAAAGAGGTGGACCCCTGGATAGCTTGGTGGGGTCAGAGGCCATTAGGTGGATGGCCAGGGGGCACCCTGGGGCCTATATTGCAAGTCCAGGAAGAGAGGTGGACCCCTGGGTAGCTTGCTGGGGTCAGGCGCCCCTAGGTGAAAGGCCAGGGGGCACCCTGAGGCCTATACTGCAAGCCCAGGGAGGGAGGTGGACAACTGGGTAGCTTACTGGGGTCAGGGTCCCCTAGGTCGAGGGCCAGGGGGCACCCTGTGGGCTACACTGCAAGTACAGGAAGAGAGGTGGACCCCTTGGTAGCTTGCTGGGGTCATAGGCTCGTAAGTGGAGGGCCAGGGGGCACCCTGGGGCATACACTGCAAGTCCAGGGAGAGAGGTGGACCCCTGGGTAGCTTGCTGGAGTCAGAGGCCCCTAGGTGGAAGGCCAAGGGGCACACTGGGGCCTATACTGCAAGTCCAGGGACATCGGTGGACCCCTGGGTAGCTTGCTGGGGTCAGAGGCCCCTAGGTGGAGGGCCAGGGGTTCCCCTGCGGCCTATACTACAAGTCCAGGGAGTGAGGTGGACTTCTGGGTAGCTTGCTTGGGTCATAGGCTCCTAGGTGGAGGGCCAGGGGGCACCTAGGGGCCTACACTGCAAGTCCAGGGAAAGATGTGGACCCCTGGGTAGCTTGCTGGGGTCAGGGGCCCCTTGGTGGAGGACCAGGGGGCACCCTGGGGCCTATACTGCAAGTCCAGGGACATCGGTGGACCCTTGGGTAGCTTGCTGGGGTCAGGCGCCCCTAGGTGAAAGGCCAGGGGGCACCCTGAGGCCTATACTGCAAGCCGAGGGAGGGAGGTGGACCCCTGGGTAGCTTGCTGGGGTCAGGCATCCCTAGGTGAAGGGCCAGGGGGCACCCTGAGGCCTTTACTGCAAGTCCAGGGAGTGAGGTGGACTCCTGGGTAGCTTGCTGGGGTCAGAGGCCCCTAGGTGGAGGGCCAGGGGGCACCCTGGGGCCTATACTGCAAGTCCAGGGACATCGGTGGACCCCTGGGTAGCTTGCTGGGGTCAGAGGAACCTAGGTGGAAAGCCAGGGGGCACCTTGTGGGCTATACTGCAAGTCTAGGAAGTCCAGGAAGTTAGGTGGACCCCTGGGTATCTTGCTGGGGTCAGATGCCCCTAGGTGAAAGGCCAGGGGGCACCCTGAGGCCTATACTGCAAGCCCAGGGAGGGAGGTGGACTCCTGGGTAGCTTGCTGGGGTCTGGGTCCCCTAGGTGGAAGGCCAGGGGGCACCCTGTGGGCTATACTGCAAGTCCAGGAAGTCCAGGAAGAGAGGTGGACTCCTGGGTAGCTTGCTGGGGTCATAGGCTCCTAGGTGGAGGGCCAGGGGGCACCCTGGGGCCTACACTGCAAGTCCAGGGAGAGAGGTGGACCCCTGGGTAGCTTGCTGGGGTCAGAGGCCCCTAGGTGGAAGGCCAAGGGACACCCTGGGGCCTATACTGCAAGTCCAGGGAGGTAGGTGGACCCCTGGGTAGCTTGCTGGAGTCAGAGGCCCCTAGGTGGAGGGCAAAGGGGCACCCTGGGGCCTATACTGCAAGTCCAGGGACAACGGTGGACCCCTGGGTAGCTTGCTGGGGTCAGAGGCTCCAAGGTGGAGGGCCAGGGGGCACCCTGGGGCCTACACTGCAAATCCAGTGAGAGATTTGGACCCCTGGGTAGCTTGCTGGGGTCAGGGGCCCCTGGGTTGAGGTCCAGGGGGCACCCTGAGGCCTATACTGCAAGTCCAGGGAGATCAGTGGACCCCTGGATAGCTTGCTGAGGTCAGAGACCCCTATGTGGAGGGCCAGAAGGTCCCCTGGGGCCTATACTGCAAGTCCAGGGAGTGAGGTGGACTCCTGGATAGCTTGCTGGGGTCAGAGGCCCCTAGATGGAGGGCCAGGGGGCACCCTGGGGCCTATACTGCAAATCCAGGGACATCGGTATACCCCTGGGTAGCTTGCTGGGGTCAGAGGCCCCTAGGTGGAGGGCCAGGGGTTCCCCTGGGGCCTATACTACAAGTCCAGGGAGTGAGGTGGACTTCTGGGTAGCTTGCTGGGGTCATAGGCTCCTAGGTGGAGGGCCAGGGGGCACCCTGGGGCCTACACTGCAAGTCCAGGGAGAGATGTGGACCCCTGGGTAGCTTGCTGGGGTCAGGGGCCCCTAGGTGGAGGACCAGGGGGCACCCTGGGGCCTAAACTGCAAGTCCAGGGACATCAGTGGACCCCTGGGTAGCTTGCTGGGGTCAGAGGGCCCTAGGTAGAGGGCCATGGGGCACCCTGGGGCCTATACTGCAAGTCCAGGAAGAGAGGTGGACCCCTGGGTAGCTTGCTGGGGTTAGGGGCACCTAGGTGGAGGGCCAGGTGGCAGCCTGTGGGCTATACTGCAAGTCCAGGAAGAGAGGTTGACCCCTGGGTAGCTTGCTGAAGTCAGGAGCCACTAGGTGGAGGGCCAGGGGGCACACTGGGGCCTATACTGCAAGTCTAGGAAGAGAGGTGGACCCCTGGGTAGCTTGCTGGGGTCAGAGGCCCCTAGGTGAAGGGCCAGGGGGCACCCTGGGGCCTATACTGCAAGTCCAGGGAGATCGGTTGACCCCTGGGTAGCTTGCTGGGGTCAGGCTTCCCTAGGTGAAGGGCCAGGGGGCACCCTGAGGCCTATACTGCAAGCCCAGGAGGGGAGGTGGACCCCTGGGTAGCTTGGTGGGGTCAGGGTCCCCTAGGTGGATGGCCAGGGGGCACCCTGTGGGCTATACTGCAAGTCCAGGAAGAGAGGTGGACTCCTGGGTAGCTTGCTGGGGTCTGAAGCCCCTAGGTGGAGGGCCAGGGGGCACCCTGGGGCCTATACTGCAAGTCCAGGGACATCGGTGGACCCCTGGGTAGCTTGCTGGGGTCAGAGGAACCTAGGTGGAGGGCCAGGGGGCACCCTGGGGCCTATACTGCAAGTCTAGGGACATCAGTGGACCCCTGGGTAGCTTGCTGGGGTCAGAGGCCCCTAGGTGGAGGGCCAGGGGGCACCCTGGGGCCTATACTGTAAGTCCAGGGACATCGGTGGACCAATGGGTAGCTTGCTGGGGTCAGGGGCCCTTAGGTGGAGGGCCAGGGGGCACCCTGGGGCCTTTACTGCAAGTCCAGGAAGAGAGGTTGACCCCTGGGTAGCTTGCTGAAGTCTGGCGCCCCTAGGTGAAGGGCCAGGGGGCACACTGGGGCCTATACTGCAAGTCCAGGAAGAGAGGTGGACCCCTGGGTAGCTTGCTGGGGTCAGAGGCCCCTAGGTGAAGGGCCAGGGGGCACCCTGGGGCTTATACTGCAAGTCCAATGACATCGGTGGACCGCTGGGTAGCTTGCGGGGGTCAGAGGCCCCTAAGTGGAGGGCCAGGGGGCACCCTGGGGCCTATACTGCAAGCCCAGGGAGGGAGGTGTACCCCTGGGTAGCTTGCTGGGGTCAGGGTCCCCTAGGTGGAGGGCCAGGGGTCACCCTGTGGGCTATACTGCAAGTCCAGGAAGAGAGGTGGACTCCTGGGTAGCTTGGTGGGGTCAGGGGCCCCTAGGTGGATGGCCAGGGGGCACCCTGGGGCCTATATTGCAAGTCCAGGAAGAGAGGTGGACCCCTGGGTATCTTGCTGGGGTCAGGCACCCCTAGGTGAAAGGCCAGGGGGCACCCTGAGGCCTATACTGCAAGCCCAGGGAGGGAGGTGGACCCCTGGTAGCTTGCTGGGGTCAGGGTCCCCTAGGTGGAGGGCCAGGGGGCACCCTGGGGCCTATACTGCAAGTCCAGGGACATCGGTGGACCCCTGGGTAGCTTGCTGGGGTCAGAGGCCCCTAGGTGGAGGGCCAGGGGGCACCCTGGGGCCTATACTGCAAGTCCAGGAAGAGAGGTTGACCCCTGGGTAGCTTGCTGAAGTCTGGAGCCCCTAGGTGGAGGGCCAGGGGGCACACTGGGGCCTATACAGCAAGTCCAGGAAGAGAGGTGGACCTCTGGGTAGCTTGCTGGGGTCAGAAGCCCCTAGGTGAAGGGCCAGGGGGCACCCTGGGGCCTATACTGCAAGTCCAAGGACATGGGTGGACCGCTGGGTAGCTTGCGGGGGTCAGAGGCCCCTAAATGGAGGGCCAGGGGGCACCTTGGGGCCTATACTGCAAGCCCAGTGAGGGAGTTTGACCCCTGGGTAGCTTGCTGGGGTCAGGGTCCCCTAGGTGGAGGGCCAGAGGTCACCCTGTGGGCTATACTGCAAGTCCAGAAAGAGAGGTGGACCCCTGGGTAGCTTGGTGGGGTCAGGGGCCCGTAGGTGGATGGCCAGGGGGCACCCTGGGGCCTATAGTGCAAGTCCAGGAAGAGAGGTGGACCCCTGGGGATCTTGCTGGGGTCAGGCGCCCCTAGGTGAAAGGCCAGGGGGCACCCTGAGGCCTATACTGCAAGCCCAGGGAGGGAGGTGGACCCCTGGGTAGCTTGCTGGGGTCTGGGTCCCCTAGGTGGAAGGCCAGGGGGCACCTTGTGGGCTATACTGCAAGTCCAGGAAGTCCAGGAAGAGAGGTGGACCCCTGGGTATCTTGCTGGGGTCAGGCGCCCCTAGGTGAAAGGCCAGGGGGCACCCTGAGGCCTATACTGCAAGCCCAGGGAGGGAGGTGGACCCCTGGGTAGCTTGCTGGGGTCTGGGTCCCCTAGGTGGAAGGCCAGGGGGCACCCTGTGGGCTATACTGCAAGTCCAGGAAGTCCAGGAAGAGAGGTGGACTCCTGGGTAGCTTGCTGGGGTCAGAGGCTCCTAGGTGGAGGGCCAGGGGGCACCCTGGGGCCTACACTGCAAGTCCAGGGAGAGAGATGGACCCCTGGGTAGCTTGCTGGGGTCAGAGGCCCCTAGGTGGAAGGCCAAGGGACACCCTGGGGCCTATAGTGCAAGTCCAGGGAGGTAGGTGGACCCCTGGGTAGCTTGCTGGAGTCAGAGGCCCCTAGGTGGAGGGCCAAGGGGCACCCTGGGGCCTATACTGCAAGTCCAGGGACAACGGTGGACCCCTGGGTAGCTTGCAGGGGTCAGAGGCTCCTAGGTGGAGGGTCAGGGGGCACTCTGGGGCCTACACTGCAAGTCCAGGGAGAGATTTGGACCCCTGGGTAGCTTGCTGGGGTCAGGGGCCCCTAGGTGGAGATCCAAGGGGCACCCTGAGGCCTATACTGCAAGTCCAGGGAGATCAGTGGACCCCTGGGTAGCTTGCTGAGGTCAGAGACCCCTATGTGGAAGGCCAGAAGGTCCCCTGGGGCCTATACTGCAAGTCCAGGGAGTGAGGTGGACTTCTGGGTAGCTTGCTTGGGTCATAGGCTCCTAGGTGGAGGGCCAGGGGGCACCCTGGGGCCTACACTGCAAGTCCAGGGAGAGATGTGGACCCCTGGGTAGCTTCCTGTGGTCAGGGGCCCTTAGGTGGAGGACCAGGGGGCACCCTGGGGCCTACACTGCAAGTCCAGGGACATCAGTGGACCCCTGTGTAGCTTGCTGGGGTCAGGGGCCCTTAGGTGGAGGGCCATGGGGCACCCTGGGGCCTATACTGCAAGTCCAGGAAGAGAGGTGGAACCCTGGGTAGCTTGCTGGGGTTAGGGGCACCTAGGTGGAGGGCCAGGTGGCAGCCTGTGGGCTATACTGCAAGTCCAGGAAGAGAGGTTGACCCCTGGGTAGCTTGCTGAAGTCAGGAGCCACTAGGTGGAGGGCCAGGGGGCACACTGGGGCCTATACTGCAAGTCTAGGAAGAGAGGTGGACCCCTGGGTAGCTTGCTGGGGTCAGAGGCCCCTAGGTGAAGGGCCAGGGGGCACCCTGGGGCCTATACTGCAAGTCCAGGGAGATCGGTTGACCCCTGGGTAGCTTGCTGGGGTCAGGCTTCCCTAGGTGAAGGGCCAGGGGGCACCCTGAGGCCTATACTGCAAGCCCAGGAGGGGAGGTGGACCCCTGGGTAGCTTGGTGGGGTCAGGGTCCCCTAGGTGGATGGCCAGGGGGCACCCTGTGGGCTATACTGCAAGTCCAGGAAGAGAGGTGGACTCCTGGGTAGCTTGCTGAGGTCTGAAGCCCCTAGGTGGAGGGCCAGGGGGCACCCTGGGGCCTATACTGCAAGTCCAGGGACATCGGTGGACCCCTGGGTAGCTTGCTGGGGTCAGAGGAACCTAGGTGGAGGGCCAGGGGGCACCCTGGGGCCTATACTGCAAGTCTAGGGACATCAGTGGACCCCTGGGTAGCTTGCTGGGGTCAGAGGCCCCTAGGTGGAGGGCCAGGGGGCACCCTGGGGCCTATACTGTAAGTCCAGGGACATCGGTGGACCAATGGGTAGCTTGCTGGGGTCAGGGGCCCTTAGGTGGAGGGCCAGGGGGCACCCTGGGGCCTTTACTGCAAGTCCAGGAAGAGAGGTTGACCCCTGGGTAGCTTGCTGAAGTCTGGCGCCCCTAGGTGAAGGGCCAGGGGGCACACTGGGGCCTATACTGCAAGTCCAGGAAGAGAGGTGGACCCCTGGGTAGCTTGCTGGGGTCAGAGGCCCCTAGGTGAAGGGCCAGGGGGCACCCTGGGGCTTATACTGCAAGTCCAATGACATCGGTGGACCGCTGGGTAGCTTGCGGGGGTCAGAGGCCCCTAAGTGGAGGGCCAGGGGGCACCCTGGGGCCTATACTGCAAGCCCAGGGAGGGAGGTGTACCCCTGGGTAGCTTGCTGGGGTCAGGGTCCCCTAGGTGGAGGGCCAGGGGTCACCCTGTGGGCTATACTGCAAGTCCAGGAAGAGAGGTGGACTCCTGGGTAGCTTGGTGGGGTCAGGGGCCCCTAGGTGGATGGCCAGGGGGCACCCTGGGGCCTATATTGCAAGTCCAGGAAGAGAGGTGGACCCCTGGGTATCTTGCTGGGGTCAGGCACCCCTAGGTGAAAGGCCAGGGGGCACCCTGAGGCCTATACTGCAAGCCCAGGGAGGGAGGTGGACCCCTGGTAGCTTGCTGGGGTCAGGGTCCCCTAGGTGGAGGGCCAGGGGGCACCCTGGGGCCTATACTGCAAGTCCAGGGACATCGGTGGACCCCTGGGTAGCTTGCTGGGGTCAGAGGCCCCTAGGTGGAGGGCCAGGGGGCACCCTGGGGCCTATACTGCAAGTCCAGGAAGAGAGGTTGACCCCTGGGTAGCTTGCTGAAGTCTGGAGCCCCTAGGTGGAGGGCCAGGGGGCACACTGGGGCCTATACAGCAAGTCCAGGAAGAGAGGTGGACCTCTGGGTAGCTTGCTGGGGTCAGAAGCCCCTAGGTGAAGGGCCAGGGGGCACCCTGGGGCCTATACTGCAAGTCCAAGGACATGGGTGGACCGCTGGGTAGCTTGCGGGGGTCAGAGGCCCCTAAATGGAGGGCCAGGGGGCACCTTGGGGCCTATACTGCAAGCCCAGTGAGGGAGTTTGACCCCTGGGTAGCTTGCTGGGGTCAGGGTCCCCTAGGTGGAGGGCCAGAGGTCACCCTGTGGGCTATACTGCAAGTCCAGAAAGAGAGGTGGACCCCTGGGTAGCTTGGTGGGGTCAGGGGCCCGTAGGTGGATGGCCAGGGGGCACCCTGGGGCCTATAGTGCAAGTCCAGGAAGAGAGGTGGACCCCTGGGGATCTTGCTGGGGTCAGGCGCCCCTAGGTGAAAGGCCAGGGGGCACCCTGAGGCCTATACTGCAAGCCCAGGGAGGGAGGTGGACCCCTGGGTAGCTTGCTGGGGTCTGGGTCCCCTAGGTGGAAGGCCAGGGGGCACCTTGTGGGCTATACTGCAAGTCCAGGAAGTCCAGGAAGAGAGGTGGACCCCTGGGTATCTTGCTGGGGTCAGGCGCCCCTAGGTGAAAGGCCAGGGGGCACCCTGAGGCCTATACTGCAAGCCCAGGGAGGGAGGTGGACCCCTGGGTAGCTTGCTGGGGTCTGGGTCCCCTAGGTGGAAGGCCAGGGGGCACCCTGTGGGCTATACTGCAAGTCCAGGAAGTCCAGGAAGAGAGGTGGACTCCTGGGTAGCTTGCTGGGGTCAGAGGCTCCTAGGTGGAGGGCCAGGGGGCACCCTGGGGCCTACACTGCAAGTCCAGGGAGAGAGATGGACCCCTGGGTAGCTTGCTGGGGTCAGAGGCCCCTAGGTGGAAGGCCAAGGGACACCCTGGGGCCTATAGTGCAAGTCCAGGGAGGTAGGTGGACCCCTGGGTAGCTTGCTGGAGTCAGAGGCCCCTAGGTGGAGGGCCAAGGGGCACCCTGGGGCCTATACTGCAAGTCCAGGGACAACGGTGGACCCCTGGGTAGCTTGCAGGGGTCAGAGGCTCCTAGGTGGAGGGCCAGGGGGCACTCTGGGGCCTACACTGCAAGTCCAGGGAGAGATTTGGACCCCTGGGTAGCTTGCTGGGGTCAGGGGCCCCTAGGTGGAGATCCAAGGGGCACCCTGAGGCCTATACTGCAAGTCCAGGGAGATCAGTGGACCCCTGGGTAGCTTGCTGAGGTCAGAGACCCCTATGTGGAAGGCCAGAAGGTCCCCTGGGGCCTATACTGCAAGTCCAGGGAGTGAGGTGGACTTCTGGGTAGCTTGCTTGGGTCATAGGCTCCTAGGTGGAGGGCCAGGGGGCACCCTGGGGCCTACACTGCAAGTCCAGGGAGAGATGTGGACCCCTGGGTAGCTTCCTGTGGTCAGGGGCCCTTAGGTGGAGGACCAGGGGGCACCCTGGGGCCTACACTGCAAGTCCAGGGACATCAGTGGACCCCTGTGTAGCTTGCTGGGGTCAGGGGCCCTTAGGTGGAGGGCCATGGGGCACCCTGGGGCCTATACTGCAAGTCCAGGAAGAGAGGTGGAACCCTGGGTAGCTTGCTGGGGTTAGGGGCACCTAGGTGGAGGGCCAGGTGGCAGCCTGTGGGCTATACTGCAAGTCCAGGAAGAGAGGTTGACCCCTGGGTAGCTTGCTTAAGTCAGGAGCCACTAGGTGGAGGGCCAGGGGGCACACTGGGGCCTATACTGCAAGTCTAGGAAGAGAGGTGGACCCCTGGGTAGCTTGCTGGGGTCAGAGGCCCCTAGGTGAAGGGCCAGGGGGCACCCTGGGGCCTATACTGCAAGTCCAGGGAGATCGGTGGACCCCTGGGTAGCTTGCTGGGGTCAGGGTCCCCTAGGTGGATGGCCAGGGGGCACCCTGTGGGCTATACTGCAAGTCCAGGAAGAGAGGTGGACCCCGGGGTAGCTTGCTGGGGTCAGAGGCCCCTAGGTGGAGGGCCAAGGGGCACCCTGGGGCCTATACTGCAAGTCCAGAGACATCGGTGGACCCCTGGGTAGCTTGCTGGGGTCAGAGGCCCCTAGGTGGACGGCCAGGGGTTGCCCTGGGGCCTATACTGCAAGTCCAGGGAGTGAGGTGGACTTCTGGGTAGCTTGCTGGGGTCATAGGCTCCTAGGTGGAGGGCCAGGGGGCACCCAGGGGCCTACACTGCAAGTCCAGGGAGAGATGTGGACCCCTGGGTAGCTTGCTGGGGTCAGGGGCCCCTAGTTTGAGGCCCAGGGGGCACCCTGGGGCCTTTACTGCAAGTCCAGGGACATCGGTGGACCCCTGGCTAGCTTGCTGGGGTCAGGGGCCCTTAGGTGGAGGGCCAGGGGGCACCCTGGGGCCTATACTGCAAGTCCAGGGAGTGAGGTGGACTCCTGGGTAGCTTGCTGGGGTCAGAGGCTCCTAGATGGAGGGCCAGGGGGCACCCTGGGGCCTATACTGCAAGTCCAGGAAGAGAGGTGGACCCCTGGGTAGCTTGCTGGGGTCAGAGGCCCCTAGGTGAAGGGCCAGGGGGCACCCTGGGGCCTATACTGCAAGTCCAATGACATCGGTTGACCGCTGGGTAGCTTGCTGGGGTCAGGGTCCCCTAGGTGGATGGCCAGGGGGCACCCTGTGGGCTATACTGCAAGTCCAGGAAGAGAGGTGGACCCCGGGGTAGCTTGCTGGGGTCAGAGGCCCCTAGGTGGAGGGCCAAGGGGCACCCTGGGGCCTATACTGCAAGTCCAGGGACATCGGTGGACCCCTGGGTAGCTTGCTGGGGTCAGAGGCCCCTAGGTGGAGGGCCAGGGGTTCCCCTGGGGCCTATACTGCAAGTCCAGGGAGTGAGGTGGACTTCTGGGTAGCTTGCTGGGGTCATAGGCTCCTAGGTGGAGGGCCAGGGGGCACCCTGGGGCCTACACTGCAAGTCCAGGGAGAGATGTGGACCCCTGGGTAGCTTGCTGGGGTCAGGGGCCCCTAGTTTGAGGGCCAGGGGGCACCCTGGGGCCTATACTGCAAGTCCAGGGACATCGGTGGACCCCTGGGTAGCTTGCTGGGGTCAGAGGCCCCTAGAAGGAGGGCCAGGGGGCACCCTGGGGCCTATACTGCAAGTCCAGGGACATCGGTGGACAACTGGGTAGCTTGCTGGGTTCAGGGGCCCTTAGGTGGAGGGCCAGGGGGCACCCTGGGGCCTGTACTGCAAGTCCAGGAAGAGAAGTGAACCCCTGGGTAGCTTGCTGGGGTCAGGGTCCCCTAGGTGGAGGGAGAGAGGGCACACTGGGGCCTATACTGCAAGTCCAGGAAGAGAGGTGGACCCCTGGGTAGCTTGCTGGGGTCAGGGGCCCCTAGGTGGAGGGCCAGGTGGCAGCCTGTGGGCTATACTGCAAGTCCAGGAAGAGAGGTTGACCCCTGGGTAGCTTGCTGAAGTCAGGAGCCCCTAGGTGGAGGACCAGGGGGCACACTGGGGCCTATACTGCAAGTCCAGGAACAGAGGTGGACCCCTGGGTAGCTTGCTGGGGTCAGAGGCCCCTATGTGAAGGGCCAGGGGGCACCCTGGGGCCTATACTGCAAGTCCAGGGAGTGAGGTGGACTCCTGGGTAGCTTGCTGGGCTCATAGGCTCCTAGGTGGAGGGCCAAGGGGCACCCTGGGGCCTACACTGCAAATCCAGGAAGAGAGGTGGACCCCTGGGTAGCTTGCGGGGGTCAGAGGCCCTTAAGTGGAGGGCCAGGGGGCACCCTGGGGCATAAACTGCAAGCCCAGGGAGGGAGTTGGACCCCTGGGTAGCTTGCTGGGGTCAGGGTCCCCTAGGTGGAGGGCCAGGGGTCACCCTTTGGGCTATACTGCAAATCCAGGAAAAGAGGTGGACCCCTGGGTAGCTTGGTGGGGTCAGGGTCCATTAGGTGGATGGCCAGGGGGCACGCTGGGGCCTATATTGCAAGTCCAGGAAGAGAGGTGGACCCCTGGGTAGCTTGCTGGGGTCAGAGGCCCCTAGGTGAAGGGCCAGGGGGCACCCTGGGGCCTATACTGCAAGTCCAGGGAGATCGGTGGACCCCTGGGTAGCTTGCTGGGGTCAGGCTTCCCTAGGTAAAGGGCCAGGGGGCACCCTGAGGCCTATACTGCAAGTCCAGGGAGATCGGTGGACCCCTGGGTAGCTTGCTGGGGTCAGGCTTCCCTAGGTGAAGGGCCAGGGGGCACCCTGAGGCCTATACTGCAAGCCCAGGAGGGGAGGTGGACCCCTGGGTAGCTTGGTGGGGTCAGGGTCCCCTAGGTGGATGGCCAGGGGGCACCCTGTGGGCTATACTGCAAGTCCAGGAAGAGAGGTGGACCCCGGGGTAGCTTGCTGGGGTCAGAGGCCCCTAGGTGGAGGGCCAAGGGGCACCCTGGGGCCTATACTGCAAGTCCAGGGACATCGGTGGACCCCTGGGTAGCTTGCTGGGGTCAGAGGCCCCTAGGTGGACAGCCAGGGGTTCCCCTGGGGCCTATACTGCAAGTCCAGGGAGTGAGGTGGACTTCTGGGTAGCTTGCTGGGGTCATAGGCTCCTAGGTGGAGGGCCAGGGGGCACCCAGGGGCCTACACTGCAAGTCCAGGGAGAGATGTGGACCCCTGGGTAGCTTGCTGGGGTCAGGGGCCCCTAGTTTGAGGCCCAGGGGGCACCCTGGGGCCTTTACTGCAAGTCCAGGGACATCGGTGGACCCCTGGCTAGCTTGCTGGGGTCAGGGGCCCTTAGGTGGAGGGCCAGGGGGCACCCTGGGGCCTATACTGCAAGTCCAGGGAGTGAGGTGGACTCCTGGGTAGCTTGCTGGGGTCAGAGGCTCCTAGATGGAGGGCCAGGGGGCACCCTGGGGCCTATACTGAAACTCCAGGAAGAGAGGTGGACCCCTGGGTAGCTTGCTGGGGTCAGAGGCCCCTAGGTGAAGGGCCAGGGGGCACCATGGGGCCTATACTGCAAGTCCAATGACATCGGTTGACCGCTGGGTAGCTTGCTGGGGTCAGGGTCCCCTAGGTGGATGG
Organism: Danio rerio; assembly: GCF_052040795.2. Classification (NCBI taxonomy): domain Eukaryota; kingdom Metazoa; phylum Chordata; class Actinopteri; order Cypriniformes; family Danionidae; genus Danio; species Danio rerio. Next base: position 47,800,150 of record NC_141023.1, on the reverse strand, counting down.
CCAGGGGGCACCCTGTGGGCTATACTGCAAGTCCAGGAAGAGAGGTGGACCCCGGGGTAGCTTGCTGGGGTCAGAGGCCCCTAGGTGGAGGGCCAAGGGGCACCCTGGGGCCTATACTGCAAGTCCAGGGACATCGGTGTACCCCTGGGTAGCTTGCTGGGGTCAGAGGCCCCTAGGTGGAGGGCCAGGGGTTCCCCTGGGGCCTATACTGCAAGTCCAGGGAGTGAGGTGGACTTCTGGGTAGCTTGCTGGGGTCATAGGCTCCTAGGTGGAGGGCCAGGGGGCACCCTGGGGCCTACACTGCAAGTCCAGGGAGAGATGTGGACCCCTGGGTTGCTTGCTGGGGTCAGGGGCCCCTAGTTTGAGGGCCAGGGGGCACCCTGGGGCCTATATTGCAAGTCCAGGGAGTGAGGTGGACTCCTGGGTAGCTTGCTGGGGTCAGAGGCCCCTAGGTGGAGGGCCAGGGGGCACCCTGGGGCCTATACTGCAAGTCCAGGGACATCGGTGGACCCCTGGGTAGCTTGCTGGGGTCAGAGGCCCCTAGAAGGAGGGCCAGGGGGCACCCTGGGGCCTATACTGCAAGTCCAGGGACATCGGTGGACCACTGGGTAGCTTGCTGGGCTCAGGGGCCCTTAGGTGGAGGGCCAGGGGGCACCCTGGGGCCTGTACTGCAAGTCCAGGAAGAGAAGTGGACCCCTGGGTAGCTTGCTGGGGTCAGGGTCCCCTAGGTGGAGGGAGAGAGGGCACACTGGGGCCTATACTGCAAGTCCAGGAAGAGAGGTGGACCCCTGGGTAGCTTGCTGGGGTCAGGGGCCCCTAGGTGGAGGGCCAGGTGGCAGCCTGTGGGCTATACTGCAAGTCCAGGAAGAGAGGTTGACTCCTGGGTAGCTTGCTGAAGTCAGGAGCCCCTAGGTGGAGGACCAGGGGGCACACTGGGGCCTATACTGCAAGTCCAGGAACAGAGGTGGACCCCTGGGTAGCTTGCTGGGGTCAGAGGCCCCTATGTGAAGGGCCAGGGGGCACCCTGGGGCCTATACTGCAAGTCCAGGGAGTGAGGTGGACTCCTGGGTAGCTTGCTGGGCTCATAGGCTCCTAGGTGGAGGGCCAAGGGGCACCCTGGGGCCTACACTGCAAATCCAGGGAGAGAGGTGGACCCCTGGGTAGCTTGCGGGGGTCAGAGGCCCTTAAGTGGAGGGCCAGGGGGCACCCTGGGGCATATACTGCAAGCCCAGGGAGGGAGTTGGACCCCTGGGTAGCTTGCTGGGGTCAGGGTCCCCTAGGTGGGGGGCCAGGGGTCACCCTTTGGGCTATACTGCAAATCCAGGAAAAGAGGTGGACCCCTGGGTAGCTTGGTGGGGTCAGGGGCCATTAGGTGGATGGCCAGGGGGCACCCTGGGGCCTATATTGCAAGTCCAGGAAGAGAGGTGGACCCCTGGGTAGCTTGCTGGGGTCAGGCGCCCCTAGGTGAAAGGCCAGGGGGCACCCTGAGGCCTATACTGCAAGCCCAGGGAGGGAGGTGGACAACTGGGTAGCTTGCTGGGGTCAGGGTCCCCTAGGTGGAGGGCCAGGGGGCACCCTGTGGGCTACACTGCAAGTACAGGAAGAGAGGTGGAACCCTTGGTAGCTTGCTGGGGTCATAGGATCCTAAGTGGAGGGCCAGGGGGCACCCTGGGGCCTACACTGCAAGTCCAGGGAGAGAGGTGGACCCCTGGGTAGCTTGCTGGAGTCAGAGGCCCCTAGGTGGAAGGCCAAGTGGCACACTGGGGCCTATACTGCAAGTCCAGGGACATCGGTGGACCGCTGGGTAGCTTGCTGGGGTCAGAGGCCCCTAGGTGGAGGGCCAGGGGTTCCCCTGGGGCCTAAACTACAAGTCCAGGGAGTGAGGTGGACTTCTGGGTAGCTTGCTGGGGTCATAGGCTCCTAGGTGGAGGGCCAGGGGGCACCCTGGGGCCTACACTGCAAGTCCAGGGAGAGATGTGGACCCCTGGGTAGCTTGCTGGGGTCAGGGGCCCTTAGGTGGAGGGCCATGGGGCACCTTGGGGACAATACTGCAAGTCCAGGAAGAGAGGTGGACCCCTGGGTAGCTTGCTGGGGTTAGGGGCCCCTAGGTGGAGGGCCAGGTGGCAGCCTGTGTTCTATACTGCAAGTCCAGGAAGAGAGGTGGACCCCTGGGTAGCTTGCTGAAGTCAGGAGCCACTAGGTGGAGGGCCAGGGGGCACACTGGGGCCTATACTGCAAGTCTAGGAAGAGAGGTTTACCCCTGGGTAGCTTGCTGGGGTCAGAGGCCCCTAGGTGAAGGGCCAGGGGGCACCCTGGGGCCTATACTGCAAGTCCAGGGAGATCAGTGGACCTTGGGTAGCTTGCTGGGGTCAGGCATCCCTAGGTGAAGGGCCAGGGGGCACCCTGATGCCTATACTGCAAGCCCAGGGAGGGAGGTGGACAACTGGGTAGCTTGCTGGGGTCAGGGTCCCCTAGGTGGATGGCCAGGGGGCACCCTCTGGGCTATACTGCAAGTCCAGGAAGAGAGGTGGACCCCTGGGTAACTTGCTGGGGTCAGGGGCCCCTAGAAGGAGGGCCAGGGGGCACCCTGGGGCCTATACTGCAAGTCCAGGGACATCGGTGGACCACTGGGTAGCTTGCTGGGGTCAGGAGCCCCTAGGTGGAGGGCCAGGGGGCACCCTGGGGCCTGTACTGCAAGTTCAGGAAGAGAAGTGGACCCCTGGGTAGCTTGCAGGGGTCAGGGTCCCCTAGGTGGAGGGAGAGAGGGCACAGTGGGGCCTATACTACAAGTCCAGGAAGAGAGGTGGACCCCTGGGTAGCTTGCTGGGGTCAGGGGCCCCTAGGTGGAGGGCCAGGTGGCAGCCTGTGGGCTATACTGCAAGTCCAGGAAGAGAGGTTGACCCCTGGGTAGCTTGCTGAAGTCAGGAGCCCCTAGGTGGATGGCCAGGGGGCACACTGGGGCCTATACTACAAGTCCAGGAACAGAGGTGGACCCCTGGGTAGCTTGCTGGGGTCAGAGGCCCCTATGTGAAGGGCCAGGGGGCACCCTGGGGCCTATACTGCAAGTCCAGGGAGTGAGGTGGACTCCTGGGTAGCTTGCTGGGCTCATAGGCTCCTAGGTGGAGGGCCAAGGGGCACCCTGGGGCCTACACTGCAAATCCAGGGAGAGAAGTGGACCCCTGGGTAGCTTGCGGGGGTCAGAGGCCCTTAAGTGGAGGGCCAGGGGGCACCCTGGGGCATATACTGCAAGCCCAGGGAGGGAGGTGGACCCCTGGGTAGCCTGCTGGGGTCAGGGTCCCCTAGGTGGAGGGCCAGGGGTCACCCTTTGGGCTATACTGCAAGTCCAGGAAAAGAGGTGGACCCCTAGGTAGCTTGGTGGGGTCAGAGGCCATTAGCTGGATGGCCAGGGGGCACCCTGGGGCCTATACTGCAAGTCCAGGGATATCGGTGGACCCCTGGGTAGCTTGCTGGGGTCAGAGGCCCCTAGGTGGAGGGCCAGGGGTTCCCCTGGGGCCTATACTGCAAGTCCAGGGAGTGAGGTGGACTTCTGGGTAGCTTGCTGGGGTCATAGGCTCCTAGGTGGAGGGCCAGGGGGCACACTGGGGCCTATACTGCAAGTCTAGGAAGAGAGGTTTACCCCTGGGTAGCTTGCTGGGGTCAGAGGCCCCTAGGTGAAGGGCCAGGGGGCACCCTGGGGCCTATACTGCAAGTCCAGGGAGATCAGTGGACCTTGGGTAGCTTGCTGGGGTCAGGCATCCCTAGGTGAAGGGCCAGGGGGCACCCTGATGCCTATACTGCAAGCCCAGGGAGGGAGGTGGACAACTGGGTAGCTTGCTGGGGTCAGGGTCCCCTAGGTGGATGGCCAGGGGGCACCCTCTGGGCTATACTGCAAGTCCAGGAAGAGAGGTGGACCCCTGGGTAACTTGCTGGGGTCAGGGGCCCCTAGAAGGAGGGCCAGGGGGCACCCTGGGGCCTATACTGCAAGTCCAGGGACATCGGTGGACCACTGGGTAGCTTGCTGGGGTCAGGAGCCCCTAGGTGGAGGGCCAGGGGGCACCCTGGGGCCTGTACTGCAAGTTCAGGAAGAGAAGTGGACCCCTGGGTAGCTTGCAGGGGTCAGGGTCCCCTAGGTGGAGGGAGAGAGGGCACAGTGGGGCCTATACTACAAGTCCAGGAAGAGAGGTGGACCCCTGGGTAGCTTGCTGGGGTCAGGGGCCCCTAGGTGGAGGGCCAGGTGGCAGCCTGTGGGCTATACTGCAAGTCCAGGAAGAGAGGTTGACCCCTGGGTAGCTTGCTGAAGTCAGGAGCCCCTAGGTGGATGGCCAGGGGGCACACTGGGGCCTATACTACAAGTCCAGGAACAGAGGTGGACCCCTGGGTAGCTTGCTGGGGTCAGAGGCCCCTATGTGAAGGGCCAGGGGGCACCCTGGGGCCTATACTGCAAGTCCAGGGAGTGAGGTGGACTCCTGGGTAGCTTGCTGGGCTCATAGGCTCCTAGGTGGAGGGCCAAGGGGCACCCTGGGGCCTACACTGCAAATCCAGGGAGAGAAGTGGACCCCTGGGTAGCTTGCGGGGGTCAGAGGCCCTTAAGTGGAGGGCCAGGGGGCACCCTGGGGCATATACTGCAAGCCCAGGGAGGGAGGTGGACCCCTGGGTAGCCTGCTGGGGTCAGGGTCCCCTAGGTGGAGGGCCAGGGGTCACCCTTTGGGCTATACTGCAAGTCCAGGAAAAGAGGTGGACCCCTAGGTAGCTTGGTGGGGTCAGAGGCCATTAGCTGGATGGCCAGGGGGCACCCTGGGGCCTATACTGCAAGTCCAGGGATATCGGTGGACCCCTGGGTAGCTTGCTGGGGTCAGAGGCCCCTAGGTGGAGGGCCAGGGGTTCCCCTGGGGCCTATACTGCAAGTCCAGGGAGTGAGGTGGACTTCTGGGTAGCTTGCTGGGGTCAGAGGCTCCTAGGTGGAGGGCCAGGGGGCACCCTGGGGCCTACACTGCAAGTCCAGGGAGAGATGTGGACCCCTGGGTAGCTTGCTGGGGTCAGGGGCCCCTAGTTTGAGGGCCAGGGGGCACCCTGGGGCCTATATTGCAAGTCCAGGGAGTGAGGTGGACTCCTGGGTAGCTTGCTGGGGTCAGAGGCCCCTAGGTGGAGGGCCAGGGGGCACCCTGGGGCCTATACTGCAAGTCCAGGGACATCGGTGGACCCCTGGGTAGCTTGCTGGGGTCAGAGGCCCCTAGAAGGAGGGCCAGGGGGCACCCTGGGGCCTATACTGCAAGTCCAGGGACATCGGTGGACCACTGGGTAGCTTGCTGGGCTCAGGGGCCCTTAGGTGGAGGGCCAGGGGGCACCCTGGGGCCTGTACTGCAAGTCCAGGAAGAGAAGTGGACCCCTGGGTAGCTTGCTGGGGTCAGGGTCCCCTAGGTGGAGGGAGAGAGGGCACACTGGGGCCTATACTGCAAGTCCAGGAAGAGAGGTGGACCCCTGGGTAGCTTGCTGGGGTCAGGGGCCCCTAGGTGGAGGGCCAGGTGGCAGCCTGTGGGCTATACTGCAAGTCCAGGAAGAGAGGTTGACTCCTGGGTAGCTTGCTGAAGTCAGGAGCCCCTAGGTGGAGGACCAGGGGGCACACTGGGGCCTATACTGCAAGTCCAGGAACAGAGGTGGACCCCTGGGTAGCTTGCTGGGGTCAGAGGCCCCTATGTGAAGGGCCAGGGGGCACCCTGGGGCCTATACTGCAAGTCCAGGGAGTGAGGTGGACTCCTGGGTAGCTTGCTGGGCTCATAGGCTCCTAGGTGGAGGGCCAAGGGGCACCCTGGGGCCTACACTGCAAATCCAGGGAGAGAGGTGGACCCCTGGGTAGCTTGCGGGGGTCAGAGGCCCTTAAGTGGAGGGCCAGGGGGCACCCTGGGGCATATACTGCAAGCCCAGGGAGGCAGTTGGACCCCTGGGTAGCTTGCTGGGGTCAGGGTCCCCTAGGTGGAGGGCCAGGGGTCACCCTTTGGGCTATACTGCAAATCCAGGAAAAGAGGTGGACCCCTGGGTAGCTTGGTGGGGTCAGGGGCCATTAGGTGGATGGCCAGGGGGCACCCTGGGGCCTATATTGCAAGTCCAGGAAGAGAGGTGGACCCCTGGGTAGCTTGCTGGGGTCAGGCGCCCCTAGGTGAAAGGCCAGGGGGCACCCTGAGGCCTATACTGCAAGCCCAGGGAGGGAGGTGGACAACTGGGTAGCTTGCTGGGGTCAGGGTCCCCTAGGTGGAGGGCCAGGGGGCACCCTGTGGGCTACACTGCAAGTACAGGAAGAGAGGTGGAACCCTTGGTAGCTTGCTGGGGTCATAGGATCCTAAGTGGAGGGCCAGGGGGCACCCTGGGGCCTACACTGCAAGTCCAGGGAGAGAGGTGGACCCCTGGGTAGCTTGCTGGAGTCAGAGGCCCCTAGGTGGAAGGCCAAGTGGCACACTGGGGCCTATACTGCAAGTCCAGGGACATCGGTTGACCGCTGGGTAGCTTGCTGGGGTCAGAGGCCCCTAGGTGGAGGGCCAGGGGTTCCCCTGGGGCCTAAACTACAAGTCCAGGGAGTGAGGTGGACTTCTGGGTAGCTTGCTGGGGTCATAGGCTCCTAGGTGGAGGGCCAGGGGGCACCCTGGGGCCTACACTGCAAGTCCAGGGAGAGATGTGGACCCCTGGGTAGCTTGCTGGGGTCAGGGGCCCTTAGGTGGAGGGCCATGGGGCACCTTGGGGACAATACTGCAAGTCCAGGAAGAGAGGTGGACCCCTGGGTAGCTTGCTGGGGTTAGGGGCCCCTAGGTGGAGGGCCAGGTGGCAGCCTGTGGGCTATACTGCAAGTCCAGGAAGAGAGGTGGACCCCTGGGTAGCTTGCTGAAGTCAGGAGCCACTAGGTGGAGGGCCAGGGGGCACACTGGGGCCTATACTGCAAGTCTAGGAAGAGAGGTTTACCCCTGGGTAGCTTGCTGGGGTCAGAGGCCCCTAGGTGAAGGGCCAGGGGGCACCCTGGGGCCTATACTGCAAGTCCAGGGAGATCAGTGGACCTTGGGTAGCTTGCTGGGGTCAGGCATCCCTAGGTGAAGGGCCAGGGGGCACCCTGATGCCTATACTGCAAGCCCAGGGAGGGAGGTGGACAACTGGGTAGCTTGCTGGGGTCAGGGTCCCCTAGGTGGATGGCCAGGGGGCACCCTCTGGGCTATACTGCAAGTCCAGGAAGAGAGGTGGACCCCTGGGTAACTTGCTGGGGTCAGGGGCCCCTAGAAGGAGGGCCAGGGGGCACCCTGGGGCCTATACTGCAAGTCCAGGGACATCGGTGGACCACTGGGTAGCTTGCTGGGGTCAGGAGCCCCTAGGTGGAGGGCCAGGGGGCACCCTGGGGCCTGTACTGCAAGTTCAGGAAGAGAAGTGGACCCCTGGGTAGCTTGCAGGGGTCAGGGTCCCCTAGGTGGAGGGAGAGAGGGCACACTGGGGCCTATACTACAAGTCCAGGAAGAGAGGTGGACCCCTGGGTAGCTTGCTGGGGTCAGGGGCCCCTAGGTGGAGGGCCAGGTGGCAGCCTGTGGGCTATACTGCAAGTCCAGGAATAGAGGTTGACCCCTGGGTAGCTTGCTGAAGTCAGGAGCCCCTAGGTGGATGGCCAGGGGGCACACTGGGGCCTATACTACAAGTCCAGGAACAGAGGTGGACCCCTGGGTAGCTTGCTGGGGTCAGAGGCCCCTATGTGAAGGGCCAGGGGGCACCCTGGGGCCTATACTGCAAGTCCAGGGAGTGAGGTGGACTCCTGGGTAGCTTGCTGGGCTCATAGGCTCCTAGGTGGAGGGCCAAGGGGCACCCTGGGGCCTACACTGCAAATCCAGGGAGAGAAGTGGACCCCTGGGTAGCTTGCGGGGGTCAGAGGCCCTTAAGTGGAGGGCCAGGGGGCACCCTGGGGCATATACTGCAAGCCCAGGGAGGGAGGTGGACCCCTGGGTAGCCTGCTGGGGTCAGGGTCCCCTAGGTGGAGGGCCAGGGGTCACCCTTTGGGCTATACTGCAAGTCCAGGAAAAGAGGTGGACCCCTAGGTAGCTTGGTGGGGTCAGAGGCCATTAGCTGGATGGCCAGGGGGCACCCTGGGGCCTATATTGCAAGTGCAGGAAGAGAGGTGGACCCCTGGGTAGCTTGCTGGGGTCAGGCGCCCCTAGGTGAAAGGCCAGGGGGCACCCTGAGGCCTATACTGCAAGCCCAGGGAGGGAGGTAGACAACTGGGTAGCTTGCTGGGGTCAGGGTCCCCTAGGTGGAGGGCCAGGGGGCACCCTGTGGGCTACACTGCAAGTACAGGAAGAGAGGTGGACCCTTGGTAACTTGCTGGGGTCATAGGCTCCTAAGTGGAGGGCCAGGGGGCACCCTGAGGCCTATACTGCAAGTCCAGGGAGGGAGGTGGATCCCTGGGTAGCTTGTTGGGATCTGGGGCCCCTTGGTGGAGGGCCAGGGGCACCCTTTGTGCTATACTGCAAGTCCAGGAAGAGAAGTGGACCCCTGGGTAGCTTGCTGGGGTCAGGGGCCCCTAGTTGGAGGTCCAGGGGGCAACCTGGGTTGTATACTGCAAGTCCAGGGAGAGAGGTGGACCCCTGGGTAGCTTGCTTGGGTCAGGGGCCCCTAGGGGGAGGGCCAGGGGGCACCCTGGGGCCTATACTGCAAGTCCAGGGACATCGGTGGACCCCTGGGTAGCTTGCTGGGGTCAGAGGCCCCTATGTGGAGGGCAAAGGGGCACCCTGGGGCCTACACTGCAAGTCCAGGGACATCGGTGGACCCCTGGGTAGCTTGCTGGGGTCAGAGGCCCATAGATGGAGGGCCAGGGGGCACCCTGGGGCCTATACTGCAAGTCCAGGGAGGGAGGTGGATCCCTGGGTAGCTTGTTGGGATCTGGGGCCCCTTGGTGGAGGGCCAGGGGCACCCTTTGGGCTATACTGCAAGTTCAGGAAGAGAAGTGGACCCCTGGTTAGCTTGCTGGGGTCAGGGGCCCCTAGTTGGAGGTCCAGGGGGACACCTGGGTTCTCTACTGCAAGTCCAGGGAGAAAGGTGGACCCCTGGGTAGCTTGCTTGGGTCAGAGGCCCCTAGGGGGAGGGCCAGGGGGCACCCTTGGGCCTATACTGCAAGTCCAGGGAGTAATGTGGACTCCTGGGTAGCTTGCTGGGGTCATAGGCTTAAAGGTGGAGGGCCAGGGGGCACCCTGGGGCCTACACTGCAAGTAAAGGGAGTGAGGTGGACCCAAGGATAGCTTGCTTGGGTCAGACCCCCCCAGGTGGATGGCCAGGGGGCACCCTGGGGCCTATACTGCAAGTCCAGGAAGAGAGGTGGACCCCTGGGTAGCTTGCTGGGGTCAGAGGCCCCTAAGTGGAGGGCCAGGGGGCACCCTGGGGCCTATCCTGCAAGTCCAAGGAGAGAGGTTGACCCCTGGGTAGCTTGCTGGGGTCAGAGGCGCCTAGGTGGAGGGCAAAGGGGGCACCCTGGGGCCAGCACTGCATGTCCAGGGAGGGAGATGGACCCCTGGTTAGCTTGCTGAGGTCAGAGGCCCCTAGGTGGAGAGCCAAGGGGCATCCTGGGGCCTATACTGCAAGTCCAGGGACATCGGTGGACCCCTGGGTAGCTTGCTGGGGTCAGAGGCCCCTAGATGGAGGGCCAGGGGGCACCCTGGGGCCTATACTGCAAGTCCAGGGAGAGATGTGGACCCCTGGGTAGCTTGCTGGGGTCAGGGGCCCCTAGGTGGAGGACCAGGGGGCACCCTGGGGCCTATACTGCAAGTCCAGGGACATCGGTGGAAAACTGGGTAGCTTGCTTGGGTCAGGGGCCTTAGGTGGAGGGCCAGGGGGCACCCTGAGGCCTATACTGCAAGTCCAGGGAGATCAGTGGACCCCTGGGTAGCTTGCTGAGGTCAGAGACCCCTATGTGGAGGGCCAGAAGGTCCCCTGGGGCCTATACTGCAAGTCCAGGGAGTGAGGTGGACTTCTGGGTAGCTTGCTGGGGTCAGAGGCCCCTAGGTGGAGGGCCAGTGGGCACCCTGGGGCCTATACTGCAAGTCCATGGACATCGGTGGACCCCTGGGTAGCTTGCTGGGGTCAAAGGCCCCTAGGTGAATGGCCAGGGGCACCCTGGGGCCTATACTGCAAGTCCAGGGACATCGGTGGACCCCTGGGTAGCTTGTTGGGGTCAGAGGCCCCTAGGTGGAGGGCCAGGGGGCACCCTGGGGCCTATACTGCAAGTCCAAGGAGATCGGTGCACCGCTGGGTAGCTTGCTAGGGTCAGAGACCCCTATGTGGAGGGCCAGAAGGTTCCCTGGGGCCTATATTGCAAGTCCAGGGAGTGAGGTGGACTCCTGGGTAGCTTGCTGGGCTCATAGGCTCCTAGGTGAAGGGCCAGGGGGCACCCTGATGCCTATACTGCAAGCCCAGGGAGGGAGGTGGACAACTGGGTAGCTTGCTGGGGTCAGGGTCCCCTAGGTGGATGGCCAGGGGGCACCCTCTGGGCTATACTGCAAGTCCAGGAAGAGAGGTGGACCCCTGGGTAACTTGCTGGGGTCAGGGGCCCCTAGAAGGAGGGCCAGGGGGCACCCTGGGGCCTATACTGCAAGTCCAGGGACATCGGTGGACCCCTGGGTAGCTTGCTGGGGTCAGAGGCCCCTAGGTGGAGGGCCAGGGGTTCCCCTGGAGCCTATACTGCAAGTCCAGGGAGTGAGGTGGACTTCTGGGTAGCTTGCTGGGGTCGTAGGCTCCTAGGTGGAGGGCCAGGGGGCACCCTGGGGCACCCTGGGGCCTATATTGCAAGTCCAGGGACATCGGTGGACCCCTGGGTAGCTTGCTGGGGTCAGGGGCCCTTAGGTGGAGGGCCAGGGGGCACCCTTGGGCCTATACTGCAAGTCCAGGGAGTGAGGTGGACTCCTGGGTAGCTTGCTGGGGTAATAGGCCCCTAGGTGGAGGGCCAGGGGGCACCCTGGGGCCTATACTGCAAGTCCAGGGACATCGGTGGACCCCTGGGTAGCTTGCTGGGGTCAGAGGCCCCTAGGTGGAGGGCCAGGGGGTACCCTGGGGCCTACACTGCAAGTCCAGGAACATCGGTGGACCACGGGGTAGCTTGCTGGGGTCAGGGGCCCTTAGGTGGAGGGCCAGCGGGCACCCTGGGGCCTATACTGCAAGTCCAGGAAGAGAGGTTGACCACTGGGTAGCTTGCTGAAGTCTGGAGCCTCTAGGTGGAGGGCCACGGGGCACACTGGGGCCTATACTGCAAGTCCAGGAAGAGAGGTGGACCCCTGGGTAGCTTGCTGGGGACAGAGGCCCCTAGGTGAAGGGCCAGGGGGCACCCTGGGGCCTATACTGCAAGTCCAAGGACATCGGTGGACCGCTGGGTAGCTTGCGGGGGTCAGAGGCCCCTAAGTGGAGGGCCAGGGGGCACCCTGGGGCCTATACTGGAAGCCCAGTAGGGAGGTGGACCCCTGGGTAGCTTGCTGGGGTCAGGGTCCCCTAGGTGGAGGGCCAGGGGTCACCCTGTGGGCTATACTGCAAGTCCAGGAAGAGAGGTGAACCCCTGGGTAGCTTGATGGGGTCAGGGGCCCCTAGGTGGATGGCCAGGGGGCACCCTGGGGCCTATTTTGCAAGTCCAGGAAGAGAGATGGACCCCTGGGTAGCTTGCTGGGGTCAGGCGCCCCTAGGTGAAAAAGCCAGGGGGCACCCTGAGGCCTATACTGCAAGTCCAGGGAGGGAGGTTTACCCCTGGGTAGCTTGCTGGGGTCAGGGTCCCCTAGGTGGAGGGCCAGGGGGCACCCTGTGGGCTATACTGCAAGTCCAGGAAGAGAGGTGGACCCCTGGATAGCTTGCTGGGGTCACAGGCTCCTAGGTGGAGGGCCAGGGGGCACCCTGGGGCCTACACTGCAAGTCCAGAGAGAGAGGTGGTACCCTGGGTAGCTTGCTGAGGTCAGAGGCCCCTAGGTGGAAGGCCAGGGGGAACCCTGGGGCCTATACTGCAAGTCCAGGGACATCGGTGGACCCCTGGGTAGCTTGCTGGTGTCTGGAGCCCCTAGGTGGAGAGCCAGTGGGCAGCCTGGGGCCTATACTGCAAGTCCAGGAAGAGAGGTGGACCCCTGGGTAGCTTGCTGGGGTCAGGGGCCCCTAGGTGGAGGGCCAGGTGGCAGCCTGTTTTCTATACTGCAAGTCCAGGATGAGAGGTTGACCCCTGGGTAGCTTGCTGAAGTCAGGAGCCCCTAGGTGGAGGGCCAGGGGGCACACTGGGGCCTATACTGCAAGACCAGGAAGAGAGGTGGTCCCCTGGGTAGCTTGCTGGGGTCAGAGGCCCCTAAGTGAAGGGCCAGGGGGCACCTTGGGGCCTATACTGCAAGTCCAAGGAGATCGGTGGACCGCTGGGTAGCTTGCTGGGGTCAGAGACCCCTATGTGGAGGGCCAGAAGGTTCCCTGGGGCCTATATTGCAAGTCCAGGGAGTGAGGTGGACTCCTGGGTAGCTTGCTGGGCTCATAAGCTCCTAGGTGGAGGGCCAAGGGGCACCCTGGGGCCTACACTGCAAGTCCAGGGAGAGAGGAGGACCCCTGGGTAGCTTGTGGGGGTCAGAGACCCCTAAGTGGAGGGCCAGGGGGCACCCTGGGGCCTATACTGCAAGCCCAGGGAGGGAGGTGGACCCCTGGGTAGCTTGCTGGGGTCAGGGTCCCCTAGGTGGAGGGCCAGGGGTCACCCTGTGGGCTATACTGCAAGTCCAGGAATAGAGGTGGACCCCTGGGTAGCTTGGTGGGGTCAGGGGCCCCTAGGTGGATGGCCAGGGGGCACCCTGGGGCCTATAATGCAAGTCCAGTAAGAGAGGTGGACCCCTGGGTAGCTTGCTGGGGTCAGGCGCCCCTAGGTGAAAGTCCAGGGGCACCCTGAGGCCTATACTGCAAGCCCAGGGAGGGAGGTGGACCCCTGGGTAGCTTGCTGGGGTAAGGGTCCCCTAGGTGGAGGGCCAGGGGACACCCTGTGGGCTATACTGCAAGTCCAGGAAAGGAGGTGGACCCCTGGGTAGCTTGCTGGGGTCAGGGGCCCCTAGGTGGAGGTCCAGGGGGCACCCTGGGGCCTAAACTGCAAGTCCAGGGACATCGGTGGACCCCTGGGTAGCTTGCTGGGGTCAGGGGCCCTTAGGTGGAGGGCCAGGGGGCACCCTGAGGCCTATACTGCAAGTCCAGGGAGAGCAGTGGACCCCTGGGTAGCTTGCTGAGGACAGAGACCCCTATGTGGAGGGCCAGAAGGTCCCCTGGGGCCTATACTGCAAGTCCAGGGAGTGAGGTAGACTCCGGGGTAGCTTGCTGGGGTCAGAGGCCCCTAGGTGGAGGGCCAGGGGGCACCCTGAGGCCTATACTGCAAGTCCAGGGACATCGGTGGACCCCTGGGTAGCTTGCTGGGGTCAGAGGATTCTAGGTGGAGGGCCAGGGGGCACCCTGGGGCCTATACTGCAAGTCCAGGGACATCGGTGGACCACTGTGTAGCTTGCTGGGGTCAGGGGCCCTTAGGTGGAGGGCCAGGGGGCACCCTGGGGCCTATAATGCAAGTCCAGGAAGAGAGGTGGACCCCTGGGTAGCTTGCTGGTGTCAGGGGCGCCTAGGTGGAGGGCCAGGTGGCTGCCTGTGGGCTATACTGCAAGTCCAGGAAGAGAAGTTGACCCCTGGGTAGCTTGCTGAAGTCAGGAGCCCCTAGGTGGAAGGCCAGGGCGCACACTGGGGCCTATACTGCAAGTCCAGGAAGAGAGGTGGACCCCTGGGTAGCTTGCTGGGGTCAGAGGCCCCTTGGTGGAGGGCCAGGGGGCACCCTGGGGCCTATACTGCAAGTCCAGGGACATCGGTGGACCCCTGGGTAGCTTGCTGGGGTCAGAGGCCCCTAGGTGTAGGGCCAGGGGGCACCATTGGGCCTATACTGCAAGTCCAGGGACATCAGTGGACCACTGGGTAGCTTGCTGGGGTCAGGGGCCCTTAGGTGGAGGGCCAGGGGGCACCCTGGGGCCTATACTGCAAGTCCAGGGACATCGGTTTACCCCTGGGTAGCTTGCTGGGGTCAGAGGCCCCTGGGTGGAGGGCCAGGGGGCACCCTGAGGCCTGTACTGCAAGCCCAGGGACGGAGGTGGACCCCTGGGTAGCTTGCTGGGGTCAGAGTCCCCTAGGTGGAGGGCCAGGGGGCACCCTGTGGGCCATACTGCAAGTCCAGGAAGAGAGGTGGACCCCTGGGTAACTTGCTGGGGTCATAGGCTCCTAGGTGGAGGGCCAGGGGGCACCCTGGGGCCTACACTGCAAGTCCAGGGAGAGAGGTGGACCCCTGGGTAGCTTGCTGGGGTCAGAGGCCCCTAGGTGGAAGGCCAGGGGGCACCCTGGGGCTTATACTGCAAGTCCATGGAGGTAGGTGGACCCCTGGGTAGCTTGCTGGGGTCAGAGGCCCCTAGGTGGAGGGCCAGGGGGCACCCTGGGGCCTATACTGCAAGTCCAGGGAGTGAGGTGGACTCCTGGGTAGCTTGCTGGGGTCAGAGGCCCCAAGGTGGAGGGCCAGGGGGCACCCTGGGGCCTATACTGCAAGTCCAGGGACATCGGTGGACCCCTGGGTAGCTTGCTGGGGTCAGATGCCCCTAGGTGGAGGGCCAGGGAGCACACTAGGGCCTATACTGCAAGTCCAGGGACATCGGTGGACCACTGGGTAGCTTGCTGGGGTCAGGGGCCCTTAGGTGGAGGGCCAGGGGGCACCCTGGGGCCTATACTGCAAGTCCAGGAAGAGAAGTGGACCCCTGGGTAGCTTGCTGGGGTCAGGGTCCCATAGGTGGAGGGAGAGGGGGCACACTGGGGCCTATACTGCAAGTCCAGGAAGAGAGGTTGACCCCTGGGTAGCTTGCTGAAGTCAGGAGCCCCTAGGTGGAGGGCCAGGGGGCACACTGGGGCCTATACTGCAAGTCCAGGAAGAGAGGTGGACCCCTGGGTAGCTTGCTGGGGTCAGAGGCCCCTAGGTGAAGGGCCAGTGGGCACCCTGGGGCCTATACTGCAAGTCCAAGGAGATCGGTGGACCGCTGGGTAGCTTGCTGGGGTCAGAGACCCCTATGTGGAGGGCCAGAAGGTTCCCTGGGGCCTATACTGCAAGTCCAGTGAGTGAGGTGGACTCCTGGGTAGCTTGCTGGGCTCATAGGCTCCTAGGTGGAGCTCCAAGGGGCACCCTGGGGCCTACACTGCAAGTCCAGGGAGAGAGATGGACCCCTGGGTAGCTTGCAGGGGTCATAGGCCCCTAAGTGGAGGGCCAGGGGGCACCCTGGGGCCTATACTGCAAGCCCAGGGAGGGAGGTGGACCCCTGGGTAGCTTGCTGGGGTCATTGTCCCCTAGGTGGAGGGCCAGGAGTCACCCTGTGGGCTATACTGCAAGTCCAGGAATAGAGGTGGACCCCTGGGTAGCTTGGTGGGGTCAGGGGCCCCTAGGTGGGTGGCCAGGGGGCACCCTGGGGCCTATATTGCAAGTCCAGTAAGAGAGGTGGACCCCTGGGTAGCTTGCTGGGGTCAGGCGCCCCTAGGTGAAAGGCCAGGGGGCACCCTGAGGCCTACACTGCAAGCCCAGGGAGGGAGGTGGACCCCTGAGTAGCTTGCTGGGGTCAGGGTCCCCTAGGTGGAGGGCCAGGGGGCACCCTGTGGGCTATACTGCAAGTCCAGGAAGAGAGGTGGACCCCTCTGTAGCTTGCTGGGGTCAGGGGCTCCTAGGTGGAGGTCCAGGGGGAACCCTGGGGCCTATACTACAAGTCCAGGAAGAGAGGTGGACCCCTGGGTAGCTTGCTGGGGTCAGGGGAACCTAGGTGGAGGGCCAGGTGGCAGCCTGTGGGCTATACTGCAAGTCCAGGAAGAGAGGTTGACCCCTGGGTAGCTTGCTGAAGTCAGGAGCCCCTAGGTGGAGGGCCAGGGGGCACACTGGGGCCTATACTGCAAGTCCAGGAACAGAGGTGGACCCCTGGGTAGCTTGCTGGGGTCAGAGGCCCCTATGTGAAGGGCCAGGGGGCACCCTATACTGCAAGCCCAGGGAGGGAGGTGGAGAACTGGGTAGCTTGCTGGGGTCAGGGTCCCCTAGGTGGAGGGCCAGGGGGCACCCTGTGAGCTATACTGCAAGTACAGGAAGAGAGGTGGACCCCTGGGTAGCTTGCTGGGGTCATAGGCTCCTAAGTGGAGGGCCAGGGGGCACCCTGGGGCCTATAATGCAAGTCCAGGAAGAGAGGTGGACCCCTGGGTAGCTTGCTGGTGTCAGGGGCGCCTAGGTGGAGGGCCAGGTGGCTGCCTGTGGGCTATACTGCAAGTCCAGGAAGAGAGGTTGACCCCTGGGTAGCTTGCTGAAGTCAGGAGCCCCTAGGTGGAAGGCCAGGGCGCACACTGGGGCCTATACTGCAAGTCCAGGAAGAGAGGTGGACCCCTGGGTAGCTTGCTGGGGTCAGAGGCCCCTTGGTGGAGGGCCAGGGGGCACCCTGGGGCCTATACTGCAAGTCCAGGGACATCGGTGGACCCCTGGGTAGCTTGCTGGGGTCAGAGGCCCCTAGGTGTAGGGCCAGGGGGCACCCTTGGGCCTATACTGCAAGTCCAGGGACATCAGTGGACCACTGGGTAGCTTGCTGGGGTCAGGGGCCCTTAGGTGGAGGGCCAGGGGGCACCCTGGGGCCTATACTGCAAGTCCAGGGACATCGGTTTACCCCTGGGTAGTTTGCTGGGGTCAGAGGCCCCTGGGTGGAGGGCCAGGGGGCACCCTGAGGCCTGTACTGCAAGCCCAGGGACGGAGGTGGACCCCTGGGTAGCTTGCTGGGGTCAGAGTCCCCTAGGTGGAGGGCCAGGGGGCACCCTGTGGGCCATACTGCAAGTCCAGGAAGAGAGGTGGACCCCTGGGTAACTTGCTGGGGTCATAGGCTCCTAGGTGGAGGGCCAGGGGGCACCCTGGGGCCTACACTGCAAGTCCAGGGAGAGAGGTGGACCCCTGGGTAGCTTGCTGGGGTCAGAGGCCCCTAGGTGGAAGGCCAGGGGGCACCCTGGGGCTTATACTGCAAGTCCAGGGAGGTAGGTGGACCCCTGGGTAGCTTGCTGGGGTCAGAGGCCCCTAGGTGGAGGGCCAGGGGGCACCCTGGGGCCTATACTGCAAGTCCAGGGACATCGGTTGACCCCTGGGTAGCTTGCTGGGGTCAGGGGCCCTTAGGTGGAGGGCCAGGGGGCACCCTGGGGCCTATACTGCAAGTCCAGGGAGTGAGGTGGACTCCTGGGTAGCTTGCTGGGGTCAGAGGCCCCTAGGTGGAGGGCCAGGGGGCACCCTGGGGCCTATACTGCAAGTCCAGGGACATCGGTGGACCCCTGGGTAGCTTGCTGGGGTCAGATGCCCCTAGGTGGAGGGCCAGGGAGCACACTGGGGCCTATACTGCAAGTCCAGGGACATCGGTGGACCACTGGGTAGCTTGCTGGGGTCAGGGGCCCTTAGGTGGAGGGCCAGGGGGCACCCTGGGGCCTATACTGCAAGTCCAGGAAGAGAAGTGGACCCCTGGGTAGCTTGCTGGGATCAGGTTCCCATAGGTGGAGGGAGAGGGGGCACACTGGGGCCTATACTGCAAGTCCAGGAAGAGAGGTTGACCCCTGGGTAGCTTGCTGAAGTCAGGAGCCCCTAGGTGGAGGGCCAGGGGGCACACTGGGGCCTATACTGCAAGTCCAGGAAGAGAGGTGGACCCCTGGGTAGCTTGCTGGGGTCAGAGGCCCCTAGGTGAAGGGCCAGTGGGCACCCTGGGGCCTATACTGCAAGTCCAAGGAGATCGGTGGACCGCTGGGTAGCTTGCTGGGGTCAGAGACCCCTATGTGGAGGGCCAGAAGGTTCCCTGGGGCCTATACTGCAAGTCCAGTGAGTGAGGTGGACTCCTGGGTAGCTTGCTGGGCTCATAGGCTCCTAGGTGGAGCTCCAAGGGGCACCCTGGGGCCTACACTGCAAGTCCAGGGAGAGAGATGGACCCCTGGGTAGCTTGCAGGGGTCATAGGCCCCTAAGTGGAGGGCCAGGGGGCACCCTGGGGCCTATACTGCAAGCCCAGGGAGGGAGGTGGACCCCTGGGTAGCTTGCTGGGGTCATTGTCCCCTAGGTGGAGGGCCAGGAGTCACCCTGTGGGCTATACTGCAAGTCCAGGAATAGAGGTGGACCCCTGGGTAGCTTGGTGGGGTCAGGGGCCCCTAGGTGGGTGGCCAGGGGGCACCCTGGGGCCTATATTGCAAGTCCAGTAAGAGAGGTGGACCCCTGGGTAGCTTGCTGGGGTCAGGGCCCCTAGGTGAAAGGCCAGGGGGCACCCTGAGGCCTACACTGCAAGCCCAGGGAGGGAGGTGGACCCCTGAGTAGCTTGCTGGGGTCAGGGTCCCCTAGGTGGAGGGCCAGGGGGCACCCTGTGGGCTATACTGCAAGTCCAGGAAGAGAGGTGGACCCCTCTGTAGCTTGCTGGGGTCAGGGGCTCCTAGGTGGAGGTCCAGGGGGAACCCTGGGGCCTATACTACAAGTCCAGGAAGAGAGGTGGACCCCTGGGTAGCTTGCTGGGGTCAGGGGAACCTAGGTGGAGGGCCAGGTGGCAGCCTGTGGGCTATACTGCAAGTCCAGGAAGAGAGGTTGACCCCTGGGTAGCTTGCTGAAGTCAGGAGCCCCTAGGTGGAGGGCCAGGGGGCACACTGGGGCCTATACTGCAAGTCCAGGAACAGAGGTGGACCCCTGGGTAGCTTGCTGGGGTCAGAGGCCCCTATGTGAAGGGCCAGGGGGCACCCTATACTGCAAGCCCAGGGAGGGAGGTGGAGAACTGGGTAGCTTGCTGGGGTCAGGGTCCCCTAGGTGGAGGGCCAGGGGGCACCCTGTGAGCTATACTGCAAGTACAGGAAGAGAGGTGGACCCCTGGGTAGCTTGCTGGTGTCATAGGCTCCTAGGTGGAGGGCCAGGGGGCACCCTGGGGCCTACACTGCAAGTCCAGGGACATCGGTGGACCCCTGGGTAGCTTGCTGGGGTCAGAGGCCCATAGATGGAGGGTCAAGGGGCACCCTGGGGCCTATACTGCAAGTCCAGGGACATCGGTGGACCCCTGGGTAGCTTGCTGGGGTCAGAGGCCCCTATGTGGAGGGCAAAGGGGCACCCTGGGGCCTACACTGCAAGTCCAGGGACATCGGTGGACCCCTGGGTAGCTTGCTGGGGTCAGAGGCCCATAGATGGAGGGCCAGGGGGCACCCTGGGGCCTATACTGCAAGTCCAGGGAGGGAGGTGGATCCCTGGGTAGCTTTTTGGGATCTGGGGCCCCTTGGTGGAGGGCCAGGGGCACCCTTTGGGCTATACTGCAAGTCCAGGAAGAGAAGTGGACCCCTGGGTAGCTTGCTGGGGTCAGGGGCCCGTAGTTGGAGGTCCAGGGGGCAACCTGGGGCCTACACTGCAAGTCCAGGGAGAGAGGTGGACCCCTAGGTAGCTTGCTGGGGTCAGAGGCCCCTAGATGGAGGCCCAGGGGGCACCCTGGGGCCTACACTGCAAGTCCAGGGAGAGAGTTGGACCCCTGGGTAGCTTGTTGGGGTCAGGGGCATCTAGGTGGATGGCCAGGGGCACCCTGGGGCCTGCACTGCAAGTCCAGGGACATAGGTGGACCCCTGGGTGGCTTGCTTGGGTCAGAGGCCCTTAGGTGGAGGGCCAGGGGGCACCTTGGGGCCTATACTGCAAGTCCAGGAAGAGAGGTGGACTCCTGGGTAGCTTGCTGGGGTCATAGGCTCATAGGTGGAGGACCAGGGGGCACCCAGGGGCCTACACTGCAAGTCAAGGGAGAGAGGTGGACCACTGGGTAGCTTGCTGGGGTCAGAGACCCCTAGGTGGAGGGCCAGGGGGCACCCTGGGGCCTACACTGCAAGTCCAGGGAGAGAGCTGGACCCCTTGCTAGCTTGTTGGGGTCAGAGACCCCTAGGAGGAGGGCAAGGGGGCACCCTGGGGCCTAAACTGCAAGTCCAAGGAGGGAGATGGACCCCTTGGTAGCTTGCTTGGTTCAGTGGCCCCTAGGTGAAGAACAGGGGGCACCCTGGGTCCTATACTGCAAGTCCAGGGAGATCGGTGGACCCCTGGGTAGCTTGCTGGAGTCAGAGGCATCTAGGTGGAGTGCCAGGGGATCCCCTGGGGCCTATACTGCAAGTCCAGTGAGAGAGGTGGACCACTGGGTAGCTTGCTGGGGTCAGAAGGCCCTAGGTTGAGGGCAAGGGGGCACCCTGTGGCCTATACTGCAAGTCTAGGGAGAGAGGTGGACTCCTGGGTAGCTTGCTGGGGTCATAGGCTCCTAGGTGGAGGGCCAGAGTTCAACCTGGGGCCTACACTACAAGTCCAGGGAGATAGGTGGACCCCTGGGTAGCTTGCTGGGTCAGAGGCCCCTATGTGGAGGGCAAAGGGGCACCCTGGGGCCTACACTGCAAGTCCAGGGACATCGGTGGACCCCTGGGTAGCTTGCTGGGGTCAGAGGCCCATAGATGGAGGGTCAAGGGGCACCCTGGGGCCTATACTGCAAGTCCAGGGACATCAGTGGACCCCTGGGTAGCTTGCTGGGGTCAGAGGCCCCTATGTGGAGGGCAAAGGGGCACCCTGGGGCCTACACTGCAAGTCCAGCGACATCGGTGGACCCCTGGGTAGCTTGCTGGGGTCAGAGGCCCATAGATGGAGGGCCAGGGGGCACCCTGGGGCCTATACTGCAAGTCCAGGGAGGGAGGTGGATCCCTGGGTAGCTTGTTGGGATCTGGGGCCCCTTGGTGGAGGGCCAGGGGCACCCTTTGTGCTATACTGCAAGTCCAGGAAGAGAAGTGGACCCCTGGGTAGCTTGCTGGGGTCAGAGGCCCCTAGTTGGAGGTCCAGGGGGCAACCTGGGTTGTATACTGCAAGTCCAGGGAGAGAGGTGGACCCCTGGGTAGCTTGCTTGGGTCAGGGGCCCCTAGGGGGAGGGCCAGGGGGCACCCTGGGGCCTATACTGCAAGTCCAGGGACATCGGTGGACCCCTGGGTAGCTTGCTGGGGTCAGAGGCCCCTATGTGGAGGGCAAAGGGGCACCCTGGGGCCTACACTGCAAGTCCAGGGACATCGGTGGACCCCTGGGTAGCTTGCTGGGGTCAGAGGCCCATAGATGGAGGGCCAGGGGGCACCCTGGGGCCTATACTGCAAGTCCAGGGAGGGAGGTGGATCCCTGGGTAGCTTGTTGGGATCTGGGGCCCCTTGGTGGAGGGCCAGGGGCACCCTTTGGGCTATACTGCAAGTTCAGGAAGAGAAGTGGACCCCTGGGTAGCTTGCTGGGGTCAGGGGCCCTAGTTAGAGGTCCAGGGGGACACCTGGGTTCTCTACTGCAAGTCCAGGGAGAAAGGTGGACCCCTGGGTAGCTTGCTTGGGTCAGAGGCCCCTAGGGGGAGGGCCAGGGGGCACCCTTGGGCCTATACTGCAAGTCCAGGGAGTAATGTGGACTCCTGGGTAGCTTGCTGGGGTCATAGGCTCAAAGGTGGAGGGCCAGGGGGCACCCTGGGGCCTACACTGCAAGTAAAGGGAGTGAGGTGGACCCAAGGATAGCTTGCTTGGGTCAGACGCCCCCAGGTGGATGGCCAGGGGGCACCCTGGGGCCTATACTGCAAGTCCAGGAAGAGAGGTGGACCCCTGGGTAGCTTGCTGGGGTCAGAGGCCCCTAAGTGGAGGGCCAGGGGGCACCCTGGGGCCTATCCTGCAAGTCCAAGGAGAGAGGTTGACCCCTGTGTAGCTTGCTGGGGTCAGAGGCGCCTAGGTGGAGGGCAAAGGGGGCACCCTGGGGCCAACACTGCATGTCCAGGGAGGGAGATGGACCCCTGGTTAGCTTGCTGAGGTCAGAGGCCCCTAGGTGGAGGGCCAAGGGGCATCCTGGGGCCTATACTGCAAGTCCAGGGACATCGGTGGACCCCTGGGTAGCTTGCTGGGGTCAGAGGCCCCTAGATGGAGGGCCAGGGGGCACCCTGGGGCCTATACTGCAAGTCCAGGGAGAGATGTGGACCCCTGGGTAGCTTGCTGGGGTCAGGGGCCCCTAGGTGGAGGACCAGGGGGCACCCTGGGGCCTATACTGCAAGTCCAGGGACATCGGTGGAAAACTGGGTAGCTTGCTTGGGTCAGGGGCCTTAGGTGGAGGGCCAGGGGGCACCCTGAGGCCTATACTGCAAGTCCAGGGAGATCAGTGGACCCCTGGGTAGCTTGCTGAGGTCAGAGACCCCTATGTGGAGGGCCAGAAGGTCCCCTGGGGCCTATACTGCAAGTCCAGGAAGTGAGGTGGACTTCTGGGTAGCTTGTTGGGGTCAGAGGCCCCTAGGTGGAGGGCCAGGGGGCACCCTGGGGCCTATACTGCAAGTCCAAGGACATCGGTGGACCACTGTGTAGCTTGCTGGGGTCAGGGGCCCTTAGGTGGAGGGCCAGGGGGCACCCTGGGGCCTATACTGCAAGTCCAGTTAGAGAGGTGGACCCCTGGGTAGCTTGCTGGCTTCAGGGGCCCCTAGGTGGAGGGCCAGGTGGCAGCCTGTTGCTATACTGCAAGTCCAGGAAGAGAGGTTGACCCCTGGGTAGCTTGCTGAAGTCAGGAGCCCCTAGGTGGAGGGCCAAGGGGCACACTGGGGCCTATACTGCAAGTCCAGGGAGATCGGTGGACCCCTGGGTAGCTTGCTGGGGTCAGAGGCCCCTAGGTGGAGGGCCAGGGGTTCCCCTGGGGCCTATATTGCAAGTCCAGGAAGAGAGGTGGACCCCTGGGTAGCTTGCTGGGATCAGAGGCCCCTAGGTGGAGGGCCAAGGGGCACCCTGGGGCCTATACTGCAAGTCCAGGGACATCGGTGGACCTCTGGGTAGCTTGCTGGGGTCAGAGGCCCCTAGGTGGAGGGCCAGGGGGCACCCTGGGGCCTATACTGCAAGTCCAAGGAGATCGGTGCACCGCTGGGTAGCTTGCTAGGGTCAGAGACCCCTATGTGGAGGGCCAGAAGGTTCCCTGGGGCCTATATTGCAAGTCCAGGGAGTGAGGTGGACTCCTGGGTAGCTTGCTGGGCTCATAGGCTCCTAGGTGGAGGGCCAAGGGGCACCCTGGGGCCTACACTGCAAGTCCAGGGAGAGAGGTGGACCCCAGGGTAGCTTGTGGGGGTCAGAGACCCCTAAGTGGAGGGCCAGGGGGCACCCTGGGGCCTATACTGCAAGCCCAGGGAGGGAGGTGGACCCCTGGGTAGCTTGCTGGGGTCAGG
The DNA here is from genome assembly GCF_052040795.2 of Danio rerio. NCBI lineage: Eukaryota > Metazoa > Chordata > Actinopteri > Cypriniformes > Danionidae > Danio > Danio rerio. The sequence goes on along the minus strand of NC_141023.1, from coordinate 47,776,912 downwards.
GTCCCCTAGGTGGAGGGCCAAGGGTCAACCTGTGGGCTATACTGCAAGTCCAGGAATAGAGGTGGACCCCTGGGTAGCTTGGTGGGGTCAGGGGCCCCTAGTTGGATGGCCAGGGGGCACCCTGGGGCCTATATTGCAAGTCCAGTAAGAGAGGTGGACCCCTGGGTAGCTTGCTGGGGTCAGGGGCCCTTAGGTGGAGGGCCAGGGGGCACCCTGAGGCCTATACTGCAAGTCCAGGGAGAGCAGTGGACCCCTGGGTAGCTTGCTGAGGTCAGAGACCCCTATGTGGAGGGCCAGAAGGTCCCCTGAGGCCTATACTGCAAGTCCAGGGACATCGGTGAACCCCTGGGTAGCTTGCTGGGGTCAGAGGATTCTAGGTGGAGGGCCAGGGGGCACCCTGGGGCCTATACTGCAAGTCCAGGGACATCGGTGGACCACTGTGTAGTTGCTGGGGTCAGGGGCCCTTAGGTGGAGGGCCAGGGGGCACCCTGGGGCCTATACTGCAAGTCCAGGAAGAGAGGTGGACCCCTGGGTAGCTTGCTGGCGTCAGGGGCGCCTAGGTGGAGGGCCAGGTGGCTGCCTGTGGGCTATACTGCAAGTCCAGGAAGAGAGGTTGACCCCTGGGTAGCTTGCTGAAGTCAGGAGCCCCTAGGTGGAAGGCCAGGGCGCACACTGGGGCCTATACTGCAAGTCCAGGAAGAGAGGCTGACCCCTGGGTAGCTTGCTGGGGTCAGGGGCCCCTAGGTGGAGGGCCAGGTGGCAGCCTGTGGGCTATACTGCAAGTCCAGGAAGAGAGGTTGACCCCTGGGTAGCTTGCTGAAGTCAGGAGCCCCTAGGTGGAGGGCCAGGGGGCACACTGGGGCCTATACTGCAAGTCCAGGAACAGAGGTGGACCCCTGGGTAGCTTGCTGGGGTCAGAGGCCCCTATGTGAAGGGCCAGGGGGCACCCTATACTGCAAGCCCAGGGAGGGAGGTGGAGAACTGGGTAGCTTGCTGGGGTCAGGGTCCCCTAGGTGGAGGGCCAGGGGGCACCCTGTGAGCTATACTGCAAGTACAGGAAGAGAGGTGGACCCCTGGGTAGCTTGCTGGTGTCATAGGCTCCTAGGTGGAGGGCCAGGGGGCACCCTGGGGCCTACACTGCAAGTCCAGGGAGAGAGGTGGATCCCTGGGTAGCTTGCTGGGGTCAGGCGCAACTAGGCGAAAGGCCAGGGGGCACCTTGAGGCCTATACTGCATGCCCAGGGAGGGAGGTGGACCCCTGGGTAGCTTGCTGGGGACAGGGTCCCCTAGGTGGAGGGCCAGGCGGCACCCTGTGGGCTATACTGCAAGTCCAGGAAGAGATGTGGACCCCTGGGTAGCTTGCTGGGGTCATAGGCTCCTAGGTGGAGGGCCAGGGGGCACCCTGGGGCCTACACTGCAAGTCCAGGGAGAGAGGTGGACCCCTGGGTAGCTTGCTGTGGTCAGAGGCCCCTAGGTGGAAGGCCAGGGGGCACCCTGGTGCCTATACTGCAAGTCCAGGGAGGTAGGTGGACCCCTGGGTAGCTTGCTGGAGTCAAAGGCCCCTTGGTGGAGGGATAAGGGGCACCCTGGGGCCTATACTGCAAGTCCAGGGACATCGGTGGACCCCTGGGTAGCTTGCTGGGGTCAGAGGCCCCTAGGTGGAGGGCCAGGGGTTCCCCTGGAGCCTATACTGCAAGTCCAGGGAGTGAGGTGGACTTCTGGGTAGCTTGCTGGGGTCGTAGGCTCCTAGGTGGAGGGCCAGGGGGCACCCTGGGGCACCCTGGGGCCTATATTGCAAGTCCAGGGACATCGGTGGACCCCTGGGTAGCTTGCTGGGGTCAGGGGCCCTTAGGTGGAGGGCCAGGGGGCACCCTTGGGCCTATACTGCAAGTCCAGGGAGTGAGGTGGACTCCTGGGTAGCTTGCTGGGGTAATAGGCCCCTAGGTGGAGGGCCAGGGGGCACCCTGGGGCCTATACTGCAAGTCCAGGGACATCGGTGGACCCCTGGGTAGCTTGCTGGGGTCAGAGGCCCCTAGGTGGAGGGCCAGGGGGTACCCTGGGGCCTACACTGCAAGTCCAGGAACATCGGTGGACCACGGGGTAGCTTGCTGGGGTCAGGGGCCCTTAGGTGGAGGGCCAGCGGGCACCCTGGGGCCTATACTGCAAGTCCAGGAAGAGAGGTTGACCACTGGGTAGCTTGCTGAAGTCTGGAGCCTCTAGGTGGAGGGCCAGGGGGCACACTGGGGCCTATACTGCAAGTCCAGGAAGAGAGGTGGACCCCTGGGTAGCTTGCTGGGGACAGAGGCCCCTAGGTGAAGGGCCAGGGGGCACCCTGGGGCCTATACTGCAAGTCCAAGGACATCGGTGGACCGCTGGGTAGCTTGCGGGGGTCAGAGGCCCCTAAGTGGAGGGCCAGGGGGCACCCTGGGGCCTATACTGGAAGCCCAGTAGGGAGGTGGACCCCTGGGTAGCTTGCTGGGGTCAGGGTCCCCTAGGTGGAGGGCCAGGGGTCACCCTGTGGGCTATACTGCAAGTCCAGGAAGAGAGGTGAACCCCTGGGTAGCTTGGTGGGGTCAGGGGCCCCTAGGTGGATGGCCAGGGGGCACCCTGGGGCCTATTTTGCAAGTCCAGGAAGAGAGATGGACCCCTGGGTAGCTTGCTGGGGTCAGGCGCCCCTAGGTGAAAAAGCCAGGGGGCACCCTGAGGCCTATACTGCAAGTCCAGGGAGGGAGGTTTACCCCTGGGTAGCTTGCTGGGGTCAGGGTCCCCTAGGTGGAGGGCCAGGGGGCACCCTGTGGGCTATACTGCAAGTCCAGGAAGAGAGGTGGACCCCTGGGTAGCTTGCTGGGGTCACAGGCTCCTAGGTGGAGGGCCAGGGGGCACCCTGGGGCCTACACTGCAAGTCCAGAGAGAGAGGTGGTACCCTGGGTAGCTTGCTGAGGTCAGAGGCCCCTAGGTGGAAGGCCAGGGGGAACCCTGGGGCCTATAATGCAAGTCCAGGGACATCGGTGGACCCCTGGGTAGCTTGCTGGTGTCTGGAGCCCCTAGGTGGAGAGCCAGTGGGCAGCCTGGGGCCTATACTGCAAGTCCAGGAAGAGAGGTGGACCCCTGGGTAGCTTGCTGGGGTCAAGGGCCCCTAGGTGGAGGGCCAGGTGGCAGCCTGTTGGCTATACTGCAAGTCCAGGAAGAGAGGTTGACCCCTGGGTAGCTTGCTGAAGTCAGGAGCCCCTAGGTGGAGGGCCAGGGGGCACACTGGGGCCTATACTGCAAGACCAGGAAGAGAGGTGGTCCCCTGGGTAGCTTGCTGGGGTCAGAGGCCCCTAAGTGAAGGGCCAGGGGGCACCTTGGGGCCTATACTGCAAGTCCAAGGAGATCGGTGGACCGCTGGGTAGCTTGCTGGGGTTAGAGACCCCTATGTGGAGGGCCAGAAGGTTCCCTGGGGCCTATATTGCAAGTCCAGGGAGTGAGGTGGACTCCTGGGTAGCTTGCTGGGCTCATAGGCTCCTAGGTGGAGGGCCAAGGGGCACCCTGGGGCCTACACTGCAAGTCCAGGGAGAGAGGAGGACCCCTGGGTAGCTTGTGGGGGTCAGAGACCCCTAAGTGGAGGGCCAGGGGGCACCCTGGGGCCTATACTGCAAGCCCAGGGAGGGAGGTGGACCCCTGGGTAGCTTGCTGGGGTCAGGGTCCCCTAGGTGGAGGGCCAGGGGTCACCCTGTGGGCTATACTGCAAGTCCAGGAATAGAGGTGGACCCCTGGGTAGCTTGGTGGGGTCAGGGGCCCCTAGGTGGATGGCCAGGGGGCACCCTGCGGCCTATATTGCAAGTCCAGTAAGAGAGGTGGACCCCTGGGTAGCTTGCTGGGGTCAGGCGCCCCTAGGTGAAAGTCCAGGGGCACCCTGAGGCCTATACTGCAAGCCCAGGGAGGGAGGTGGACCCCTGGGTAGCTTGCTGGGGTCAGGGTCCCCTAGGTGGAGGGCCAGGGGACACCCTGTGGGCTATACTGCAAGTCCAGGAAAGGAGGTGGACCCCTGGGTAGCTTGCTGGGGTCAGGGGCCCCTAGGTGGAGGTCCAGGGGGCACCCTGGGGCCTAAACTGCAAGTCCAGGGACATCGGTGGACCCCTGGGTAGCTTGCTGGGGTCAGGGGCCCTTAGGTGGAGGGCCAGGGGGCACCCTGAGGCCTATACTGCAAGTCCAGGGAGAGCAGTGGACCCCTGGGTAGCTTGCTGAGGACAGAGACCCCTATGTGGAGGGCCAGAAGGTCCCCTGGGGCCTATACTGCAAGTCCAGGGAGTGAGGTAGACTCCGGGGTAGCTTGCTGGGGTCAGAGGCCCCTAGGTGGAGGGCCAGGGGGCACCCTGAGGCCTATACTGCAAGTCCAGGGACATCGGTGGACCCCTGGGTAGCTTGCTGGGGTCAGAGGATTCTAGGTGGAGGGCCAGGGGGCACCCTGGGGCCTATACTGCAAGTCCAGGGACATCGGTGGACCACTGTGTAGCTTGCTGGGGTCAGGGGCCCTTAGGTGGAGGGCCAGGGGGCACCCTGGGGCCTTTAATGCAAGTCCAGGGAGGTAGGTGGACCCCTGGGTAGCTTGATGGGGTCAGAGGCCCCTAGGTGGAGGGCCAGGGGGCACCCTGGGGCCTATACTGCAAGTCCAGGGACATCGGTTGACCCCTGGGTAGCTTGCTGGGGTCAGGGGCCCTTAGGTGGAGGGCCAGGGGGCACCCTTGGGCCTATACTGCAAGTCCAGGGACATCAGTGGACCACTGGGTAGCTTGCTGGGGTCAGGGGCCCTTAGGTGGAGGGCCAGGGGGCACCCTGGGGCCTATACTGCAAGTCCAGGGACATCGGTTTACCCCTGGGTAGCTTGCTGGGGTCAGAGGCCCCTGGGTGGAGGGCCAGGGGGCACCCTGAGGCCTGTACTGCAAGCCCAGGGACGGAGGTGGACCCCTGGGTAGCTTGCTGGGGTCAGAGTCCCCTAGGTGGAGGGCCAGGGGGCACCCTGTGGGCCATACTGCAAGTCCAGGAAGAGAGGTGGACCCCTGGGTAACTTGCTGGGGTCATAGGCTCCTAGGTGGAGGGCCAGGGGGCACCCTGGGGCCTACACTGCAAGTCCAGGGAGAGAGGTGGACCCCTGGGTAGCTTGCTGGGGTCAGAGGCCCCTAGGTGGAAGGCCAGGGGGCACCCTGGGGCTTATACTGCAAGTCCAGGGAGGTAGGTGGACCCCTGGGTAGCTTGCTGGGGTCAGAGGCCCCTAGGTGGAGGGCCAGGGGGCACCCTGGGGCCTATACTGCAAGTCCAGGGACATCGGTTGACCCCTGGGTAGCTTGCTGGGGTCAGGGGCCCTTAGGTGGAGGGCCAGGGGGCACCCTGGGGCCTATACTGCAAGTCCAGGGAGTGAGGTGGACTCCTGGGTAGCTTGCTGGGGTCAGAGGCCCCTAGGTGGAGGGCCAGGGGGCACCCTGGGGCCTATACTGCAAGTCCAGGGACATCGGTGGACCCCTGGGTAGCTTGCTGGGGTCAGATGCCCCTAGGTGGAGGGCCAGGGGGCACACTGGGGCCTATACTGCAAGTCCAGGGACATCGGTGGACCACTGGGTAGCTTGCTGGGGTCAGGGGCCCTTAGGTGGAGGGCCAGGGGGCACCCTGGGGCCTATACTGCAAGTCCAGGAAGAGAAGTGGACCCCTGGGTAGCTTGCTGGGGTCAGGGTCCCATAGGTGGAGGGAGAGGGGGCACACTGGGGCCTATACTGCAAGTCCAGGAAGAGAGGTTGACCCCTGGGTAGCTTGCTGAAGTCAGGAGCCCCTAGGTGGAGGGCCAGGGGGCACACTGGGGCCTATACTGCAAGTCCAGGAAGAGAGGTGGACCCCTGGGTAGCTTGCTGGGGTCAGAGGCCCCTAGGTGAAGGGCCAGTGGGCACCCTGGGGCCTATACTGCAAGTCCAAGGAGATCGGTGGACCGCTGGGTAGCTTGCTGGGGTCAGAGACCCCTATGTGGAGGGCCAGAAGGTTCCCTGGGGCCTATACTGCAAGTCCAGTGAGTGAGGTGGACTCCTGGGTAGCTTGCTGGGCTCATAGGCTCCTAGGTGGAGCTCCAAGGGGCACCCTGGGGCCTACACTGCAAGTCCAGGGAGAGAGATGGACCCCTGGGTAGCTTGCAGGGGTCATAGGCCCCTAAGTGGAGGGCCAGGGGGCACCCTGGGGCCTATACTGCAAGCCCAGGGAGGGAGGTGGACCCCTGGGTAGCTTGCTGGGGTCATTGTCCCCTAGGTGGAGGGCCAGGAGTCACCCTGTGGGCTATACTGCAAGTCCAGGAATAGAGGTGGACCCCTGGGTAGCTTGGTGGGGTCAGGGGCCCCTAGGTGGGTGGCCAGGGGGCACCCTGGGGCCTATATTGCAAGTCCAGTAAGAGAGGTGGACCCCTGGGTAGCTTGCTGGGGTCAGGCGCCCCTAGGTGAAAGGCCAGGGGGCACCCTGAGGCCTACACTGCAAGCCCAGGGAGGGAGGTGGACCCCTGAGTAGCTTGCTGGGGTCAGGGTCCCCTAGGTGGAGGGCCAGGGGGCACCCTGTGGGCTATACTGCAAGTCCAGGAAGAGAGGTGGACCCCTCTGTAGCTTGCTGGGGTCAGGGGCTCCTAGGTGGAGGTCCAGGGGGAACCCTGGGGCCTATACTACAAGTCCAGGAAGAGAGGTGGACCCCTGGGTAGCTTGCTGGGGTCAGGGGAACCTAGGTGGAGGGCCTGGTGGCAGCCTGTGGGCTATACTGCAAGTCCAGGAAGAGAGGTTGACCCCTGGGTAGCTTGCTGAAGTCAGGAGCCCCTAGGTGGAGGGCCAGGGGGCACACTGGGGCCTATACTGCAAGTCCAGGAACAGAGGTGGACCCCTGGGTAGCTTGCTGGGGTCAGAGGCCCCTATGTGAAGGGCCAGGGGGCACCCTATACTGCAAGCCCAGGGAGGGAGGTGGAGAACTGGGTAGCTTGCTGGGGTCAGGGTCCCCTAGGTGGAGGGCCAGGGGGCACCCTGTGAGCTATACTGCAAGTACAGGAAGAGAGGTGGACCCCTGGGTAGCTTGCTGGTGTCATAGGCTCCTAGGTGGAGGGCCAGGGGGCACCCTGGGGCCTACACTGCAAGTCCAGGGACATCGGTGGACCCCTGGGTAGCTTGCAGGGGTCAGAGGCCCATAGATGGAGGGTCAAGGGGCACCCTGGGGCCTATACTGCAAGTCCAGGGACATCGGTGGACCCCTGGGTAGCTTGCTGGGGTCAGAGGCCCCTATGTGGAGGGCAAAGGGGCACCCTGGGGCCTACACTGCAAGTCCAGGGACATCGGTGGACCCCTGGGTAGCTTGCTGGGGTCAGAGGCCCATAGATGGAGGGCCAGGGGGCACCCTGGGGCCTATACTGCAAGTCCAGGGAGGGAGGTGGATCCCTGGGTAGCTTTTTGGGATCTGGGGCCCCTTGGTGGAGGGCCAGGGGCACCCTTTGGGCTATACTGCAAGTCCAGGAAGAGAAGTGGACCCCTGGGTAGCTTGCTGGGGTCAGGGGCCCGTAGTTGGAGGTCCAGGGGGCAACCTGGGGCCTACACTGCAAGTCCAGGGAGAGAGGTGGACCCCTAGGTAGCTTGCTGGGGTCAGAGGCCCCTAGATGGAGGCCCAGGGGGCACCCTGGGGCCTACACTGCAAGTCCAGGGAGAGAGTTGGACCCCTGGGTAGCTTGTTGGGGTCAGGGGCATCTAGGTGGATGGCCAGGGGCACCCTGGGGCCTGCACTGCAAGTCCAGGGACATAGGTGGACCCCTGGGTGGCTTGCTTGGGTCAGAGGCCCTTAGGTGGAGGGCCAGGGGGCACCTTGGGGCCTATACTGCAAGTCCAGGAAGAGAGGTGGACTCCTGGGTAGCTTGCTGGGGTCATAGGCTCATAGGTGGAGGACCAGGGGTCACCCAGGGGCCTACACTGCAAGTCCAGGGAGAGAGGTGGACCCCTGGGTAGCTTGCTGGGGTCAGAGACCCCTAGGTGGAGGGCCAGGGGGCACCCTGGGGCCTACACTGCAAGTCCAGGGAGAGAGCTGGACCCCTTGCTAGCTTGTTGGGGTCAGAGACCCCTAGGAGGAGGGCAAGGGGGCACCCTGGGGCCTAAACTGCAAGTCCAAGGAGGGAGATGGACCCCTTGGTAGCTTGCTGGGGTCAGAGGCCCCTAGGTGGAGGGCCAGGAGTTCCCCTGGGGCCTATATTGCAAGTCCAGGAAGAGAGGTGGACCCCTGGGTAGCTTGCTGGGATCAGAGGCCCCTAGGTGGAGGGCCAAGGGGCACCCTGGGGCCTATACTGCAAGTCCAGGGACATCGGTGGACCTCTGGGTAGCTTGCTGGGGTCAGAGGCCCCTAGGTGGAGGGCCAGGGGTTCCCCTGGGGCCTATACTGCAAGTCCAGGGAGTGAGGTGGACTCCTGGGTAGCTTGCTGGTGTCAGGGGCCCTTAGGTGGAGGGCCAGGGGGCACCCTGGGGCCTATACTGCAAGTCCATGAAGAGAGGTTGACCCCTGGGTAGCTTGCTGAAGTCTGGAGCCCCTAGGTGGAGGGCCAGGGGGCACACTGGGGCCTATACTGCAAGTCCAGGAAGAGAGGTGGACCCCTGGGTAGCTTGCTGGGGTCAGAGGCCCCTAGGTGAAGGGCCAGGGTGCACCCTGGGGCCTATAATGCAAGTCCAAGGACATCGGTGGACCGCTGGGTAGCTTGCGGGGGTCAGAGGCCCCTAAGTGGAGGGCCAGGGGGCACCCTGGGGCCTATACTGGAAGCCCAGGGAGGGAGGTGGACCCCTGGGTAGCTTGCTGGGGTCAGGGTCCCCTAGGTGTAGGGCCAGGGGTCACCCTGTGGGCTATACTGCAAGTCCAGGAAGAGAGGTGAACCCCTGGGTAGCTTGCTGGGGTCATAGGCTCCTAGGATGATGGGCCAGGGGGCACCCTGGGGCCTACACTGCAAATCCAGGGAGAGAGGTGGACCCCTGGGTAGCTTGCAGGGGTCAGAGGCCCCTAGGTGGAAGGCCAGGGGGCACCCTGGGGCCTATACTGCAAGTCCAGGGAGGTAGGTGGACCCCTGGGTAGCTTGATGGAGTCAGAGGCCCCTAGGTGGAGGGCCAGGGGTTCCCCTGGGGTATATACTGTAAGTCCAGGGAGTGAGGTGGACTTCTGGGTAGCTTGATGGCGTCATAGGCTCCTAGGTGGAGGGCCAGGGGGCACCCTGGGGCCTACACTGCAAGTCCAGGGAGAGATGTGGACCCCTGGGTAGCTTGCTGGGGTCAGGGGCCCCTAGGTTGAGGTCCAGGGGGCACCCTGGGGCCTATACTGCAAGTCCAGGGACATCGGTGGACCCCTGGGTAGCTTGCTGGGGTCCGGGGCCCTTAGGTGGAGGGCCAGGGGGCACCCTGGGGCCTATACTGCAAGTCCAGGGAGTGAGGTGGACTCCTGGGTAGCTTGCTGGGGTCAGAGGCCCCTAGGTGGAGGGCCAGGGGGCACCCTGGGGCCTATACTGCAAGTCCAGGGACATCAGTTGACCCCTGGGTAGCTTGCTGGGGTCAGAGGCCCCTAGGTGGAGGGCCAGGGGGCACCCTGGGGCCTATACTGCAAGTCCAGGGACATCGGTGGACCAATGGGTAGCTAGCTGGGGTCAGTGGCCCTTAGGTGGAGGGCCAGGGGGCAAGCTGGGGCCTATACTGCAAATCCAGGAAGAGAGGTTGACCCCTGGGTAGCTTGCTGAAGTCTGGAGCCCCTAGGTGGAGGGCCAGGGGGCACACTGGGGCCTATACTGCAAGTCCAGAGAGTGAGGTGGACTCCTGGGTAGCTTGCTTTGGTCAGAGGCTCTAGGTGGAGGGCCAGGGGGCACCCTGGGGCCTATACTGCAAGTCCAGGGACATCGGTGGACCCCTGGGTAGCTTGCTGGGGTCAGAGGCCCCTAGGTCGAGTGCCAGGGGGCACCCTGGGGCCTATACTGCAAGTCCAGGGACATCGGTGGACCCCTGGGTAGCTTGCTGGGGTCAGAGGCCCCTAGTTGGAGGGCCAGGGGGCACCCTGGGGCCTATACTGCAAGTCCAGAGACATCGGTGGACCAATGGGTAGCTTGCTGAAGTCTGGAGCCCCTAGGTGGAGAGCCAGGGGGCACACTGGGGCCTATACTGCAAGTCCAGGAAGAGAAGTGGACCCCTGGGTAGCTTGCTGGGGTGAGAGGCCCCTAGGTGAAGGGCCAGGGGGCACCCTGGGGCCTATAGTGCAAGTCCAATGACATCGGTGGACCGCTGGGTAGCTTGCGGGGGTCAGAGGCCCCTAAGTGGAGGGCCAAGGGGCACCCTGGGGCCTATACTGCAAGCCCAGGGAGGGAGGTGGACCCCTGGGTAGCTTGCTGGGGTCAGGGTCCCCTAGGTGGAGGGCCAGGGGTCACCCTGTGGGCTATACTGCAAGTCCAGGAAAAGCGGTGGACCCCTGGGTAGCTTGGTGGGGTCAGGGGCCCCTAGGTGGATGGCCAGGGAGCACCCTGGGGCCTATATTGCAAGTCCAGGAAGAGAGGTGGACCCCTGGGTATCTTGCTGGGGTCAGGGGCCCCTAGGTGGAGGGCCAGGTGGCAGCCTGTGGGCTATACTGCAAGTCCAGGAAGAGAGGTTGTCCCCTGGGTAGCTTGCTGAAGTCAGGCGCCCCTAGGTGAAAGGCCAGGGGGCACCCTGAGGCCTATACTGCAAGCCCAGGGAGATCAGTGGACCCCTGTGTAGATTGCTGAGGTCAGAGACCCCTATGTGGAGGGCCAGAAGGTCCCCTGGGGCCTATACTGCAAGTCCAGGGAGTGAGATGAACCCTGGGTAGCTTGCTGGGGTCAGAGGCCCCTAGGTGGAGGGCCAGGGGGCACCCTGGGGCCTATACTGCAAGTCCAGGGAGGTAGGTGGACCCCTGGGTAGCTTGCTGGGGTCAGAGGCCCCTAGGTGGAGGGCCAGGGGGCACCCTGGGGCCTATACTGCAAGTCCAGGGACATCGGTGGACCCCTGGGTAGCTTGCTGGGGTCTTAGGCTCCTAGGTGGAGGGCTAGGGGGCACCCTGGGGCCTACACTGCAAGTCCAGGGAGAGAGGTGGACCCCTGGGTAGCTTGCTGGGGTCAGAGACCCCTATGTGAAGGGCCAGGGGGCACCCTGGGGCCTATACTGCAAGTCCAAGGAGATCGGTGCACCGCTGGGTAGCTTGCTGGGGTCAGAGACCCCTATGTGGAGGGCCAGAAGGTCCCCTGGGGCCTATACTGCAAGTCCAGGGAGTGAGGTGGACTCCTGGGTAGCTTGCAGGGCTCATAGGCTCCTTGGTGGAGGGCCAAGGGGCACCCTGGGTTCTACAATGCAAGTCCAGGGAGAGAGGTGGACCCCTGGGTAGCTTGCGGGGGTCAGGGGCCCCAAGTGGAGGGCCAGGGGGCACCCTGGGGCCTATACTGCAAGCCCAGTGAGAGAGGTGGACCCCTGGGTAGCTTGCTGGGGTCAGGGTCCCCTAGGTGGAGGGCCAGGGGTCACCCCGTGGGCTATACTGCAAGTCCAAGAAGAGAGGTGGACCCCTGGGTAGCTTGGTGGGGTCAGGGGCCCCTAGGTGGATGGCCAGGGGGCACCCTGGGGCCTATATTGCAAGTCCAGGAAGAGAGGTGGACCCCTGTGTAGCTTGCTGGGGTCAGGCGCCCCTAGGTGAAAGGCCGGGGGGCACCCTGAGGCCTATACTGCAAGCCCATGGAGGGAGGTGGACAACTGGGTAGCTTGCTGGGGTCAGGGTCCCCTAGGTGGAGGGCCAGGGGGCACCCTGTGGGCTATACTGCAAGTACAGGAAAAGAGTTGGACCGCTGGGTAGCTTGCTGGGGTCATAGGTTCCTAGGTGGAGGGCCAGGGGGCACCCTGGGGCCTACACTGCAAGTCCAGGGAGAGAGGTGGACCCCTGGGTAGCTTGCTGGGGTCAGAGGCCCCTAGGTGGAAGGCCAGGGGGCACCCTGGGGCCTATACTGCAAGTCCAGGGAGGTAGGTGGACCCCTGGGTAGCTTGTTGGAGTCAGAGGCCCCTAGGTGGAGGGCCAAGGGGCACCCTGGGGCCTATACTGCAAGTCCAGGGAAATCGGTGGACCCCTGGGTAGCTTGCTGGGGTCAGATGCCCCTAGGTGGAGGGTCAGGGGTTCACCTGGGGCCTATACTGCAAGTCCAGGGAGTGATGTGGACCCCTGGTTAGCTTGCTGGGGTCAGGGGCCCCTAGGTGGAGGTCCAGGGGGCACCCTGGGACCTATACTGCAAGTCCAGGGACATCGGTGGACCCCTGGGTAGCTTGCTGGGGTCAGGGGCCCTTAGGTGGAGGGCCAGGGGGCACCCTGAGGCCTATACTGCAAGTCCAGGGAGATCAGTGGAACCCTGGGTAGCTTGCTGAGGTCAGATACCCCTATGTGGAGGGCCAGAAGGTCCCCTGGGGCCTATACTGCAAGTCCAGGGAGTGAGGTGGACTCCTGGGTAGCTTTCTGGGGTCAGAGGCCCCCAGGTGGAGGGCCAGGGGGTACCCTGAGGCCTATACTGCAAGTCCAGGGAGACCAGTGGACCCCTGGGTAGCTTGCGGAGGTTAAAGACCCCTATGTGGAGGGCCAGAAGGTCCCCTGGGGCCTATACTGCAAGTCCAGGGAGTGAGGTGGACTCCTGGGTAGCTTGCTGGGGTCAGAGGCCCCTAGGTGGAGGGCCAGGGGGCACCCTGGGGCCTATACTGCAAGTCCAGGGACATCGGTGGACCCCTGGGTAGCTTGCTGGGGTCAGAGGCCCCTAGGTTTAGGGCCAGGGGGCACCCTGGGGCCTATACTACAAGTCCAGGGACATCGGTGGACCACTGTGTAGCTCACTGGAGTCAGGGGCCCTTAGGTGGAGGGCCAGGGGGCACCCTGGTTCCTATACTGCAAGTCCAGGAAGAGAGGTGGACCCCTGGGTAGCTTGCTGGGGTCTGGCGCCCCTAGGTGAAGGGCCAGGGAGCACCCTGAGGCCTATACTGCAAGCCCAGGGAGGGAGGTGGACCCCTTGGTAGCTTGCTGGGGTCAGGGTCCCCTAGGTGGAGGGCCAGGGGGCATACTGGGGCCTTCACTACAAGTCCAGGAAGAGAGGTGGACATCTGGGTAGCTTGCTGGGGTCAGAGGCCCCTAGGTGAAGTGCCAGGGGGCACCCTGGGGCCTATACTACAAGTCCAGGGAGATCGGTGGACCGCTGGGTAGCTTGCAGGGGTCAGAGGCCCCTAGGTGGATGGCCAAGGGGGCACCCTCTGGGCTATACTGCAAGTCCAGGAAGACAGGTGGACTCCTGGGTAGCTTTCTGGGGTCAGAGGCCCCCAGGTGGAGGGCCAGAAGGTCCCCTGGGGCCTATACTGCAAGTCCAGGGAGTGAGGTGGACTCCTGGGTAGCTTTCTGGGGTCAGAGGCCCCCAGGTGGAGGGCCAGGGGTTCCCCTGGGGCCTATACTGCAAGTCCAGGGAGTGAGGAGGACTTCTGGTTAGCTTGATGGGGACATAGGCTCCTAGGTGGAGGGCCAGGGGGCACCCTGGGGCCTACACTGCAAGTCCAGGGAGAGATGTGGACCCCTGGGTAGCTTGCTGGGGTCAGGGGCCCCTAGGTTGAGGTTGAGGGGGCACCCTGGGGCCTATACTGCAAGTCCAGGGACATCGGTGGACCCCTGGGTAGCTTGCTGGGGTCAGGGACCCTTAGGTGGAGGGCCAGGGGGCACCCTGGGGCCTAAACTGCAAGTCCAGGGAGAGAGGTGGACTCCTGGGTAGCTTGCTGGGGTCAGAGGCCCCTAGGTGGAGGGCCAGGGGGCACCCTGGGGCCTATACTGCAAGTCCAGGGACATCGGTGGATCCCTGGGTAGCTTGCTGGGGTCAGAGGCCCCTAGGTGGAGGGCCAGGGGGCAGCCTGGGGCCTATACTGCAAGTCCAGGGACATCCGTGGACCACTGGGTAGCTTGCTGGGGTCAGGGGCCCTTAGGTGGAGGGCCAGGGGGCACCCTGGGGTCTATACTGCAAAACCAGGAAGAGAGGTTGACCCCTGGGTAGCTTGCTGAAGTCTGGAGCCCTTAGGTGGAGGGCCAGGGGGCACACTGGGGCCTATACTGCAAGTCCAGGAAGAGAGGTGGACCCCTGGGTAGCTTGCTGGGGTCAGAGGCCCCTAGGTGAAGTGCCAGGGGGCACCCTGGGGCCTATACTACAAGTCCAAGGAGATTGGTGGACCGCTGGGTAGCTTGCAGGGGTCAGAGGCCCCTAAGTTGAGGGCCAGGGGGCACCCTGGGGCCTATACTGCAAGCTCAGGGAGGGAGGTGGACCCCTGGGTAGCTTGCTGGGGTCAGGGTCCCCTAGGTGGAGGGCCAGGGGTCACCCTGTGGGCTATACTGCAAGTCCAGGAAGAGAGGTGGACCCCTGGGTAGCTTGGTGGGGTCAGGGGCCCCTAGTTTGATGGCCAGGGGGCACCCTTGGGCCTATGTTGCATGTCCAGGAAGAGAAGTGGACCCCTGGGTAGCTTGCTGGGGTCAGGGGCCCCTAGTTGGAGGTCCAGGGGGCAACCTGGGTTCTCTACTGCAAGTCCAGGGAGAAAGGTGGACCCCTGGGTAGCTTGCTGGGGTCAGAGGCCCCTAGGTGGAGGGCCAGGGATTCCCCTGGGGCCTATAGTGCAAGTCCAGGGAGTGAGGTGGACTTCTGGGTAGCTTGCTGGGGTCAGAGGCTCCTAGGTGGAGGGCCAGGGGGCACCCTGGGGCCTACACTGCAAGTCCAGGGAGAGATTTGGACCCCTGGGTAGCTTGCTGGGGTCAGGGGCCCCTAGGTGGAGGTCCAGGGGGCACCCTGAGGCCTATACTGCAAGTCCAGGGAGATCAGTGGACCCCTGGGTAGCTTGCTGAGGTCAGAGACTCCTATGTGGAGGGCCAGAAGGTTCCCTGGGGCCTATACTTCAAGTCCAGTGAGTGAGGTGGACTCCTGGGTAGCTTGCTGGGGTCAGAGGCCCCTAGGTGGAGGGCCAGGGGGCACCCTGGGGCCTATACTGCAAGTCCAGGGACATCTGTGGACCCCTGGGTAGCTTGCTGGGGTCAGAGGCCCCTAGGTGGAGGGCCAGGGGTTCCCCTGGGGCCTATACTACAAGTCCAGGGAGTGAGGTGGACTTCTGGGTAGCTTGCTGGGGCCATAGGCTCCTAGGTGGAGGGCCAGGGGGCACCCTGGGGCCTACACTGCAAGTCCAGGGAGAGATGTGGACCCCTGGGTAGCTTGCTGGGGTCAGGGGGCCCTAGGTGGAGGACCAGGGGGCACCCTGGGGCCTAAACTGCAAGTCCAGGGACATCAGTGGACCCCTGGGTAGCTTGCTGGGGTCAGAGGGCCCTAGGTGGAGGGCCAGGGGGCACCCTGGGGCCTATACTGCAAGTCCAGGGAAATCGGTGGACCACTGTGTAGCTTGCTGGGGTCAGGGGCCCTTAGGTGGAGGGCCATGGGGCACCCTTGGGCCTATACTGCAAGTCCAGGAAGAAAGGTGGACCCCTGGGTAGCTTGCTGGGGTTAGGGGCACCTAGGTGGAGGGCCAGGTGGCAGCCTGTGGGCTATACTGCAAGTCCAGGAAGAGAGGTTGACCCCTGGGTAGATTGCTGAAGTCAGGAGCCACTAGGTGGAGGGCCAGGGGGCACACTGGGGCCTATACTGCAAGTCCAGGGAGTGAGGTGGACTCCTGGGTAGCTTGCTGGGGTCAGAGGCCCCTAGGTGGAGGGCCAGAGGGCACCCTGGGGCCTATACTGCAAGTCCAGGGACATCGGTGGACCCCTGGGTAGCTTGCTGGGGTCAGAGGCCCCTAGGTGGAGGGCCAGGGGTTCCCCTGGGGCCTATACTACAAGTCCAGGGAGTGCGGTGGACATCTGGGTAGCTTGCTGGGGCCATAGGCTCCTAGGTGGAGGGCCAGGGGGCACCCTTGGGCCTATACTGCAAGTCCAGGAAGAAAGGTGGACCCCTGGGTAGCTTGCTGGGGTTAGGGGCACCTAGGTGGAGGGCCAGGTGGCAGCCTGTGGGCTATACTGCAAGTCCAGGAAGAGAGGTTGACCCCTGGGTAGCTTGCTGAAGTCAGGAGCCACTAGGTGAAGGGCCAGGGGCACCCTGGGGCCTATACTGCAAATCCAATGACATCGGTGGACTGCTGGGTAGCTTGCGGGGGTCAGAGGCCCCTAAGTGGAGGGCCAGGGGGCACCCTGGGGCCTATACTGCAAGCCCAGGGAGGGAGGTGGACCCCTGGGTAGCTTGCTGGGGTCTGGGTCCCCTAGGTGTAAGGCCAGGGGGCACCGTGTGGGCTATACTGCAAGTCCAGGAAGTCCAGGAAGAGAGGTGGACTCCTGGGTAGCATGCTGGGGTCATAGGCTCCTAGGTGGAGGGCCAGGGGGCACCCTGGGGCCTACACTGCAAGTCCAGGGAGAGAGGTGGACCCCTGGGTAGCTTGCTGGGGTCAGAGGCCCCTAGGTGGAAGGCCAAGGGACACCCTGGGGCCTATACTGCAAGTCCAGGGAGGTAGGTGGACCCCTGGGTAGCTTGCTGGAGTCAGAGGCCCCTAGGTGGAGGGCCAAGGGGCACCGTGGGGCCTATACTGCAAGTCCAGGGACAACGGTGGACCCCTGGGTAGCTTGCTGGGGTCAGAGGCCCCTAGGTGAAGGGCCAGGTGGCACCCTGGGGCCTATACTGCAAGTCCAGGGAGATCGGTGGACCCCTGGGTAGCTTGCTGGGGTCAGGGGCCCTTAGGTGGAGGGCCATGGGGCACCCTTGGGCCTATACTGCAAGTCCAGGAAGAAAGGTGGACCCCTGGGTAGCTTGGTGGGGTCAGGGTCCCCTAGGTGGATGGCCAAGGGGGCACCCTGTGGGCTATACTGCAAGTCCAGGAAGAGAGGTGGACCCCGGGGTAGCTTGCTGGGGTCAGAGGTCCCTAGGTGGAGGGCCAAGGGGCACCCTGGGGCCTACACTGCAAGTCCAGGGAGAGAGATGGACCCCTGGGTAGCTTGCTGGGGTCAGAGGCCCCTAGGTGGAGGGCCAAGGGGCACCCTGGGGCCTATACTGCAAGTCCAGGGACATCGGTGGACTCCTGGGTAGCTTGCTGGGGTCAGAGGCCCCTAGGTGGAGGGCCAGGGGTTCCCCTGGGGCCTATACTGCAAGTCCAGGGAGTAAGGTGGACTTCTGGGTAGCTTGCTGGGGTCATAGGCTCTTAGGTGGAGGGCCAGGGGGCACCCTGGGGCCTACACTGCAAGTCCAGGGAGAGATGTGGACCCCTGGGTAGCTTGCTGGGGTCAGGGGCCCCTAGTTTGAGGGCCAGGGGGCACCCTGGGGCCTATATTGCAAGTCCAGGGAGTGAGGTGGACTCCTGGGTAGCTTGCTGGGGTCAGAGGCCCCTAGGTGGAGGGCCAGGGGGCACCCTGGGGCCTATACTGCAAGTCCAGGGACATCGGTGGACCCCTGGGTAGCTTGCTGGGGTCAGAGGCCCCTAGAAGTAGGGCCAGGGGGCACCCTGGGGCCTATACTGCAAGTCCAGGGACATCGGTGGACCACTGGGTAGCTTGCTGGGGTCAGGGGCCCTTAGGTGGAGGGCCAGGGGGCACCCTGGGGCCTGTACTGCAAGTCCAGGAAGAGAAGTGGACCCCTGGGTAGCTTGCTGGGGTCTGGGTCCCCTAGGTGGAGGGAGAGAGGGCACACTGGGGCCTATACTGCAAGTCCAGGAAGAGAGGTGGACCCCTGGGTAGCTTGCTGGGGTTAGGGGCCCCTAGGTGGAGGGCCAGGTGGCAGCCTGTGGGCTATACTGCAAGTCCAGGAAGAGAGGTTGACCCCTGGGTAGCTTGCTGGGGTCAGGGTCCCCTAGGTGGATGGCCAGGGGGCACCCTGTGGGCTATACTGCAAGTCCAGGAAGAGAGGTGGAACCCTGGGTAGCTTGCTGGGGTCAGGGGCCCTTAGGTGGAGGGCCAGGTGGCAGCCTGTGGGCTATACTGCAAGTCCAGGAAGAGAGGTTGATCCCTGGGTAGCTTGCTGAAGTCAGGAGCCCCTAGGTGGAGGGCCAGGGAGCACACTGGGGCCTATACTGCAAGTCCAGGAACAAAGGTGGACCCCCGGGTAGCTTGCTGGGGTCAGAGGCCCCTATGTGAAGGGCCAGGGGGCACCCTGGGGCATATACTGCAAGTCCAGGGAGTAAGGTGGACTCCTGGGTAGCTTGCTGGGCTCATAGGCTCCTAGGTGGAGGGCCAAGGGGCACCCTGGGGCCTACACTGCAAATCCAGGGAGAGAGGTGGACCCCTGGGTAGCTTGCGGGGGTCAGAGGCCCTTAAGTGGAGGGCCAGGTGGCACCCTGGGGCATATACTGCATGCCCAGGGAGGGAGGTGGACCCCTGGGTAGCTTGCTGGGGTCAGGGTCCCCTAGGCGGAGGGCCAGGGGTCACCCTTTGGGCTGTACTGCAAGCCCAGGAAAAGAGGTGGACCCCTGGGTAGCTTGGTGGGGTCAGGGGCCATTAGGTGGATGGCCAGGGGGCACCCTGGGGCCTATATTGCAAGTCCAGTAAGAGAGGTGGACCCCTGGGTAGCTTGCTGGGGTCAGGCGCCCCTAGGTGAAAGGCCAGGGGGCACCCTGAGGCCTATACTGCAAGCCCAGGGAGGGAGGTGGACAACTGGCTAGCTTGCTGGGGTCAGGGTCCCCTAGGTGGAGGGCCAGGGGGCACCCTGTGGGCTACACTGCTAGTACAGGAAGAGAGGTGGACCCCTGGGTAGCTTGCTGGGGTCATAGGCTCCTAGGTGGAGGGCCAGGGGGCACCCTGGGGCCTACACTGCAAGTCCAGGGAGAGAGGTGGCCCCCTGGGTAGCTTGCTGGGGTCAGAGGCCCCTAGGTGGAAGGCCAGGGGGCACCCTGGGGCCTTTACTGCAAGTCCAGGGAGGTAGGTGGACCCCTGGGTAGCTTGCTAGAGTCAGAGGCCCCTAGGTGGAAGGCCAAGGGGCACACTGGGGCCTATACAGCAAGTCCAGGGACATCGGTGGACCCCTGGGTAGCTTGCTGGGGTCAGAGGCCCCTAGGTGAAGGGCCAGGGGTTCCCCTGGGGCCTATACTACAAGTCCAGGGAGTGAGGTGGACTTCTGGGTAGCTTGCTGGGGTCATAGGCTCCTAGGTGGAGGGCCAGGGGCACCCTGGGTCCTACACTGCAAGTCCAGGCAGAGATGTGGACCCCTGGGTAGATTGCTGGGGTCAGGGGCCCCTAGGTGGAGGACCAGGGGGCACCCTGGGGCCTATACTGCAAGTCCAGGGACATCGGTGGACCCCTGGGTAGCTTGCTGGGGTCAGGGGCCCTTAGGTGGAGGGCCAGGGGGCACCCTGAGGCCTAAACTGCAAGTCCAGGGAGATCAGTGGACAACTGGGTAGCTTGCTGAGGTCAGAGGCCCCTATGTGGAGGGCCAGAAGGTCCCCTGGGGCCTATACTGCAAGTTCAGGGAATGAGGTGGACTCCTGGGTTGCTTGCTGGGGTCAGAGGCCCCTAGGTGGAGGGTCAGGGGGCACCCTGGGGCCTATACTGCAAGTCCAGGGACATCGCTGGACCCCTGGGTAGCTTGCTGGGTTCAGAGGCCCTTAGGTGGAGGGCCAGGGGGCACCCTGAGGCCTATACTGCAAGTCCAGGGAAATCGGTGGACCACTGTGTAGCTTGCTGGGGTCAGGGGCCCTTAGTTGGAGGGCCATGGGGCACCCTGGGGACTATACTGCAAGTCCAGGAAGAGAGGTGGAGCCCTGGGTAGCTTGCTGGGGTTAGGGGCCCCTAGGTGGAGGGCCAGGTGGCAGCCTGTGGGCTATACTGCAAGTCCAGGAATAGAGGTTGACCCCTGGGTAGCTTGCTGAAGTCAGGAGCCACTAGGTGGAGGGCCAGGGGGCACACTGGGGTCTATACTGCAAGTCTAGGAAGAGAGGTGGACCCCTGGGTAGCTTGCTGGGGTCAGAGGCCCCTAGGTGAAGGGCCAGGGGGCACCCTGGGGCCTATACTGCAAGTCCAGGGAGATCGGTGGACCCCTGGGTAGCTTGCTGGGGTCAGGTATCCCTAGGTGAAGGGCCAGGGGGCACCCTGAGGCCTATACTGCAAGCCCAGGGAGGGAGGTGGACCCCTGGGTAGCTTGCTGGGGTCAGGGTCCCCTAGGTGGATGACCTTTGGGCACCCTGTGGGCTATACTGCAAGTCCAGGAAGAGAGGTGGACCCCTGGGTAGCTTGCTGGGGTCAGGGTCCCCTAGGTGGATGGCCAGGGGGCACCCTGTGGGCTATATTGCAAGTCCAGGAAGAGAGGTGGACCCCTGGTTAGCTTGCTGGGGTCAGAGGCCCCTAGGTGGAGGGCCAGGGGTTCCCCTGGGGCATATACTGCAAGTCCAGGGAGTGAGGTGGACTTCTGGGTAGCTTGATGGGGTCATAGGCTCCTAGGTGGAGGGCCAGGGGGCACCCTGGGGCCTACACTGCAAGTCCAGGGAGAGATGTGGACCCCTGGGTAGCTTGCTGGGGTCAGGGGCCCCTAGGTTGAGGTACAGAGGGCACCCTGGGGCCTATACTGCAAGTCCAGGGACATCGGTGGACCCCTGGGTAGCTTTCTGGGGTCAGGGACCCTTAGGTGGTGGGCCAGGGGGCACCCTGGGTCCTATACTGCAAGTCCAGGGAGTGAGGTGGACTCCTGGGTAGCTTGCTGGGGTCAGAGGCCCCTAGGTGGAGGGCCAGGGGGCACCCTGGGGCCTATACTGCAAGTCCAGGGACATCGGTGGACCCCTGGGTAGCTTGCTGGGGTCAGAGGAACCTAGGTGGAGAGCCAGGGGGCACCCTGGGGCCTATACTGCAAGTCCAGGGACATCGGTGGACCCCTGGGTAGCTTGCTGGGGTCAGAGGCCCCTAGGTGTAGGGCCAGGGGGCACCCTGGGGCCTATACTGCAAGTCCAGGGACATCGGTGGACCAATGGGTAGCTTGCTGGGGTCAGGGGCCCTTAGGTGGAGGGCCAGGGGGCACCCTGCGGCCTATACTGCAAGTCCAGGAAGAGAGGTTGACCCCTGGGTAGCTTGCTGAAGTCTGGAGCCCCTAGGTGGAGGGCCAGGGGGCAAACTGGGGCCTATACTGCAAGTCCAGGAAGAGAGGTGGACCCCTGGGTAGCTTGCTGGGGTCAGAGGCCCCTAGGTGAAGGGCCAGGGGGCACCCTGGGGCCTATACTGAAAGTCCAATGACATCTGTGGACCGCTGGGTAGCTTGCGGGGGTCAGAGGCCCCTAAGTGGAGGGCCAGGGGTCACCCTGGGGCCTATACTGCAAGCCCAGGGATGGAGGTGGACCCCTGGGTAGCTTGCTGGGGTCAGGGTCCCCTAGGTGAAGGGCCAGGGGTCACCCTGTGGGCTATACTGCAAGTCCAGGAAGAGAGGTTGACCCCTGGGAAGCTTGGTGGGGTCAGGGTTCCCTAGGTGGATGGCCAGGGGGCACCCAGGGGCCTATATTGCAAGTCCAGGAAGAGAGGTGGACCCCTGGGTATCTTGCTGGGGTCAGGCGCCCCTAAGTGAAAGGCCAGGGGGCACCCTGGGGCCTATACTGCAAGTCCAATGACATCGGTGGACCGCTGGGTAGCTTGCGGGGGTCAGAGGCCCCTAAGTGGAGGGCCAGGGGGCACCCTGGGGCCTATACTGCAAGCCCAGGGAGGGAGGTGGACCCCTGGGTAGCTTGCTGGGGTCTGGGTCCCCTAGGTGAAGGGCCAGGGGTCACCCTGTGGGCTATACTGCAAGTCCAGGAAGAGAGGTTGACCCCTGGGAAGCTTGGTCGGGTCAGGCTTCCCTAGGTGGATGGCCAGGGGGCACCCAGGGGCCTATATTGCAAGTCCAGGAAGAGAGGTGGACCCCTGGGTATCTTGCTGGGGTCAGGCGCCCCTAGGTGAAAGGCCAGGGGGCACCCTGAGACCTATACTGCAAGCCCAGGGAGGGAGGTGGACCCCTGGGCAGCTTGCTAGGGTCACCCTGTGGGCTATACTGCAAGTCCAGGAAGAGAGGTGGACCCCTGGGTAGCTTGCTGAGGTCATAGGCTCCGAGGTGGAGGGCCAGGGGGCACCCTGGGGTCTAAACTGCAAGTCCAGGGAGGTAGGTGGACCCCTGGGTAGCTTGCTGGAGACAGAGGCCCCTAGGTGGAGGGTCAAGGGGGCACCCTGGGGCCTATACTGCAAGTCCAGGGACATCGGTGGACCCCTGGGTAGCTTGCTGGGGTCAGAGGCCCCTAGGTGCAGGGCCAGGGGTTCCCCTGGGGCCTATACTGCAAGTCCAGGGAGTGAGGTGGACTTCTGGGTAGCTTGCTGGGGTCATAGGCTCCTAGGTGGAGTGCCAGGGGGCACCCTGGGGCCTACACTGCAAGTCCAGGGAGAGATGTGGACCCCTGGGTAGCTTGCTGGGGACAGGGGCCCCTAAGTGGAGGACCCGGGGGCACCCTGGGGCCTATACTGCAAGTCCAAGGACATAGGTGGACCCCTGGGTAGCTTGCTGGGGTCAGGGTCCCTTAGGTGGAGGGCCAGGGGGCACCCTGAGGCCTATACTGCAAGTCCAGGGAGATCAGTGGACCCCTGGGTAGCTTGCTGAGGTCAGAGACCCCTATGTGGAGGGCCAGAAGGTCCCCTGGGGCCTATACTGCAAGTACAGGGAGTGAGGTGGACTCCTGGGTAGCTTGCTGGGGTTAGGAGCCCCTAGGTGAAGGGCCAGGGGGCACCCTGAGGCCTATACTGCAAGCCCAGGGACATCGGTGGACCCCTGGGTAGCTTGCTGGGGTCAGGGGCCCTTAGGTGGAGGGCCAGGGGGCACCCTGGGGCCTATACTGCAAGTACAGGGAGTGAGGTGGACTCCTGGGTAGCTTGCTGGGGTCAGAGGCCCCTAGGTGGAGGGACAGGGGGCACCCTGGGGCCTATACGGCAAGTCCAGGGACATCGGTGGACCCCTGGGTAGCTTGCTGGGGTCTGGGTCGCCTAGGTGGAAGGCCAGGGTGCACCCTGTGGGCTATACTGCAAGTCCAGGAAGTCCAGGAAGAGAGGTGGACTCCTGGGTAGCTTGCTGGGGTCATAGGCTCCTAGGTGGAGGTCCAGGGGGCACCCTGGGGCCTACACTGCAAGTCCAGGGATAGAGGTGGACCCCTGGGTAGCTTGCTGGGGTCAGAGGCCCCTAGGTGGAAGGCCAAGGGGCACCCTGGGGCCTATACTGCAAGTCCAGGGAGGTAGGTGGACCCCTGGGTAGCTTGCTGGAGTCAGAGGCCCCTAGGTGGAGGGCCAAGGGGCACCCTGGGGCCTATACTGCAAGTCCAGGGACATCGGTGGACCCCTGGGTAGCTTGCTGGGGTCAGAGGCCCCTAGGTGGAGGGCCAGAGGTTCCCCTGGAGCCTATACTGCAAGTCCAGGGAGTGAGGTGGACTTCTGGGTAGCTTGCTGGGGTCAGAGGCTCCTAGGTGGAGGGCCAGGGGGCACCCTGGGGCCTACACTGCAAGTCCAGGGAGAGATGTGGACCCCTGGGTAGCTTGCTGGGGTCAGGGGCCCCTAGGTGGAGGTCAAGGGGGCACCCTGAGGCCTATACTGCAAGTCCAGGGAGATCAGTGGACCCCTGGGTAGCTTGCTGAGGTCAGAGACCACTATGTGGAGGGCCAGAAGGTCCCCTGGGGCCTATACTGCAAGTCCAGGGAGTGAGGTGGACTCCTGGGTAGCTTGCTGGGGTCAGAGGCCCCTAGGTGGAGGGCCAGGGGGCACCCTGGGGCCTATACTGCAAGTCCAGGGACATCGGTGGACCCCTAAGTAGCTTGCTGGGGTCAGAGGCCCCTAGGTGGAGGGCCAGGGGGCACCCTGGGGCCTATACTGCAAGTCCAGGAAGAGAGGTTGACCCCTGGGTAGCTTGCTGAAGTCTGGAGCCCCTAGGTGAAGGGCCAGGGGGCACACTGGGGCCTATACTGCAAGTCCAGGAAGAGAGGTGGACCCCTGGGTAGCTTGCTGGGGTCAAAGGCCCCTAGGTGAAGGGCCAGGGGGCACCCTGGGGCCTATACTGCAAGTCCAAGGACATGGGTGGACCGCTGGGTAGCTTGCGGGGGTCAGAGGCCCCTAAATTTAGGGCCAGGAGGCACCCTGGGGCCTATACTGCAAGCACAGTGAGGGAGTTTGACCCCTGGGTATCTTGCTGGGGTCAGGGTCCCCTACGTGGAGGGCCAGGGGTCACCCTGTGGGCTATACTGCAAGTCCAGGAAGAGAGGTGGACCCCTGGGTATCTTGCTGGGGTCAGGCGCCCCTAGGTGAAAGGCCAGGGGGCACCCTGAGGCCTATACTGCAAGCCCAGGGAGGGAGGTGGACCCCTGGGTAGCTTGCTTGGGTCTGGGTCCCCTAGGTGGAAGGCCAGGGGGCACCCTGTGGGCTATACTGCAAGTCCAGGAAGTCCAGGAAGAGAGGTGGACCCCTGGGTATCTTGCTGGGGTCACGCGCCCCTAGGTGAAAGGCCAGGGGGCACCCTGAGGCCTATACTGCAAGCCTAGGGAGGGAGGTGGACCCCTGGATAGCTTGCTGGGGTCTGGGTCCCCTAGGTGGAAGGCCAGGGGGCACCCTGTGGGCTATACGGCAAGTCCAGGAAGTCCAGGAAGAGAGGTGGACTCCTGGGTAGCTTGCTGGGGTCATAGGCTCCTAGGTGGAGGGCCAGGGGGCACCCTGGGGCCTACACTGCAAGTCCAGAGAGAGAGGTGGACCCCTGGGTAGCTTGCTGGGGTCAGAGGCCACTAGGTGGAGGGCCAGGGGGCACACTGGGGTCTATACTGCAAGTCTAGGAAGAGAGGTGGACCCCTGGGTAGCTTGCTGGGGTCAGAGGCCCCTAGGTGAAGGGCCAGGGGGCACCCTGGGGCCTATACTGCAAGTCCAGGGAGATCGGTGGACCCCTGGGTAGCTTGCTGGGGTCAGGTATCCCTAGGTGAAGGGCCAGGGGGCACCCTGAGGCCTATACTGCAAGCCCAGGGAGGGAGGTGGACCCCTGGGTAGCTTGCTGGGGTCAGGGTCCCCTAGGTGGATGACCTTTGGGCACCCTGTGGGCTATACTGCAAGTCCAGGAAGAGAGGTGGACCCCTGGGTAGCTTGCTGGGGTCAGGGTCCCCTAGGTGGATGGCCAGGGGGCACCCTGTGGGCTATATTGCAAGTCCAGGAAGAGAGGTGGACCCCTGGTTAGCTTGCTGGGGTCAGAGGCCCTTAGGTGGAGGGCCAGGGGTTCCCCTGGGGCATATACTGCAAGTCCAGGGAGTGAGGTGGACTTCTGGGTAGCTTGATGGGGTCATAGGCTCCTAGGTGGAGGGCCAGGGGGCACCCTGGGGCCTACACTGCAAGTCCAGGGAGAGATGTGGACCCCTGGGTAGCTTGCTGGGGTCAGGGGCCCCTAGGTTGAGGTACAGGGGGCACCCTGGGGCCTATACTGCAAGTCCAGGGACATCGCTGGACCCCTGGGTAGCTTGCTGGGTTCAGAGGCCCTTAGGTGGAGGGCCAGGGGGCACCCTGAGGCCTATACTGCAAGTCCAGGGAAATCGGTGGACCACTGTGTAGCTTGCTGGGGTCAGGGGCCCTTAGTTGGAGGGCCATGGGGCACCCTGGGGACTATACTGCAAGTCCAGGAAGAGAGGTGGAGCCCTGGGTAGCTTGCTGGGGTTAGGGGCCCCTAGGTGGAGGGCCAGGTGGCAGCCTGTGGGCTATACTGCAAGTCCAGGAATAGAGGTTGACCCCTGGGTAGCTTGCTGAAGTCAGGAGCCACTAGGTGGAGGGCCAGGGGGCACACTGGGGTCTATACTGCAAGTCTAGGAAGAGAGGTGGACCCCTGGGTAGCTTGCTGGGGTCAGAGGCCCCTAGGTGAAGGGCCAGGGGGCACCCTGGGGCCTATACTGCAAGTCCAGGGAGATCGGTGGACCCCTGGGTAGCTTGCTGGGGTCAGGTATCCCTAGGTGAAGGGCCAGGGGGCACCCTGAGGCCTATACTGCAAGCCCAGGGAGGGAGGTGGACCCCTGGGTAGCTTGCTGGGGTCAGGGTCCCCTAGGTGGATGACCTTTGGGCACCCTGTGGGCTATACTGCAAGTCCAGGAAGAGAGGTGGACCCCTGGGTAGCTTGCTGGGGTCAGGGTCCCCTAGGTGGATGGCCAGGGGGCACCCTGTGGGCTATATTGCAAGTCCAGGAAGAGAGGTGGACCCCTGGTTAGCTTGCTGGGGTCAGAGGCCCCTAGGTGGAGGGCCAGGGGTTCCCCTGGGGCATATACTGCAAGTCCAGGGAGTGAGGTGGACTTCTGGGTAGCTTGATGGGGTCATAGGCTCCTAGGTGGAGGGCCAGGGGGCACCCTGGGGCCTACACTGCAAGTCCAGGGAGAGATGTGGACCCCTGGGTAGCTTGCTGGGGTCAGGGGCCCCTAGGTTGAGGTACAGAGGGCACCCTGGGGCCTATACTGCAAGTCCAGGGACATCGGTGGACCCCTGGGTAGCTTTCTGGGGTCAGGGACCCTTAGGTGGTGGGCCAGGGGGCACCCTGGGTCCTATACTGCAAGTCCAGGGAGTGAGGTGGACTCCTGGGTAGCTTGCTGGGGTCAGAGGCCCCTAGGTGGAGGGCCAGGGGGCACCCTGGGGCCTATACTGCAAGTCCAGGGACATTGGTGGACCCCTGGGTAGCTTGCTGGGGTCAGAGGAACCTAGGTGGAGAGCCAGGGGGCACCCTGGGGCCTATACTGCAAGTCCAGGGACATCGGTGGACCCCTGGGTAGCTTGCTGGGGTCAGAGGCCCCTAGGTGTAGGGCCAGGGGGCACCCTGGGGCCTATACTGCAAGTCCAGGGACATCGGTGGACCAATGGGTAGCTTGCTGGGGTCAGGGGCCCTTAGGTGGAGGGCCAGGGGGCACCCTGCGGCCTATACTGCAAGTCCAGGAAGAGAGGTTGACCCCTGGGTAGCTTGCTGAAGTCTGGAGCCCCTAGGTGGAGGGCCAGGGGGCAAACTGGGGCCTATACTGCAAGTCCAGGAAGAGAGGTGGACCCCTGGGTAGCTTGCTGGGGTCAGAGGCCCCTAGGTGAAGGGCCAGGGGGCACCCTGGGGCCTATACTGAAAGTCCAATGACATCTGTGGACCGCTTGGTAGCTTGCGGGGGTCAGAGGCCCCTAAGTGGAGGGCCAGGGGTCACCCTGGGGCCTATACTGCAAGCCCAGGGATGGAGGTGGACCCCTGGGTAGCTTGCTGGGGTCAGGGTCCCCTAGGTGAAGGGCCAGGGGTCACCCTGTGGGCTATACTGCAAGTCCAGGAAGAGAGGTTGACCCCTGGGAAGCTTGGTGGGGTCAGGGTTCCCTAGGTGGATGGCCAGGGGGCACCCAGGGGCCTATATTGCAAGTCCAGGAAGAGAGGTGGACCCCTGGGTATCTTGCTGGGGTCAGGCGCCCCTAAGTGAAAGGCCAGGGGGCACCCTGGGGCCTATACTGCAAGTCCAATGACATCGGTGGACCGCTGGGTAGCTTGCGGGGGTCAGAGGCCCCTAAGTGGAGGGCCAGGGGGCACCCTGGGGCCTATACTGCAAGCCCAGGGAGGGAGGTGGACCCCTGGGTAGCTTGCTGGGGTCTGGGTCCCCTAGGTGAAGGGCCAGGGGTCACCCTGTGGGCTATACTGCAAGTCCAGGAAGAGAGGTTGACCCCTGGGAAGCTTGGTGGGGTCAGGCTTCCCTAGGTGGATGGCCAGGGGGCACCCAGGGGCCTATATTGCAAGTCCAGGAAGAGAGGTGGACCCCTGGGTATCTTGCTGGGGTCAGGCGCCCCTAGGTGAAAGGCCAGGGGGCACCCTGAGACCTATACTGCAAGCCCAGGGAGGGAGGTGGACCCCTGGGTAGCTTGCTAGGGTCACCCTGTGGGCTATACTGCAAGTCCAGGAAGAGAGGTGGACCCCTGGGTAGCTTGCTGAGGTCATAGGCTCCGAGGTGGAGGGCCAGGGGGCACCCTGGGGTCTAAACTGCAAGTCCAGGGAGGTAGGTGGACCCCTGGGTAGCTTGCTGGAGACAGAGGCCCCTAGGTGGAGGGTCAAGGGGGCACCCTGGGGCCTATACTGCAAGTCCAGGGACATCGGTGGACCCCTGGGTAGCTTGCTGGGGTCAGAGCCCCCTAGGTGCAGGGCCAGGGGTTCCCCTGGGGCCTATACTGCAAATCCAGGGAGTGAGGTGGACTTCTGGGTAGCTTGCTGGGGTCATAGGCTCCTAGGTGGAGTGCCAGGGGGCACCCTGGGGCCTACACTGCAAGTCCAGGGAGAGATGTGGACCCCTGGGTAGCTTGCTGGGGACAGGGGCCCCTAGGTGGAGGACCCGGGGGCACCCTGGGGCCTATACTGCAAGTCCAAGGACATAGGTGGACCCCTGGGTAGCTTGCTGGGGTCAGGGTCCCTTAGGTGGAGGGCCAGGGGGCACCCTGAGGCCTATACTGCAAGTCCAGGGAGATCAGTGGACCCCTGGGTAGCTTGCTGAGGTCAGAGACCCCTATGTGGAGGGCCAGAAGGTCCCCTGGGGCCTATACTGCAAGTACAGGGAGTGAGGTGGACTCCTGGGTAGCTTGCTGGGGTTAGGAGCCCCTAGGTGAAGGGCCAGGGGGCACCCTGAGGCCTATACTGCAAGCCCAGGGACATCGGTGGACCCCTGGGTAGCTTGCTGGGGTCAGGGGCCCTTAGGTGGAGGGCCAGGGGGCACCCTGGGGCCTATACTGCAAGTACAGGGAGTGAGGTGGACTCCTGGGTAGCTTGCTGGGGTCAGAGGCCCCTAGGTGGAGGGACAGGGGGCACCCTGGGGCCTATACGGCAAGTCCAGGGACATCGGTGGACCCCTGGGTAGCTTGCTGGGGTCTGGGTCGCCTAGGTGGAAGGCCAGGGTGCACCCTGTGGGCTATACTGCAAGTCCAGGAAGTCCAGGAAGAGAGGTGGACTCCTGGGTAGCTTGCTGGGGTCATAGGCTCCTAGGTGGAGGTCCAGGGGGCACCCTGGGGCCTACACTGCAAGTCCAGGGATAGAGGTGGACCCCTGGGTAGCTTGCTGGGGTCAGAGGCCCCTAGGTGGAAGGCCAAGGGGCACCCTGGGGCCTATACTGCAAGTCCAGGGAGGTAGGTGGACCCCTGGGTAGCTTGCTGGAGTCAGAGGCCCCTAGGTGGAGGGCCAAGGGGCACCCTGGGGCCTATACTGCAAGTCCAGGGACATCGGTGGACCCCTGGGTAGCTTGCTGGGGTCAGAGGCCCCTAAGTGGAGGGCCAGAGGTTCCCCTGGAGCCTATACTGCAAGTCCAGGGAGTGAGGTGGACTTCTGGGTAGCTTGCTGGGGTCAGAGGCTCCTAGGTGGAGGGCCAGGGGGCACCCTGGGGCCTACACTGCAAGTCCAGGGAGAGATGTGGACCCCTGGGTAGCTTGCTGGGGTCAGGGGCCCCTAGGTGGAGGTCAAGGGGGCACCCTGAGGCCTATACTGCAAGTCCAGGGAGATCAGTGGACCCCTGGGTAGCTTGCTGAGGTCAGAGACCCCTATGTGGAGGGCCAGAAGGTCCCCTGGGGCCTATACTGCAAGTCCAGGGAGTGAGGTGGACTCCTGGGTAGCTTGCTGGGGTCAGAGGCCCCTAGGTGGAGGGCCAGGGGGCACCCTGGGGCCTATACTGCAAGTCCAGGGACATCGGTGGACCCCTAAGTAGCTTGCTGGGGTCAGAGGCCCCTAGGTGGAGGGCCAGGGGGCACCCTGGGGCCTATACTGCAAGTCCAGGAAGAGAGGTTGACCCCTGGGTAGCTTGCTGAAGTCTGGAGCCCCTAGGTGAAGGGCCAGGGGGCACACTGGGGCCTATACTGCAAGTCCAGGAAGAGAGGTGGACCCCTGGGTAGCTTGCTGGGGTCAAAGGCCCCTAGGTGAAGGGCCAGGGGGCACCCTGGGGCCTATACTGCAAGTCCAAGGACATGGGTGGACCGCTGGGTAGCTTGCGGGGGTCAGAGGCCCCTAAATTTAGGGCCAGGAGGCACCCTGGGGCCTATACTGCAAGCACAGTGAGGGAGTTTGACCCCTGGGTATCTTGCTGGGGTCAGGGTCCCCTACGTGGAGGGCCAGGGGTCACCCTGTGGGCTATACTGCAAGTCCAGGAAGAGAGGTGGACCCCTGGGTATCTTGCTGGGGTCAGGCGCCCCTAGGTGAAAGGCCAGGGGGCACCCTGAGGCCTATACTGCAAGCCCAGGGAGGGAGGTGGACCCCTGGGTAGCTTGCTTGGGTCTGGGTCCCCTAGGTGGAAGGCCAGGGGGCACCCTGTGGGCTATACTGCAAGTCCAGGAAGTCCAGGAAGAGAGGTGGACCCCTGGGTATCTTGCTGGGGTCACGCGCCCCTAGGTGAAAGGCCAGGGGGCACCCTGAGGCCTATACTGCAAGCCTAGGGAGGGAGGTGGACCCCTGGATAGCTTGCTGGGGTCTGGGTCCCCTAGGTGGAAGGCCAGGGGGCACCCTGTGGGCTATACGGCAAGTCCAGGAAGTCCAGGAAGAGAGGTGGACTCCTGGGTAGCTTGCTGGGGTCATAGGCTCCTAGGTGGAGGGCCAGGGGGCACCCTGGGGCCTACACTGCAAGTCCAGAGAGAGAGGTGGACCCCTGGGTAGCTTGCTGGGGTCAGAGGCCACTAGGTGGAGGGCCAGGGGGCACACTGGGGTCTATACTGCAAGTCTAGGAAGAGAGGTGGACCCCTGGGTAGCTTGCTGGGGTCAGAGGCCCCTAGGTGAAGGGCCAGGGGGCACCCTGGGGCCTATACTGCAAGTCCAGGGAGATCGGTGGACCCCTGGGTAGCTTGCTGGGGTCAGGTATCCCTAGGTGAAGGGCCAGGGGGCACCCTGAGGCCTATACTGCAAGCCCAGGGAGGGAGGTGGACCCCTGGGTAGCTTGCTGGGGTCAGGGTCCCCTAGGTGGATGACCTTTGGGCACCCTGTGGGCTATACTGCAAGTCCAGGAAGAGAGGTGGACCCCTGGGTAGCTTGCTGGGGTCAGGGTCCCCTAGGTGGATGGCCAGGGGGCACCCTGTGGGCTATATTTCAAGTCCAGGAAGAGAGGTGGACCCCTGGTTAGCTTGCTGGGGTCAGAGGCCCTTAGGTGGAGGGCCAGGGGTTCCCCTGGGGCATATACTGCAAGTCCAGGGAGTGAGGTGGACTTCTGGGTAGCTTGATGGGGTCATAGGCTCCTAGGTGGAGGGCCAGGGGGCACCCTGGGGCCTACACTGCAAGTCCAGGGAGAGATGTGGACCCCTGGGTAGCTTGCTGGGGTCAGGGGCCCCTAGGTTGAGGTACAGGGGGCACCCTGGGGCCTATACTGCAAGTCCAGGGACATCGGTGGACCCCTGGGTAGCTTTCTGGGGTCAGGGACCCTTAGGTGGTGGGCCAGGGGGCACCCTGGGGCCTATACTGCAAGTCCAGGGAGTGAGGTGGACTCCTGGGTAGCTTGCTGGGGTCAGAGGAACCTAGGTGGAGAGCCAGGGGGCACCCTGGGGCCTATACTGCAAGTCCAGGGACATCGGTGGACCCCTGGGTAGCTTGCTGGGGTCAGAGGCCCCTAGGTGTAGGGCCAGGGGGCACCCTGGGGCCTATACTGCAAGTCCAGGGACATCGGTGGACCAATGGGTAGCTTGCTGGGGTCAGGGGCCCTTAGGTGGAGGGCCAGGGGGCACCCTGCGGCCTATACTGCAAGTCCAGGAAGAGAGGTTGACCCCTGGGTAGCTTGCTGAAGTCTGGAGCCCCTAGGTGGAGGGCCAGGGGGCAAACTGGGGCCTATACTGCAAGTCCAGGAAGAGAGGTGGACCCCTGGGTAGCTTGCTGGGGTCAGAGGCCCCTAGGTGAAGGGCCAGGGGGCACCCTGGGGCCTATACTGAAAGTCCAATGACATCGGTGGACCGCTGGGTAGCTTGCGGGGGTCAGAGGCCTCTAAGTGGAGGGCCAGGGGTCACCCTGGGGCCTATACTGCAAGCCCAGGGAGGGAGGTGGACCCCTGGGTAGCTTGCTGGGGTCAGGGTCCCTTAGGTGAAGGGCCAGGGGTCACCCTGTGGGCTATACTGCAAGTCCAGGAAGAGAGGTTGACCCCTGGGAAGCTTGGTGGGGTCAGGGTTCCCTAGGTGGATGGCCAGGGGGCACCCAGGGGCCTATATTGCAAGTCCAGGAAGAGAGGTGGACCCCTGGGTATCTTGCTGGGGTCAGGCGCCCCTAAGTCAAAGGCCAGGGGGCACCCTGGGGCCTATACTGCAAGTCCAATGACATCGGTGGACCGCTGGGTAGCTTGCGGGGGTCAGAGGCCCCTAAGTGGAGGGCCAGGGGGCACCCTGGGGCCTATACTGCAAGCCCAGGGAGGGAGGTGGACCCCTGGGTAGCTTGCTGGGGTCTGGGTCCCCTAGGTGAAGGGCCAGGGGTCACCCTGTGGGCTATACTGCAAGTCCAGGAAGAGAGGTTGACCCCTGGGAAGCTTGGTGGGGTCAGGGTTCCCTAGGTGGATGGCCAGGGGGCACCCAGGGGCCTATATTGCAAGTCCAGGAAGAGAGGTGGACCCCTGGGTATCTTGCTGGGGTCAGGCGCCCCTAGGTGAAAGGCCAGGGGGCACCCTGAGACCTATACTGCAAGCCCAGGGAGGGAGGTGGACCCCTGGGTAGCTTGCTAGGGTCACCCTGTGGGCTATACTGCAAGTCCAGGAAGAGAGGTGGACCCCTGGGTAGCTTGCTGAGGTCATAGGCTCCGAGGTGGAGGGCCAGGGGGCACCCTAGGGTCTAAACTGCAAGTCCAGGGAGGTAGGTGGACCCCTGGGTAGCTTGCTGGAGACAGAGGCCCCTAGGTGGAGGGTCAAGGGGGCACCCTGGGGCCTATACTGCAAGTCCAGGGACATCGGTGGACCCCTGGGTAGCTTGCTGGGGTCAGAGGCCCCTAGGTGGAGGGCCAGGGGTTCCCCTGGGGCCTATACTGCAAGTCCAGGGAGTGAGGTGGACTTCTGGGTAGCTTGCTGGGGTCATAGGCTCCTAGGTGGAGTGCCAGGGGGCACCCTGGGGCCTACACTGCAAGTCCAGGGAGAGATGTGGACCCCTGGGTAGCTTGCTGGGGACAGGGGCCCCTAGGTGGAGGACCCGGGGGCACCCTGGGGCCTATACTGCAAGTCCAAGGACATAGGTGGACCCCTGGGTAGCTTGCTGGGGTCAGGGGCCCTTAGGTGGAGGGCCAGGGGGCACCCTGAGGCCTATACTGCAAGTCCAGGGAGATCAGTGGACCCCTGGGTAGCTTGCTGGGGTCAGGGGCCCCTAGGTGGAGGTCAAGGGGGCACCCTGAGGCCTATACTGCAAGTCCAGGGAGATCAGTGGACCCCTGGGTAGCTTGCTGAGGTCAGAGACCCCTATGTGGAGGGCCAGAAGGTCCCCTGGGGCCTATACTGCAAGTCCAGGGAGTGAGGTGGACTCCTGGGTAGCTTGCTGGGGTCAGAGGCCCCTAGGTGGAGGGCCAGGGGGCACCCTGGGGCCTATACTGCAAGTCCAGGGACATCGGTGGACCCCTAAGTAGCTTGCTGGGGTCAGAGGCCCCTAGGTGGAGGGCCAGGGGGCACCCTGGGGCCTATACTGCAAGTCCAGGAAGAGAGGTTGACCCCTGGGTAGCTTGCTGAAGTCTGGAGCCCCTAGGTGAAGGGCCAGGGGGCACACTGGGGCCTATACTGCAAGTCCAGGAAGAGAGGTGGACCCCTGGGTAGCTTGCTGGGGTCAAAGGCCCCTAGGTGAAGGGCCAGGGGGCACCCTGGGGCCTATACTGCAAGTCCAAGGACATGGGTGGACCGCTGGGTAGCTTGCGGGGGTCAGAGGCCCCTAAATTTAGGGCCAGGAGGCACCCTGGGGCCTATACTGCAAGCACAGTGAGGGAGTTTGACCCCTGGGTATCTTGCTGGGGTCAGGGTCCCCTACGTGGAGGGCCAGGGGTCACCCTGTGGGCTATACTGCAAGTCCAGGAAGAGAGGTGGACCCCTGGGTATCTTGCTGGGGTCAGGCGCCCCTAGGTGAAAGGCCAGGGGGCACCCTGAGGCCTATACTGCAAGCCCAGGGAGGGAGGTGGACCCCTGGGTAGCTTGCTTGGGTCTGGGTCCCCTAGGTGGAAGGCCAGGGGGCACCCTGTGGGCTATACTGCAAGTCCAGGAAGTCCAGGAAGAGAGGTGGACCCCTGGGTATCTTGCTGGGGTCACGCGCCCCTAGGTGAAAGGCCAGGGGGCACCCTGAGGCCTATACTGCAAGCCTAGGGAGGGAGGTGGACCCCTGGATAGCTTGCTGGGGTCTGGGTCCCCTAGGTGGAAGGCCAGGGGGCACCCTGTGGGCTATACGGCAAGTCCAGGAAGTCCAGGAAGAGAGGTGGACTCCTGGGTAGCTTGCTGGGGTCATAGGCTCCTAGGTGGAGGGCCAGGGGGCACCCTGGGGCCTACACTGCAAGTCCAGAGAGAGAGGTGGACCCCTGGGTAGCTTGCTGGGGTCAGAGGCCACTAGGTGGAGGGCCAGGGGGCACACTGGGGTCTATACTGCAAGTCTAGGAAGAGAGGTGGACCCCTGGGTAGCTTGCTGGGGTCAGAGGCCCCTAGGTGAAGGGCCAGGGGGCACCCTGGGGCCTATACTGCAAGTCCAGGGAGATCGGTGGACCCCTGGGTAGCTTGCTGGGGTCAGGTATCCCTAGGTGAAGGGCCAGGGGGCACCCTGAGGCCTATACTGCAAGCCCAGGGAGGGAGGTGGACCCCTGGGTAGCTTGCTGGGGTCAGGGTCCCCTAGGTGGATGACCTTTGGGCACCCTGTGGGCTATACTGCAAGTCCAGGAAGAGAGGTGGACCCCTGGGTAGCTTGCTGGGGTCAGGGTCCCCTAGGTGGATGGCCAGGGGGCACCCTGTGGGCTATATTTCAAGTCCAGGAAGAGAGGTGGACCCCTGGTTAGCTTGCTGGGGTCAGAGGCCCTTAGGTGGAGGGCCAGGGGTTCCCCTGGGGCATATACTGCAAGTCCAGGGAGTGAGGTGGACTTCTGGGTAGCTTGATGGGGTCATAGGCTCCTAGGTGGAGGGCCAGGGGGCACCCTGGGGCCTACACTGCAAGTCCAGGGAGAGATGTGGACCCCTGGGTAGCTTGCTGGGGTCAGGGGCCCCTAGGTTGAGGTACAGGGGGCACCCTGGGGCCTATACTGCAAGTCCAGGGACATCGGTGGACCCCTGGGTAGCTTTCTGGGGTCAGGGACCCTTAGGTGGTGGGCCAGGGGGCACCCTGGGGCCTATACTGCAAGTCCAGGGAGTGAGGTGGACTCCTGGGTAGCTTGCTGGGGTCAGAGGAACCTAGGTGGAGAGCCAGGGGGCACCCTGGGGCCTATACTGCAAGTCCAGGGACATCGGTGGACCCCTGGGTAGCTTGCTGGGGTCAGAGGCCCCTAGGTGTAGGGCCAGGGGGCACCCTGGGGCCTATACTGCAAGTCCAGGGACATCGGTGGACCAATGGGTAGCTTGCTGGGGTCAGGGGCCCTTAGGTGGAGGGCCAGGGGGCACCCTGCGGCCTATACTGCAAGTCCAGGAAGAGAGGTTGACCCCTGGGTAGCTTGCTGAAGTCTGGAGCCCCTAGGTGGAGGGCCAGGGGGCAAACTGGGGCCTATACTGCAAGTCCAGGAAGAGAGGTGGACCCCTGGGTAGCTTGCTGGGGTCAGAGGCCCCTAGGTGAAGGGCCAGGGGGCACCCTGGGGCCTATACTGAAAGTCCAATGACATCGGTGGACCGCTGGGTAGCTTGCGGGGGTCAGAGGCCTCTAAGTGGAGGGCCAGGGGTCACCCTGGGGCCTATACTGCAAGCCCAGGGAGGGAGGTGGACCCCTGGGTAGCTTGCTGGGGTCAGGGTCCCTTAGGTGAAGGGCCAGGGGTCACCCTGTGGGCTATACTGCAAGTCCAGGAAGAGAGGTTGACCCCTGGGAAGCTTGGTGGGGTCAGGGTTCCCTAGGTGGATGGCCAGGGGGCACCCAGGGGCCTATATTGCAAGTCCAGGAAGAGAGGTGGACCCCTGGGTATCTTGCTGGGGTCAGGCGCCCCTAAGTCAAAGGCCAGGGGGCACCCTGGGGCCTATACTGCAAGTCCAATGACATCGGTGGACCGCTGGGTAGCTTGCGGGGGTCAGAGGCCCCTAAGTGGAGGGCCAGGGGGCACCCTGGGGCCTATACTGCAAGCCCAGGGAGGGAGGTGGACCCCTGGGTAGCTTGCTGGGGTCTGGGTCCCCTAGGTGAAGGGCCAGGGGTCACCCTGTGGGCTATACTGCAAGTCCAGGAAGAGAGGTTGACCCCTGGGAAGCTTGGTGGGGTCAGGGTTCCCTAGGTGGATGGCCAGGGGGCACCCAGGGGCCTATATTGCAAGTCCAGGAAGAGAGGTGGACCCCTGGGTATCTTGCTGGGGTCAGGCGCCCCTAGGTGAAAGGCCAGGGGGCACCCTGAGACCTATACTGCAAGCCCAGGGAGGGAGGTGGACCCCTGGGTAGCTTGCTAGGGTCACCCTGTGGGCTATACTGCAAGTCCAGGAAGAGAGGTGGACCCCTGGGTAGCTTGCTGAGGTCATAGGCTCCGAGGTGGAGGGCCAGGGGGCACCCTAGGGTCTAAACTGCAAGTCCAGGGAGGTAGGTGGACCCCTGGGTAGCTTGCTGGAGACAGAGGCCCCTAGGTGGAGGGTCAAGGGGGCACCCTGGGGCCTATACTGCAAGTCCAGGGACATCGGTGGACCCCTGGGTAGCTTGCTGGGGTCAGAGGCCCCTAGGTGGAGGGCCAGGGGTTCCCCTGGGGCCTATACTGCAAGTCCAGGGAGTGAGGTGGACTTCTGGGTAGCTTGCTGGGGTCATAGGCTCCTAGGTGGAGTGCCAGGGGGCACCCTGGGGCCTACACTGCAAGTCCAGGGAGAGATGTGGACCCCTGGGTAGCTTGCTGGGGACAGGGGCCCCTAGGTGGAGGACCCGGGGGCACCCTGGGGCCTATACTGCAAGTCCAAGGACATAGGTGGACCCCTGGGTAGCTTGCTGGGGTCAGGGGCCCTTAGGTGGAGGGCCAGGGGGCACCCTGAGGCCTATACTGCAAGTCCAGGGAGATCAGTGGACCCCTGGGTAGCTTGCTGAGGTCAGAGACCCCTATGTGGAGGGCCAGAAGGTCCCCTGGGGCCTATACTGCAAGTACAGGGAGTGAGGTGGACTCCTGGGTAGCTTGCTGGGGTTAGGAGCCCCTAGGTGAAGGGCCAGGGGGCACCCTGAGGCCTATACTGCAAGCCCAGGGACATCGGTGGACCCCTGGGTAGCTTGCTGGGGTCAGGGGCCCTTAGGTGGAGGGCCAGGGGGCACCCTGGGGCCTATACTGCAAGTACAGGGAGTGAGGTGGACTCCTGGGTAGCTTGCTGGGGTCAGAGGCCCCTAGGTGGAGGGACAGGGGGCACCCTGGGGCCTATACGGCAAGTCCAGGGACATCGGTGGACCCCTGGGTAGCTTGCTGGGGTCTGGGTCGCCTAGGTGGAAGGCCAGGGTGCACCCTGTGGGCTATACTGCAAGTCCAGGAAGTCCAGGAAGAGAGGTGGACTCCTGGGTAGCTTGCTGGGGTCATAGGCTCCTAGGTGGAGGGCCAGGGGGTACCCTGGGGCCTACACTGCAAGTCCAGGGATAGAGGTGGACCCCTGGGTAGCTTGCTGGGGTCAGAGGCCCCTAGGTGGAAGGCCAAGGGGCACCCTGGGGCCTATACTGCAAGTCCAGGGAGGTAGGTGGACCCCTGGGTAGCTTGCTGGAGTCAGAGGCCCCTAGGTGGAGGGCCAAGGGGCACCCTGGGGCCTATACTGCAAGTCCAGGGACATCGGTGGACCCCTGGGTAGCTTGCTGGGGTCAGAGGCCCCTAGGTGGAGGGCCAGAGGTTCCCCTGGAGCCTATACTGCAAGTCCAGGGAGTGAGGTGGACTTCTGGGTAGCTTGCTGGGGTCAGAGGCTCCTAGGTGGAGGGCCAGGGGGCACCCTGGGGCCTACACTGCAAGTCCAGGGAGAGATGTGGACTCCTGGGTAGCTTGCTGGGGTCAGGGGCCCCTAGGTGGAGGTCAAGGGGGCACCCTGAGGCCTATACTGCAAGTCCAGGGAGATCAGTGGACCCCTGGGTAGCTTGCTGAGGTCAGAGACCCCTATGTGGAGGGCCAGAAGGTCCCCTGGGGCCTATACTGCAAGTCCAGGGAGTGAGGTGGACTCCTGGGTAGCTTGCTGGGGTCAGAGGCCCCTAGGTGGAGGGCCAGGGGGCACCCTGGGGCCTATACTGCAAGTCCAGGGACATCGGTGGACCCCTAAGTAGCTTGCTGGGGTCAGAGGCCCCTAGGTGGAGGGCCAGGGGGCACCCTGGGGCCTATACTGCAAGTCCAGGAAGAGAGGTTGACCCCTGGGTAGCTTGCTGATATCTGGAGCCCCTAGGTGAAGGGCCAGGGGGCACACTGGGGCCTATACTGCAAGTCCAGGAAGAGAGGTGGACCCCTGGGTAGCTTGCTGGGGTCAAAGGCCCCTAGGTGAAGGGCCAGGGGGCACCCTGGGGCCTATACTGCAAGTCCAAGGACATGGGTGGACCGCTGGGTAGCTTGCGGGGGTCAGAGGCCCCTAAATGGAGGGCCAGGAGGCACCCTGGGGCCTATACTGCAAGCACAGTGAGGGAGTTTGACCCCTGGGTATCTTGCTGGGGACAGGGTCCCCTACGTGGAGGGCCAGGGGTCACCCTGTGGGCTATACTGCAAGTCCAGGAAGAGAGGTGGACCCCTGGGTATCTTGCTGGGGTCAGGCGCCCCTAGGTGAAAGGCCAGGGGGCACCCTGAGGCCTATACTGCAAGCCCAGGGAGGGAGGTGGACCCCTGGGTAGCTTGCTGGGGTCTGGGTCCCCTAGGTGGAAGGCCAGGGGGCACCCTGTGGGCTATACTGCAAGTCCAGGAAGAGAGGTGGACCCCTGGGTATCTTGCTGGGGTCACGCGCCCCTAGGTGAAAGGCAAGGGGGCACCCTGAGGCCTATACTGCAAGCCCAGGGAGGGAGGTGGACCCCTGGATAGCTTGCTGGGGTCTGGGTCCCCTAGGTGGAAGGCCAGGGGGCACCCTGTGGGCTATACGGCAAGTCCAGGAAGTCCAGGAAGAGAGGTGGACTCCTGGGTAGCTTGCTGGGGTCATAGGCTCCTAGGTGGAGGGCCAGGGGGCACCCTGGGGCCTACACTGCAAGTCCAGAGAGAGAGGTGGACCCCTGGGTAGCTTGCTGGGGTCAGAGGCCCCTAGGTGGAAGGCCAAGGGGCACCCTGGGGCCTATACTGCAAGTCCAGGGAGGTAGGTGGACCCCTGGGTAGCGTGTTGGAGTCAGAGGCCCCTAGGTGGAGGGCCAAGGGGCATCCTGGGGCCTATACTGCAAGTCCAGGGACATCGGTGGACCCCTGGGTAGCTTGCTGGGGTCAGAGGCCCCTAGGTGGAGGGCCAGGGGTTCCCCTGGGGCCTATACTGCAAGTCCAGGGAGTGAGGTGGACTTCTGGGTAGCTTGCTGGGGTCAGAGGCTCCTAGGTGGAGGGCCATGGGGCACCCTGGGGCCTACACTGCAAGTCCAGGGAGAGATGTGGACCCCTGGGTAGCTTGCTGGGGTCAGGGGCCCCTAGGTGGAGGTCCTGGGGGCACCCTGAGGCCTATACTGCAAGTCCAGGGAGATCAGTGGACCCCTGGGTAGCTTGCTGAGGTCAGAGACCCCTATGTTGAGGGCCAGAAGGTCCCCTGGGGCCTATACTGCAAGTCCAGGGAGTGAGGAGGACTCCTGGGTAGCTTGCTGGGGTCAGAGGCCCCTAGGTGGAGGGCCAGGGGGCACCCTGGGGCCTACACTGCAAGTCCAGGGACATCGTTGGACCCCTAAGTAGCTTGCTGGGGTCAGAGGCCCCTAGGTGGAGGGCTAGGGGGCACCCTGGGGCCTATACTGCAAGTCCAGGAAGAGAGGTTGACCCCTGGGTAGCTTGCTGAAGTCTGGAGCCCCTGGGTGGATGGCCAGGGGGCACTCTGGGGCCTATATTGCAAGTCCAGGAAGAGAGGTGGACCCCTGGGTATCTTGCTGGGGTCAGGCGCCTCTAGGTGAAAGGCCAGGGGGCACCCTGAGGCCTATACTGCAAGCCCAGGGAGGGAGGTGGACCCCTGGGTAGCTTGCTGGGGTCAGGGTCCCCTAGGTGGAAGGCCAGGGGTCACCCTGTGGGCTTTAATGCAAGTCCAGGGAGGTAGGTGGACCCCTGGGTAGCTTGCTGGAGTCAGAGGCCCCTAGGTGGAGGGCCAGGGGGCACCCTGGGGCCTATATTGCAAGTCCAGGAAGAGTGGTGGACCCCAGGGTAGCTTGCTGGGGTAAGGGTCCCCTAGGTGGAGGGCCAGGGGGCACCCTGTGGGCTAAACTGCAAGTCCAGGAAGAGAGGTGGACCCCTGGGTAGCTTGCTGGGGTCTTAGGCTCCTAGGTGGAGGGCCAGGGGGCATCCTGGGGCCTACACTGCAAGTCCAGGGATAGAGGTGGACCCCTGGGTAGCTTGCCGGGGTCAGAGGGCCCTAGGTGGAGGGCCAGGGGGCACTCTGGGGCCTATACTGCAAGTCCAGGGACATTGGTGGACCCCTGGGTAGCTTGCTGGGGTCAGAGGCCCCTAGGTGGAGGGCCAGGGGGCACCCTGGGGCCTATACTGCAAGTCCAGGGACATCGGTGGACCCCTGGGTAGCTTGCTGGGGTCAGGGGCCCTTAGGTGGAGGGCCAGGGGGCACCCTGGGGCCTATACTGCAAGTCCAGGAAGAGAGGTGGACCCCTGGATAGCTTGCTGGGGTTAGGGGTCCCTAGAAGGAGGGCCAGGTGGCAGCCTGTGGGCTATACTGCAAGTCCAGGAAGAAAGGTTGATCCCTGGGTAGCTTGCTGAAGTCAGGAGCCACTAGGTGGAGGGCCAGGGGGCACACTGCGGCCTATACTGCAAGTCCAGGGACATTGGTGGACCCCTGGGTAGCTTGCTGGGGTCAGAGGCCCCTAGGTGAAGGGCCAGGGGGCACCCTGGGGAATATACTGCAAGTCCAGGGAGATCGGTGGACCCCTGGGTAGCTTGCTGGGGTCAGGCTTCCCTAGGTGAAGGGCCAGGGGGCACCCTAAGGCCTATACTGCAAGCCCAGGGAGGGAGGTGGACCCCTGGGTAGCTTGCTGGGGTCAGGGTCCCCTAGGTGGATGGCCAGGGGGCACCCTGTGGGCTATACTGCAAGTCCAGGAAGAGAGGTGGACCCCGGGGTAGCTTGCTGGGGTCAGAGGCCCCTAGGTGGAAGGCCAAGAGGCACCCTGGGGCCTATATTGCAAGTCCAGGGACATCGGTGGACCCCTGGGTAGCTTGCTGGGGTCAGAGGCCCCTAGGTTGAGGGCAAGGGGTTCCCCTGGGGCCTATACTGCAAGTCCAGGGAGTGAGGTGGACTTCTGGGTAGCTTGCTGGGGTCATAGGCTCCTAGGTGGAGGGCCAGGGGGCACCCTGGGGCCTACACTGCAAGTCCAGGGAGAGATGTGGACCCCTGGGTAGCTTGCTGGGGTCAGGGGCCCCTAGTTTGAGGGCAGGGGGCACCCTGGGGCCTATATTGCAAGTCCAGGGAGTGAGGTGGACTCCTGGGTAGCTTGCTGGGGTCAGAGGCCCCTAGGTGGAGGGCCAGGGGGCACCCTGGGGCCTATACTGCAAGTCCAGGGACATCGGTGGACCCCTGGGTAGCTTGCTGGGGTCAGAGGCCCCTAGAAGGAGGGCCAGGGGGCACCCTGGGGCCTATACTGCAAGTCCAGGGACATCGGTGGACCACTGGGTAGCTTGCTGGGGTCAGGGGCCCTTAGGTGGAGGGCCAGGGGACACCCTGGGGCCTGTACTGCAAGTCCAGGAAGAGAAGTGGACCCCTGGGTAGCTTGCTGGGGTCAGGGTCCCCTAGGTGGAGGGAGAGAGGGCACACTGGGGCCTATAGTGCAAGTCCAGGAAGAGAGGTGGACCCCTGGGTAGCTTGCTGGGGTCAGGCGCCCCTAGGTGGAGGACCAGGGGGCACCCTGGGGCCTAAACTGCAAGTCCAGGGACATCAGTGGAACCCTGGGTGGCTTGCTGGGGTCAGAGGGCCCTAGGTGGAGGGCCGGGGGCACCCTGGGGCCTATACTGCAAGTCCAGGGAAATCGGTGGACCACTGTGTAGCTTGCTGGGGTCAGGGGCCCTTAGGTAGAGGGCCATGGGGCACCCTGGGGCCTATACTGCAAGTCCAGGAAGAGAGGTGGACCCCTGGGTAGCTTGCTGGGGTTAGGGGCACCTAGGTGGAGGGCCAGGTGGCAGCCTGTGGGCTATACTTCAAGTCCAGGAAGAGAGGTTGACCCCTGGGTAGCTTGCTGAAGTCAGGAGCCACTAGGTGGAGGGCCAGAGGGCACACTGGGGCCTATACTGCAAGTCTAGGAAGAGAGGTGGACCCCTGGGTAGCTTGCTGGGGTCAGAGGCCCCTAGGTGAAGGGCCAGGGGGCACCCTGGGGCCTATACTGCAAGTCCAGGGAGATCGGTTGACCCCTGGGTAGCTTGCTGGGGTCAGGCTTCCCTAGGTGAAGGGCCAGGGGGCACCCTGAGGCCTATACTGCAAGCCCAGGAGGGGAGGTGGACCCCTGGGTAGCTTGGTGGGGTCAGGGTCCCCTAGGTGGATGGCCAGGGGGCACCCTGTGGGCTATACTGCAAGTCCAGGAAGAGAGGTGTACTCCTGGGTAGCTTGCTGGGGTCTGAAGCCCCTAGGTGGAGGGCCAGGGGGCACCCTGGGGCCTATACTGCAAGTCCAGGGACATCGGTGGACCCCTGGGTAGCTTGCTGGGGTCAGAGGAACCTAGGTGGAGGGCCAGGGGGCACCCTGGGGCCTATACTGCAAGTCTAGGGACATCGGTGGACCCCTGGGTAGCTTGCTGGGGTCAGAGGCCCCTAGGTGGAGGGCCAGGGGGCACCCTGGGGCCTATACTGCAAGTCCAGGGACATCGGTGGACCCCTGGGTAGCTTGCTGAAGTCAGGAGCCACTAGGTGGAGGGCCAGGGGGCACACTGGGGCCTATACTGCAAGTCTAGGAAGAGAGGTGGACCCCTGGGTAGCTTGCTGGGGTCAGAGGCCCCTAGGTGAAGGGCCAGGGGGCACCCTGGGGCCTATACTGCAAGTCCAGGAAGAGAGGTTGACCCCTGGGTAGCTTGCTGAAGTCTGGAGCCCCTAGGTGAAGGGCCAGGGGGCACACTGGGGCCTATACTGCAAGTCCAGGAAGAGAGGTGGACCCCTGGGTAGCTTGCTGGGGTCAGAGGCCCCTAGGTGAAGGGCCAGGGGGCACCCTGGGGCTTATACTGCAAGTCCAATGACATCGGTGGACCGCTGGGTAGCTTGCGGGGGTCAGAGGCCCCTAAGTGGAGGGCCAGGGGGCACCCTGGGGCCTATACTGCAAGCCCAGGGAGGGAGGTGTACCCCTGGGTAGCTTGCTGGGGTCAGGGTCCCCTAGGTGGAGGGCCAGGGGTCAGCCTGTGGGCTATACTGCAAGTCCAGGAAGAGAGGTGGACTCCTGGGTAGCTTGGTGGGGTCAGGGGCCCCTAGGTGGATGGCCAGGGGGCACCCTGGGGCCTATATTGCAAGTCCAGGAAGAGAGGTGGACCCCTGGGTATCTTGCTGGGGTCAGGCGCCCCTAGGTGAAAGGCCAGGGGGCACCCCTGAGGCCTATACTGCAAGCCCAGGGAGGGAGGTGGACCCCTGGTAGCTTGCTGGGGTCAGGGTCCACTAGGTGGAGGGCCAGGGGGCACCCTGGGGCCTATACTGCAAGTCCAGGGACATCGGTGGACCCCTGGGTAGCTTGCTGGGGTCAGAGGCCCCTAGGTGGAGGGTCGGGGGGCACCCTGGGGCCTATACTGCAAGTCCAGGAAGAGAGGTTGACCCCTGGGTAGCTTGCTGAAGTCTGGAGCCCCTAGGTGGAGGGCCAGGGGGCACACTGGGGCCTATACAGCAAGTCCAGGAAGAGAGGTGGACCTCTGGGTAGCTTGCTGGGGTCAGAAGCCCCTAGGTGAAGGGCCAGGGGGCACCCTGGGGCCTATACTGCAAGTCCAAGGACATGGGTGGACCGCTGGGTAGCTTGCGGGGGTCAGAGGCCCCTAAATGGAGGGCCAGGGGGC
Source organism: Danio rerio (assembly GCF_052040795.2). NCBI lineage: Eukaryota > Metazoa > Chordata > Actinopteri > Cypriniformes > Danionidae > Danio > Danio rerio. The sequence goes on along the minus strand of NC_141023.1, from coordinate 47,732,751 downwards.
ACCTTGGGGCCTATACTGCAAGCCCAGTGAGGGAGTTTGACCCCTGGGTAGCTTGCTGGGGTCAGGGTCCCCTAGGTGGAGGGCCAGGGGTCACCCTGTGGGCTATACTGCAAGTCCAGAAAGAGAGGTGGACCCCTGGGTAGCTTGGTGGGGTCAGGGGCCCGTAGGTGGATGGCCAGGGGGCACCCTGGGGCCTATAGTGCAAGTCCAGGAAGAGAGGTGGACCCCTGGGTATCTTGCTGGGGTCAGGCGCCCCTAGGTGAAAGGCCAGGGGGCACCCTGAGGCCTATACTGCAAGCCCAGGGAGGGAGGTGGACCCCTGGGTAGCTTGCTGGGGTCTGGGTCCCCTAGGTGGAAGGCCAGGGGGCACCTTGTGGGCTATACTGCAAGTCCAGGAAGTCCAGGAAGAGAGGTGGACCCCTGGGTATCTTGCTGGGGTCAGGCGCCCCTAGGTGAAAGGCCAGGGGGCACCCTGAGGCCTATACTGCAAGCCCAGGGAGGGAGGTGGACCCCTGGGTAGCTTGCTGGGGTCTGGGTCCCCTAGGTGGAAGGCCAGGGGGCACCCTGTGGGCTATACTGCAAGTCCAGGAAGTCCAGGAAGAGAGGTGGACTCCTGGGTAGCTTGCTGGGGTCAGAGGCTCCTAGGTGGAGGGCCAGGGGGCACCCTGGGGCCTATACTGCAAGTCCAGGGACATCGGTGGACCCCTGGGTAGCTTGCTGGGGTCAGAGGCCCCTAGAAGGAGGGCCAGGGGGCACCCTGGGGCCTATACTGCAAGTCCAGGGACATCGGTGGACCACTGGGTAGCTTGCTGGGGTCAGGGGCCCTTAGGTGGAGGGCCAGGGGACACCCTGGGGCCTGTACTGCAAGTCCAGGAAGAGAAGTGGACCCCTGGGAAGCTTGCTGGGGTCAGGGTCCCCTAGGTGGAGGGAGAGAGGGCACACTGGGGCCTATACTGCAAGTCCAGGAAGAGAGGTGGACCCCTGGGTAGCTTGCTGGGGTCAGGCGCCCCTAGGTGGAGGACCAGGGGGCACCCTGGGGCCTAAACTGCAAGTCCAGGGACATCAGTGGAACCCTGGGTGGCTTGCTGGGGTCAGAGGGCCCTAGGTGGAGGGCCAGGGGGCACCCTGGGGCCTATACTGCAAGTCCAGGGAAATCGGTGGACCACTGTGTAGCTTGCTGGGGTCAGGGGCCCTTAGGTAGAGGGCCATGGGGCACCCTGGGGCCTATACTGCAAGTCCAGGAAGAGAGGTGGACCCCTGGGTAGCTTGCTGGGGTTAGGGGCACCTAGGTGGAGGGCCAGGTGGCAGCCTGTGGGCTATACTGCAAGTCCAGGAAGAGAGGTTGACCCCTGGGTAGCTTGCTGAAGTCAGGAGCCACTAGGTGGAGGGCCAGGGGGCACACTGGGGCCTATACTGCAAGTCTAGGAAGAGAGGTGGACCCCTGGGTAGCTTGCTGGGGTCAGAGGCCCCTAGGTGAAGGGCCAGGGGGCACCCTGGGGCCTATACTGCAAGTCCAGGGAGATCGGTTGACCCCTGGGTAGCTTGCTGGGGTCAGGCTTCCCTAGGTGAAGGGCCAGGGGGCACCCTGAGGCCTATACTGCAAGCCCAGGAGGGGAGGTGGACCCCTGGGTAGCTTGGTGGGGTCAGGGTCCCCTAGGTGGATGGCCAGGGGGCACCCTGTGGGCTATACTGCAAGTCCAGGAAGAGAGGTGTACTCCTGGGTAGCTTGCTGGGGTCTGAAGCCCCTAGGTGGAGGGCCAGGGGGCACCCTGGGGCCTATACTGCAAGTCCAGGGACATCGGTGGACCCCTGGGTAGCTTGCTGGGGTCAGAGGAACCTAGGTGGAGGGCCAGGGGGCACCCTGGGGCCTATACTGCAAGTCTAGGGACATCGGTGGACCCCTGGGTAGCTTGCTGGGGTCAGAGGCCCCTAGGTGGAGGGCCAGGGGGCACCCTGGGGCCTATACTGCAAGTCCAGGGACATCGGTGGACCCCTGGGTAGCTTGCTGAAGTCAGGAGCCACTAGGTGGAGGGCCAGGGGGCACACTGGGGCCTATACTGCAAGTCTAGGAAGAGAGGTGGACCCCTGGGTAGCTTGCTGGGGTCAGAGGCCCCTAGGTGAAGGGCCAGGGGGCACCCTGGGGCCTATACTGCAAGTCCAGGAAGAGAGGTTGACCCCTGGGTAGCTTGCTGAAGTCTGGAGCCCCTAGGTGAAGGGCCAGGGGGCACACTGGGGCCTATACTGCAAGTCCAGGAAGAGAGGTGGACCCCTGGGTAGCTTGCTGGGGTCAGAGGCCCCTAGGTGAAGGGCCAGGGGGCACCCTGGGGCTTATACTGCAAGTCCAATGACATCGGTGGACCGCTGGGTAGCTTGCGGGGGTCAGAGGCCCCTAAGTGGAGGGCCAGGGGGCACCCTGGGGCCTATACTGCAAGCCCAGGGAGGGAGGTGTACCCCTGGGTAGCTTGCTGGGGTCAGGGTCCCCTAGGTGGAGGGCCAGGGGTCACCCTGTGGGCTATACTGCAAGTCCAGGAAGAGAGGTGGACTCCTGGGTAGCTTGGTGGGGTCAGGGGCCCCTAGGTGGATGGCCAGGGGGCACCCTGGGGCCTATATTGCAAGTCCAGGAAGAGAGGTGGACCCCTGGGTATCTTGCTGGGGTCAGGCGCCCCTAGGTGAAAGGCCAGGGGGCACCCTGAGGCCTATACTGCAAGCCCAGGGAGGGAGGTGGACCCCTGGTAGCTTGCTGGGGTCAGGGTCCCCTAGGTGGAGGGCCAGGGGGCACCCTGGGGCCTATACTGCAAGTCCAGGGAGAGGTTGACCCCTGGGTAGCTTGCTGAAGTCTGGAGCCCCTAGGTGGAGGGCCAGGGGGCACACTGGGGCCTATACAGCAAGTCCAGGAAGAGAGGTGGACCTCTGGGTAGCTTGCTGGGGTCAGAAGCCCCTAGGTGAAGGGCCAGGGGGCACCCTGGGGCCTATACTGCAAGTCCAAGGACATGGGTGGACCGCTGGGTAGCTTGCGGGGGTCAGAAGCCCCTAAATGGAGGGCCAGGGGGCACCTTGGGGCCTATACTGCAAGCCCAGTGAGGGAGTTTGACCCCTGGGTAGCTTGCTGGGGTCAGGGTCCCCTAGGTGGAGGGCCAGGGGTCACCCTGTGGGCTATACTGCAAGTCCAGAAAGAGAGGTGGACCCCTGGGTAGCTTGGTGGGGTCAGGGGCCCGTAGGTGGATGGCCAGGTGGCACCCTGGGGCCTATAGTGCAAGTCCAGGAAGAGAGGTGGACCCCTGGGTATCTTGCTGGGGTCAGGCGCCCCTAGGTAAAAGGCCAGGGGGCACCCTGAGGCCTATACTGCAAGCCCAGGGAGGAAGGTGGACCCCTGGGTAGCTTGCTGGGGTCTGGGTCCCCTAGGTGGAAGGCCAGGGGGCACCCTGTGGGCTATACTGCAAGTCCAGGAAGTCCAGGAAGAGAGGTGGACTCCTGGGTAGCTTGCTGGGGTCAGAGGCTCCTAAGTGGAGGGCCAGGGGGCACCCTGGGGCCTACACTGCAAGTCCAGGGAGAGAGGTGGACCCCTGGGTAGCTTGCTGGGGTCAGAGGCCCCTAGGTGGAAGGCCAAGGGACACCCTGGGGCCTATACTGCAAGTCCAGGGAGGTAGGTGGACCCCTGGGTAGCTTGCTGGAGTCAGAGGCCCCTAGGTGGAGGGCCAAGGGGCACCCTGGGGCCTATACTGCAAGTCCAGGGACAATGGTGGACCCCTGGGTAGCTTGCTGGGGTCAGAGGCTCCTAGGTGGAGGGCCAGGGGGCACTCTGGGGCCTACACTGCAAGTCCAGGGAGAGATTTGGACCCCTGGGTAGCTTGCTGGGGTCAGGGGCCCCTAGGTGGAGGTCCAGGGGGCACCCTGAGGCCTATACTGCAAGTCCAGGGAGATCAGTGGACCCCTGGGTAGCTTGCTGAGGTCAGAGACCCCTATGTGGAGGGCCAGAAGGTTCCCTGGGGCCTATACTGCAAGTCCAGGGAGTGAGGTGGACTCCTGGGTAGCTTGCTGGGGTCAGAGGCCCCTAGGTGGAGGGCCAGGGGGCACCCTGGGGCCTATACTGCAAGTCCAGGGACATCGGTATACCCCTGGGCAGCTTGCTGGGGTCAGAGGCCCCTAGGTGGAGGGCCAGGGGTTCCCCTGGGGCCTGTACTACAAGTCCAGGGAGTGAGGTGGACTTCTGGGTAGCTTGCTGGGGTCATAGGCTCCTAGGTGGAGGGCCAGGGGGCACCCTGGGGCCTACACTGCAAGTCCAGGGAGAGATGTGGACCCCTGGGTAGCTTCCTGTGGTCTGGGGCCCCTAGGTGGAGGACCAAGGGGCACCCTGGGGCCTAAACTGCAAGTCCAGGGACATCAGTGGACCCCTGGGTAGCTTGCTGGGGTCAGAGGGCCCTAGGTGGAGGGCCAGGGGGCACCCTGGGGCCTATACTGCAAGTCCAGGGAAATCGGTGGACCACTGTGTAGCTTGCTGGGGTCAGGGGCCCTTAGGTGGAGGGACATGGGGCACCCTGGGGCCTATACTGCAAGTCCAGGAAGAGAGGTGGACCCCTGGGTAGCTTGCTGGGGTTAGGGGCACCTAGGTGGAGGGCCAGGTGGCAGCCTGTGGGCTATATTGCAAGTCCAGGAAGAGAGGTTGACCCCTGGGTAGCTTGCTTAAGTCAGGAGCCACTAGGTGGAGGGCCAGGGGGCACACTGGGGCCTATACTGCAAGTCTAGGAAGAGAGGTGGACCCCTGGGTAGCTTGCTGGGGTCAGAGGCCCCTAGGTGAAGGGCCAGGGGGCACCCTGGGGCCTATACTGCAAGTCCAGGGAGATCGGTGGACCCCTGGGTAGCTTGCTGGGGTCAGGCTTCCCTAGGTGAAGGGCCAGGGGGCACCCTGTGGCCTATACGGCAAGCCCAGGAGGGGAGGTGGACCCCTGGGTAGCTTGGTGGGGTCAGGGTCCCCTAGGTGGATGGCCAGGGGGCACCCTGTGGGCTGTACTGCAAGTCCAGGAAGAGAGGTGGACCCCGGGGTAGCTTGCTGGGGTCAGAGGCCCCTAGGTGGAGGGCCAAGGGGCACCCTGGGGCCTATACTGCAAGTCCAGGGACATCGGTGGACCCCTGGGTAGCTTGCTGGGGTCAGAGGCCCCTAGGTGGACGGCCAGGGGTTCCCCTGGGGCCTATACTGCAAGTCCAGGGAGTGAGGTGGACTTCTGGGTAGCTTGCTGGGGTCATAGGCTCCTAGGTGGAGGGCCAGGGGGCACCCAGGGGCCTACACTGCAAGTCCAGGGAGAGATGTGGACCCCTGGGTAGCTTGCTGGGGTCAGGGGCCCCTAGTTTAAGGCCCAGGGGCCACCCTGGGGCCTTTACTGCAAGTCCAGGGACATCGGTGGACCCCTGGCTAGCTTGCTGGGGTCAGGGGCCCTTAGGTGGAGGGCCAGGGGGCACCCTGGGGCCTATACTGCAAGTCCAGGGAGTGAGGTGGACTCCTGGGTAGCTTGCTGGGGTCAGAGGCTCCTAAATGGAGGGCCAGGGGGCACCCTGGGGCCTATACTGCAAGTCCAGGAAGAGAGGTGGACCCCTGGGTAGCTTGCTGGGGTCAGAGGCCCCTAGGTGAAGGGCCAGGGGGCACCCTGGGGCCTATACTGCAAGTCCAATGACATCAGTGGACCGCTGGGTAGCTTGCTGGGGTCAGGGTCCCCTAGGTGGATGGCCAGGGGGCACCCTGTGGGCTATACTGCAAGTCCAGGAAGAGAGGTGGACCCCGGGGTAGCTTGCTGGGGTCAGAGGCCCCTAGGTGGAGGGCCAAGGGGCACCCTGGGGCCTATACTGCAAGTCCAGGGACATCGGTGGACCCCTGGGTAGCTTGCTGGGGTCAGAGGCCCCTAGGTGGAGGGCCAGGGGTTCCCCTGGGGCCTATACTGCAAGTCCAGGGAGTGAGGTGGACTTCTGGGTAGCTTGCTGGGGTCATAGGCTCCTAGGTGGAGGGCCAGGGGGCACCCTGGGGCCTACACTGCAAGTCCAGGGAGAGATGTGGACCCCTGGGTAGCTTGCTGGGGTCAGGGGCCCCTAGTTTGAGGGCCAGGGGGCACCCTGGTGCCTATATTGCAAGTCCAGGGAGTGAGGTGGACTCCTGGGTAGCTTGCTGGGGTCAGAGGCCCCTAGGTGGAGGGCCAGGGGGCACCCTGGGGCCTATACTGCAAGTCCAGGGACATCGGTGGACCCCTGGGTAGCTTGCTGGGGTCAGAGGCCCCTAGAAGGAGGGCCAGGGGGCACCCTGGGGCCTATACTGCAAGTCCAGGGACATCGGTGGACCACTGGGTAGCTTGCTGGGGTCAGGGGCCCTTAGGTGGAGGGCCAGGGGGCACCCTGGGGCCTGTACTGCAAGTCCAGGAAGAAAAGTGGACCCCTGGGTAGCTTGCTGGGGTCAGGGTCCCCTAGGTGGAGGGAGAGAGGGCACACTGGGGCCTATACTGCAAGTCCAGGAAGAGAGGTGGACCCCTGTGTAGCTTGCTGGGGTCAGGGGCCCCTAGGTGGAGGGCCAGGTGGCAGCCTGTGGGCTATACTGCAAGTCCAGGAAGAGAGGTTGACCCCTGGGTAGCTTGCTGAAGTCAGGAGCCCCTAGGTGGAGGACCAGGGGGCACACTGGGGCCTATACTGCAAGTCCAGGAACAGAGGTGGACCCCTGGGTAGCTTGCTGGGGTCAGAGGCCCCTATGTGAAGGGCCTTGGGGCACCCTAGGGCCTATACTGCAAGTCCAGGGAGTGAGGTGGACTCCTGGGTAGCTTGCTGGGCTCATAGGCTCCTAGGTGGAGGGCCAAGGGGCACCCTGGGGCCTACACTGCAAATCCAGGGAGAGAGGTGGACCCCTGGGTAGCTTGCGGGGGTCAGAGGCCCTTAAGTGGAGGGCCAGGGGGCACCCTGGGGCATATACTGCAAGCCCAGGGAGGGAGGTGGACCCCTGGGTAGCTTGCTGGGGTCAGGGTCCCCTAGGTGGAGGGCCAGGGGTCACCCTTTGGGCTATACTGCAAATCCAGGAAAAGAGGTGGACCCCTGGGTAGCTTGGTGGGGTCAGGGGCCATTAGGTGGATGGCCAGGGGGCACCCTGGGGCCTATATTGCAAGTCCAGGAAGAGAGGTGGACCCCTGGGTAGCTTGCTGGGGTCAGGCGCCCCTAGGTGAAAGGCCAGGGGGCACCCTGAGGCCTATACTGCAAGCCCAGGGAGGGAGGTGGACAACTGGGTAGCTTGCTGGGGTCAGGGTCCCCTAGGTGGAGGGCCAGGGGGCACCCTGGGGCCTACACTGCAAGTCCAGGGAGAGAGGTGGACCCCTGGGTAGCTTGCTGGAGTCAGAGGCCCCTAGGTGGAAGGCCAAGTGGCACACTGGGGCCTATACTGCAAGTCCAGGGACATCGGTGGACCCCTGGGTAGCTTGCTGGGGTCAGAGGCCCCTAGGTGGAGGGCCAGGGGTTCCCCTGGGGCCTATACTACAAGTCCAGGGAGTGAGGTGGACTTCTGGGTAGCTTGCTGGGGTCATAGGCTCCTAGGTGGAGGGCCAGGGGGCACCCTGGGGCCTACACTGCAAGTCCAGGGAGAGATGTGGACCCCTGAGTAGCTTGCTGGGGTCAGGGGCCCTTAGGTGGAGGGCCATGGGGCACCTTGGGGACTATACTGCAAGTCCAGGAAGAGAGGTGGACCCCTGGGTAGCTTGCTGGGGTTAGGGGCCCCTAGGTGGAGGGCCAGGTGGCAGCCTGTGGGCTATACTGCAAGTCCAGGAAGAGAGGTGGACCCCTGGGTAGCTTGCTGAAGTCAGGAGCCACTAGGTGGAGGGCCAGGGGGCACACTGGGGCCTATACTGCAAGTCTAGGAATAGAGGTGGACCCCTGGGTAGCTTGCTGGGGTCAGAGGCCCCTAGGTGAAGGGCCAGGGGGCACCCTGGGGCCTATACTGCAAGTCCAGGGAGATCAGTGGACCCCTGGGTAGCTTGCTGGGGTCAGGCATCCCTAGGTGAAGGGCCAGGGGGCACCCTAATGCCTATACTGCAAGCCCAGGGAGGGAGGTGGACCCCTGGGTAGCTTGCTGGGGTCAGGGTCCCCTAGGTGGATGGCCAGGGGTACCCTCTGGGCTATACTGCAAGTCCAGGAAGAGAGGTGGACCCCTGGGTAACTTGCTGGGGTCAGGGGCCCCTAGAAGGAGGGCCAGGGGGCACCCTGGGGCCTATACTGCAAGTCCAGGGACATCGGTGGACCACTGGGTAGCTTGCTGGGGTCAGGAGCCCCTAGGTGGAGGGCCAGGGGGCACCCTGGGGCCTGTACTGCAAGTTCAGGAAGAGAAGTGGACCCCTGGGTAGCTTGCAGGGTTCAGGGTCCCCTAGGTGGAGGGAGAGAGGGCACACTGGGGCCTATACTGCAAGTCCAGGAAGAGAGGTGGACCCCTGGGTAGCTTGCTGGGGTCAGAGGCCCCTAGGTGGAGGGCAAGGTCGCAGCCTGTGGGCTATACTGCAAGTCCAGGAAGAGAGGTTGACCCCTGGGTAGCTTGCTGAAGTCAGGAGCCCCTAGGTGGATGGCCAGGGGGCACACTGGGGCCTATACTACAAGTCCAGGAACAGAGGTGGACCCCTGGGTAGCTTGCTGGGGTCAGAGGCCCCTATGTGAAGGGCCAGGGGCACCCTGGGGCCTATACTGCAAGTCCAGGGAGTGAGGTGGACTCCTGGGTAGCTTGCTGGGCTCATAGGCTCCTAGGTGGAGGGCCAAGGGGCACCCTGGGGCCTACACTGCAAATCCAGGGAGAGAAGTGGACCCCTGGGTAGCTTGCGGGGGTCAGAGGCCCTTAAGTGGAGGGCCAGGGGGCACCCTGGGGCATATACTGCAAGCCCAGGGAGGGAGGTGGACCCCTGGGTAGCTTGCTGGGGTCAGGGTCCCCTAGGTGGAGGGCCAGGGGTCACCCTTTGGGCTATACTGCAAATCCAGGAAAAGAGGTGGACCCCTGGGTAGCTTGGTGGGGTCAGGGGCCATTAGGTGGATGGCCAGGGGGCACCCTGGGGCCTATATTGCAAGTCCAGGAAGAGAGGTGGACCCCTGGGTAGCTTGCTGGGGTCAGGCGCCCCTAGGTGAAAGGCCAGGGGGCACCCTTAGGCCTATACTGCAAGCCCAGGGAGGGAGGTGGACAACTGGGTAGCTTGCTGGGGTCAGGGTCCCCTAGGTGTAGGGCCAGGGGGCACCCTGTGGGCTACACTGCAAGTACAGGAAGAGAGGTGGAACCCTTGGTAGCTTGCTGGGGTCATAGGCTCCTAAGTGGAGGGCCAGGGGGCACCCTGGGGCCTACACTGCAAGTCCAGGGAGAGAGGTGGACCCCTGGGTAGCTTGCTGGAGTCAGAGGCCCCTAGGTGGAAGGCCCAGTGGCACACTGGGGCCTATACTGCAAGTCCAGGGACATCGGTGGACCCCTGGGTAGCTTGCTGGGGTCAGAGGCCCCTAGGTGGAGGGCCAGGGGTTCCCCTGGGGCCTATACTACAAGTCCAGGGAGTGAGGTGGACTTCTGGGTAGCTTGCTGGGGTCATAGGCTCCTAGGTGGAGGGCCAGGGGGCACCCTGGGACCTACACTGCAAGTCCAGGGAGAGATGTGGACCCCTGGGTAGCTTGCTGGGGTCAGGGGCCCTTAGGTGGAGGGCCATGGGGCACCTTGGGGACTATACTGCAAGTCCAGGAAGAGAGGTGGACCCCTGGGTAGCTTGCTGGGGTTAGGGGCCCCTAGGTGGAGGGCCAGGTGGCAGCCTGTGGGCTATACTGCAAGTCCAGGAAGAGAGGTGGACCCCTGGGTAGCTTGCTGAAGTCAGGAGCCACTAGGTGGAGGGCCAGGGGGCACACTGGGGCCTATACTGCAAGTCTAGGAAGAGAGGTGGACCCCTGGGTAGCTTGCTGGGGTCAGAGGCCCCTAGGTGAAGGGCCAGGGGGCACCCTGGGGCCTATACTGCAAGTCCAGGGAGATCAGTGGACCCCTGGGTAGCTTGCTGGGGTCAGGCATCCCTAGGTGAAGGGCCAGGGGGCACCCTGATGCCTATAGTGCAAGCCCAGGGAGGGAGGTGGACCCCTGGGTAGCTTGCTGGGGTCAGGGTCCCCTAGGTGGATGGCCAGGGGGCACCCTCTGGGCTATACTGCAAGTCCAGGAAGAGAGGTGGACCCCTGGGTAACTTGCTGGGGTCAGGGGCCCCTAGAAGGAGGGCCAGGGGGCACCCTGGGGCCTATACTGCAAGTCCAGGGACATCGGTGGACCACTGGGTAGCTTGCTGGGGTCAGGAGCCCCTAGGTGGAGGGCCAGGGGGCACCCTGGGGCCTGTACTGCAAGTTCAGGAAGAGAAGTGGACCCCTGGGTAGCTTGCAGGGTTCAGGGTCCCCTAGGTGGAGGGAGAGAGGGCACACTGGGGCCTATACTGCAAGTCCAGGAAGAGAGGTGGACCCCTGGGTAGCTTGCTGGGGTCAGGGGCCCCTAGGTGGAGGGCCAGGTGGCAGCCTGTGGGCTATACTGCAAGTCCAGGAAGAGAGGTTGACCCCTGGGTAGCTTGCTGAAGTCAGGAGCCCCTAGGTGGATGGCCAGGGGGCACACTGGGGCCTATACTACAAGTCCAGGAACAGAGGTGGACCCCTGGGTAGCTTGCTGGGGTCAGAGGCCCCTATGTGAATGGCCAGGGGCACCCTGGGGCCTATACTGCAAGTCCAGGGAGTGAGGTGGACTCCTGGGTAGCTTGCTGGGCTCATAGGCTCCTAGGTGGAGGGCCAAGGGGCACCCTGGGGCCTACACTGCAAATCCAGGGAGAGAAGTGGACCCCTGGGTAGCTTGCGGGTGTCAGAGGCCCTTAAGTGGAGGGCCAGGGGGCACCCTGGGGCATATACTGCAAGCCCAGGGAGGGAGGTGGACCCCTGGGTAGCTTGCTGGGGTCAGGGTCCCCTAGGTGGAGGGCCAGGGGTCACCCTTTGGGCTATACTGCAAATCCAGGAAAAGAGGAGGACCCCTGGGTAGCTTGGTGGGGTCAGGGGCCATTAGGTGGATGGCCAGGGGGCACCCTGGGGCCTATATTGCAAGTCCAGGAAGAGAGGTGGACCCCTGGGTAGCTTGCTGGGGTCAGGCGCCCCTAGGTGAAAGGCCAGGGGGCACCCTGAGGCCTATACTGCAAGCCCAGGGAGGGAGGTGGACAACTGGGTAGCTTGCTGGGGTCAGGGTCCCCTAGGTGGAGGGCCAGGGGGCACCCTGTGGGCTACACTGCAAGTACAGGAAGAGAGGTGGAACCCTTGGTAGCTTGCTGGGGTCATAGGCTCCTAAGTGGAGGGCCAGGGGGCACCCTGGGGCCTACACTGCAAGTCCAGGGAGAGAGGTGGACCCCTGGGTAGCTTGCTGGAGTCAGAGGCCCCTAGGTGGAAGGCCAAGTGGCACACTGGGGCCTATACTGCAAGTCCAGGGACATCGGTGGACCCCTGGGTAGCTTGCTGGGGTCAGAGGCCCCTAGGTGGAGGGCCAGGGGTTCCCCTGGGGCCTATACTACAAGTCCAGGGAGTGAGGTGGACTTCTGGGTAGCTTGCTGGGGTCATAGGCTCCTAGGTGGAGGGCCAGGGGGCACCCTGGGGCCTACACTGCAAGTCCAGGGAGAGATGTGGACCCCTGGGTAGCTTGCTGGGGTCAGGGGCCCTTAGGTGGAGGGCCATGGGGCACCTTGGGGACTATACTGCAAGTCCAGGAAGAGAGGTGGACCCCTTTGTAGCTTGCTGGGGTTAGGGGCCCCTAGGTGGAGGGCCAGGTGGCAGCCTGTGGGCTATACTGCAAGTCCAGGAAGAGAGGTGGACCCCTGGGTAGCTTGCTGAAGTCAGGAGCCACTAGGTGGAGGGCCAGGGGGCACACTGGGGCCTATACTGCAAGTCTAGGAAGTGAGGTGGACCCCTGGGTAGCTTGCTGGGGTCAGAGGCCCCTAGGTGAAGGGCCAGGGGGCACCCTGGGGCCTATACTGCAAGTCCAGGGAGATCAGTGGACCCCTGGGTAGCTTGCTGGGGTCAGGCATCCCTAGGTGAAGGGCCAGGGGGCACCCTGATGCCTATACTGCAAGCCCAGGGAGGGAGGTGGACCCCTGGGTAGCTTGCTGGGGTCAGGGTCCCCTAGGTGGAGGGCCAGGGGGCACCCTGGGGCCTATACTGCAAGTCCAGGGACATCGGTGGACCAATGGGTAGCTTGCTGGGGTCAGGGGCCCTTAGGTGGAGGGCCAGGGGGCACCCTGGGGCCTTTACTGCAAGTCCAGGAAGAGAGGTTGACCCCTGGGTACCTTGCTGAAGTCTGGAGCCCCTAGGTGAAGGGCCAGGGGGCACACTGGGGCCTATACTGCAAGTCCAGGAAGAGAGGTGGACCCCTGGGTAGCTTGCTGGGGTCAGAGGCCCCTAGGTGAAGGGCCAGGGGGCACCCTGGGGCCTATACTGCAAGTTCAATGACATCGGTGGACCGCTGGGTAGCTTGCGGGGGTCAGAGGCCCCTAAGTGGAGGGCCAGGGGGCACCCTGGGGCCTATACTGCAAGCCCAGGGAGGGAGGTGGACCCCTGGGTAGCTTGCTGGGGTCAGGGTCCCCTAGGTGGAGGGCCAGGGGTCACCCTGTGGGCTATACTGCAAGTCCAGGAAGAGAGGTGGACCCCTGGGTAGCTTGGTGGGGTCAGGGGCCCCTAGGTGGAGGGCCATGGGGCACCCTGGGGCCTATATTGCAAGTCCAGGAAGAGAGGTGGACCCCTGGGTATCTTGCTGGGGTCAGGCGCCCCTAGGTGAAAGGCCAGGGGGCACCCTGAGGCCTATACTGCAAGCCCAGGGAGGGAGGTGGACCCCTGGGTAGCTTGCTGGGGTCAGGGTCCCCTAGGTGGAGGGCCAGGGGGCACACTGGGGCCTATATTGCAAGTCCAGTGACATCGGTGGACCCCTGGGTAGCTTGCTGGGGTCAGAGGCCCCTAGGTGGAGGGCCAGGGGTTCCCCTGGGGCCTATACTACAAGTCCAGGGAGTGAGGTGGACTTCTGGGTAGCTTGCTGGGGTCATAGGCTCCTAGGTGGAGGGCCAGGGGGCACCCTGGGGCCTACACTGCAAGTCCAGGGAGAGATGTGGACCCCTGAGTAGCTTGCTGGGGTCAGGGGCCCTTAGGTGGAGGGCCATGGGGCACCTTGGGGACTATACTGCAAGTCCAGGAAGAGAGGTGGTCCCCTGGGTAGCTTGCTGGGGTTAGGGGCCCCTAGGTGGAGGGCCAGGTGGCAGCCTGTGGGCTATACTGCAAGTCCAGGAAGAGAGGTGGACCCCTGGGTAGCTTGCTGAAGTCAGGAGCCACTAGGTGGAGGGCCAGGGGGCACACTGGGGCCTATACTGCAAGTCTAGGAATAGAGGTGGACCCCTGGGTAGCTTGCGGGGGTCAGAGGCCCCTATGTGAAGGGCCAGGGGGCACCCTGGGGCCTATACTGCAAGTCCAGGGAGATCAGTGGACCCCTGGGTAGCTTGCTGGGGTCAGGCATCCCTAGGTGAAGGGCCAGGGGGCACCCTGATGCCTATACTGCAAGCCCAGGGAGGGAGGTGGACCCCTGGGTAGCTTGCTGGGGTCAGGGTCCCCTAGGTGGATGGCCAGGGGGCACCCTCTGGGCTATACTGCAAGTCCAGGAAGAGAGGTGGACCCCTGGGTAACTTGCTGGGGTCAGGGGCCCCTAGAAGGAGGGCCAGGGGGCACCCTGGGGCCTATACTGCAAGTCCAGGGACATCGGTGGACCACTGGGTAGCTTGCTGGGGTCAGGAGCCCCTAGGTGGAGGGCCAGGGGGCACCCTGGGGCCTGTACTGCAAGTTCAGGAAGAGAAGTGGACCCCTGGGTAGCTTGCAGGGTTCAGGGTCCCCTAGTTGGAGGGAGAGAGGGCACACTGGGGCCTATACTGCAAGTCCAGGAAGAGAGGTGGACCCCTGGGTAGCTTGCTGGGGTCAGAGGCCCCTAGGTGGAGGGCAAGGTCGCAGCCTGTGGGCTATACTGCAAGTCCAGGAAGAGAGGTTGACCCCTGGGTAGCTTGCTGAAGTCAGGAGCCCCTAGGTGGATGGCCAGGGGGCACACTGGGGCCTATACTACAAGTCCAGGAACAGAGGTGGACCCCTGGGTAGCTTGCTGGGGTCAGAGGCACCTATGTGAAGGGCCAGGGGCACCCTGGGGCCTATACTGCAAGTCCAGGGAGTGAGGTGGACTCCTGGGTAGCTTGCTGGGCTCATAGGCTCCTAGGTGGAGGGCCAAGGGGCACCCTGGGGCCTACACTGCAAATCCAGGGAGAGAAGTGGACCCCTGGGTAGCTTGCGGGGGTCAGAGGCCCTTAAGTGGAGGGCCAGGGGGCACCCTGGGGCATATACTGCAAGCCCAGGGAGGGAGGTGGACCCCTGGGTAGCTTGCTGGGGTCAGGGTCCCCTAGGTGGAGGGCCAGGGGTCACCCTTTGGGCTATACTGCAAATCCAGGAAAAGAGGTGGACCCCTGGGTAGCTTGGTGGGGTCAGGGGCCATTAGGTGGATGGCCAGGGGGCACCCTGGGGCCTATATTGCAAGTCCAGGAAGAGAGGTGGACCCCTGGGTAGCTTGCTGGGGTCAGGCGCCCCTAGGTGAAAGGCCAGGGGGCACCCTTAGGCCTATACTGCAAGCCCAGGGAGGGAGGTGGACAACTGGGTAGCTTGCTGGGGTCAGGGTCCCCTAGGTGGAGGGCCAGGGGGCACCCTGTGGGCTACACTGCAAGTACAGGAAGAGAGGTGGAACCCTTGGTAGCTTGCTGGGGTCATAGGCTCCTAAGTGGAGGGCCAGGGGGCACCCTGGGGCCTACACTGCAAGTCCAGGGAGAGAGGTGGACCCCTGGGTAGCTTGCTGGAGTCAGAGGCACCTAGGTGGAAGGCCCAGTGGCACACTGGGGCCTATACTGCAAGTCCAGGGACATCGGTGGACCCCTGGGTAGCTTGCTGGGGTCAGAGGCCCCTAGGTGGAGGGCCAGGGGTTCCCCTGGGGCCTATACTACAAGTCCAGGGAGTGAGGTGGACTTCTGGGTAGCTTGCTGGGGTCATAGGCTCCTAGGTGGAGGGCCAGGGGGCACCCTGGGACCTACACTGCAAGTCCAGGGAGAGATGTGGACCCCTGGGTAGCTTGCTGGGGTCAGGGGCCCTTAGGTGGAGGGCCATGGGGCACCTTGGGGACTATACTGCAAGTCCAGGAAGAGAGGTGGACCCCTGGGTAGCTTGCTGGGGTTAGGGGCCCCTAGGTGGAGGGCCAGGTGGCAGCCTGTGGGCTATACTGCAAGTCCAGGAAGAGAGGTGGACCCCTGGGTAGCTTGCTGAAGTCAGGAGCCACTAGGTGGAGGGCCAGGGGGCACACTGGGGCCTATACTGCAAGTCTAGGAAGAGAGGTGGACCCCTGGGTAGCTTGCTGGGGTCAGAGGCCCCTAGGTGAAGGGCCAGGGGGCACCCTGGGGCCTATACTGCAAGTCCAGGGAGATCAGTGGACCCCTGGGTAGCTTGCTGGGGTCAGGCATCCCTAGGTGAAGGGCCAGGGGGCACCCTGATGCCTATAGTGCAAGCCCAGGGAGGGAGGTGGACCCCTGGGTAGCTTGCTGGGGTCAGGGTCCCCTAGGTGGATGGCCAGGGGGCACCCTCTGGGCTATACTGCAAGTCCAGGAAGAGAGGTGGACCCCTGGGTAACTTGCTGGGGTCAGGGGCCCCTAGAAGGAGGGCCAGGGGGCACCCTGGGGCCTATACTGCAAGTCCAGGGACATCGGTGGACCACTGGGTAGCTTGCTGGGGTCAGGAGCCCCTAGGTGGAGGGCCAGGGGGCACCCTGGGGCCTGTACTGCAAGTTCAGGAAGAGAAGTGGACCCCTGGGTAGCTTGCAGGGTTCAGGGTCCCCTAGGTGGAGGGAGAGAGGGCACACTGGGGCCTATACTGCAAGTCCAGGAAGAGAGGTGGACCCCTGGGTAGCTTGCTGGGGTCAGGGGCCCCTAGGTGGAGGGCCAGGTGGCAGCCTGTGGGCTATACTGCAAGTCCAGGAAGAGAGGTTGACCCCTGGGTAGCTTGCTGAAGTCAGGAGCCCCTAGGTGGATGGCCAGGGGGCACACTGGGGCCTATACTACAAGTCCAGGAACAGAGGTGGACCCCTGGGTAGCTTGCTGGGGTCAGAGGCCCCTATGTGAATGGCCAGGGGCACCCTGGGGCCTATACTGCAAGTCCAGGGAGTGAGGTGGACTCCTGGGTAGCTTGCTGGGCTCATAGGCTCCTAGGTGGAGGGCCAAGGGGCACCCTGGGGCCTACACTGCAAATCCAGGGAGAGAAGTGGACCCCTGGGTAGCTTGCGGGGGTCAGAGGCCCTTAAGTGGAGGGCCAGGGGGCACCCTGGGGCATATACTGCAAGCCCAGGGAGGGAGGTGGACCCCTGGGTAGCTTGCTGGGGTCAGGGTCCCCTAGGTGGAGGGACAGGGGTCACCCTTTGGGCTATATTGCAAATCCAGGAAAAGAGGTGGACCCCTGGGTAGCTTGGTGGGGTCAGGGGCCATTAGGTGGATGGCCAGGGGGCACCCTGGGGCCTATATTGCAAGTCCAGGAAGAGAGGTGGACCCCTGGGTAGCTTGCTGGGGTCAGGCGCCCCTAGGTGAAAGGCCAGGGGGCACCCTGAGGCCTATACTGCAAGCCCAGGGAGGGAGGTGGACAACTGGGTAGCTTGCTGGGGTCAGGGTCCCCTAGGTGGAGGGCCAGGGGGCACCCTGTGGGCTACACTGCAAGTACAGGAAGAGAGGTGGAACCCTTGGTAGCTTGCTGGGGTCATAGGCTCCTAAGTGGAGGGCCAGGGGGCACCCTGGGGCCTACACTGCAAGTCCAGGGAGAGAGGTGGACCCCTGGGTAGCTTGCTGGAGTCAGAGGCCCCTAGGTGGAAGGCCAAGTGGCACACTGGGGCCTATACTGCAAGTCCAGGGACATCGGTGGACCCCTGGGTAGCTTGCTGGGGTCAGAGGCCCCTAGGTGGAGGGCCAGGGGTTCCCCTGGGGCCTATACTACAAGTCCAGGGAGTGAGGTGGACTTCTGGGTAGCTTGCTGGGGTCATAGGCTCCTAGGTGGAGGGCCAGGGGGCACCCTGGGGCCTACACTGCAAGTCCAGGGAGAGATGTGGACCCCTGGGTAGCTTGCTGGGGTCAGGGGCCCTTAGGTGGAGGGCCATGGGGCACCTTGGGGACTATACTGCAAGTCCAGGAAGAGAGGTGGACCCCTGGGTAGCTTGCTGGGGTTAGGGGCCCCTAGGTGGAGGGCCAGGTGGCAGCCTGTGGGCTATACTGCAAGTCCAGGAAGAGAGGTGGACCCCTGGGTAGCTTGCTGAAGTCAGGAGCCACTAGGTGGAGGGCCAGGGGGCACACTGGGGCCTATACTGCAAGTCTAGGAAGTGAGGTGGACCCCTGGGTAGCTTGCTGGGGTCAGAGGCCCCTAGGTGAAGGGCCAGGGGGCACCCTGGGGCCTATACTGCAAGTCCAGGGAGATCAGTGGACCCCTGGGTAGCTTGCTGGGGTCAGGCATCCCTAGGTGAAGGGCCAGGGGGCACCCTGATGCCTATACTGCAAGCCCAGGGAGGGAGGTGGACCCCTGGGTAGCTTGCTGGGGTCAGGGTCCCCTAGGTGGAGGGCCAGGGGGCACCCTGGGGCCTTTACTGCAAGTCCAGGAAGAGAGGTTGACCCCTGGGTACCTTGCTGAAGTCTGGAGCCCCTAGGTGAAGGGCCAGGGGGCACACTGGGGCCTATACTGCAAGTCCAGGAAGAGAGGTGGACCCCTGGGTAGCTTGCTGGGGTCAGAGGCCCCTAGGTGAAGGGCCAGGGGGCACCCTGGGGCCTATACTGCAAGTTCAATGACATCGGTGGACCGCTGGGTAGCTTGCGGGGGTCAGAGGCCCCTAAGTGGAGGGCCAGGGGGCACCCTGGGGCCTATACTGCAAGCCCAGGGAGGGAGGTGGACCCCTGGGTAGCTTGCTGGGGTCAGGGTCCCCTAGGTGGAGGGCCAGGGGTCACCCTGTGGGCTATACTGCAAGTCCAGGAAGAGAGGTGGACCCCTGGGTAGCTTGGTGGGGTCAGGGGCCCCTAGGTGGAGGGCCATGGGGCACCCTGGGGCCTATATTGCAAGTCCAGGAAGAGAGGTGGACCCCTGGGTATCTTGCTGGGGTCAGGCGCCCCTAGGTGAAAGGCCAGGGGGCACCCTGAGGCCTATACTGCAAGCCCAGGGAGGGAGGTGGACCCCTGGGTAGCTTGCTGGGGTCAGGGTCCCCTAGGTGGAGGGCCAGGGGGCACACTGGGGCCTATACTGCAAGTCCAGTGACATCGGTGGACCCCTGGGTAGCTTGCTGGGGTCAGAGGCCCCTAGGTGGAGGGCCAGGGGGCACCCTGGGGCCTATACTGCAAGTCCAGGAAGAGAGGTTGACCCCTGGGTAGCTTGCTGAAATCTGGAGCCCCTAGGTGGAGGGCCAGGGGGCACACTGGGGAATATACAGCAAGTCCAGGAAGAGAGGTGGACCTCTGGGTAGCTTGCTGGGGTCAGAGGCCTCTAGGTGAAGGGCCAGGGGGCACCCTGGGGCCTATACTGCAAGTCCAAGGACATGGGTGGACCGCTGGGTAGCTTGCGGGGGTCAGAGGCCCCTAAATGGAGGGCCAGGGGGCAGCCTGGGGCCTATACTGCAAGCCCAGTGAGGGAGTTTGACCCCTGGGTAGCTTGCTGGGGTCAGGGTCCCCTAGGTGGAGGGCCAGGGGTCACCCTGTGGGCTATACTGCAAGTCCAGGAAGAGAGGTGGACCCCTGGGTAGCTTGGTGGGGTCAGGGGCCCCTAGGTGGATGGCCAGGGGGCACCCTGGGGCCTATAATGCAAGTCCAGGAAGAGAGGTGGACCCCTGGGTAGCTTGGTGGGGTCAGGGGCCCCTAGGTGGATGGCCAGGGGGCACCCTGGGGCCTTTACTGCAAGTCCAGGAAGAGAGGTTGACCCCTGGGTAGCTTGCTGAAGTCTGGAGCCCCTAGGTGAAGGGCCAGGGGGCACACTGGGGCCTATACTGCAAGTCCAGGAAGAGAGGTGGACCCCTGGGTAGCTTGCTGGGGTCAGAGGCCCCTAGGTGAAGGGCCAGGGGGCACCCTGGGGCCTATACTGCAAGTCCAATGACATCGGTGGACCGCTGGGTAGCTTGCGGGGGTAAGAGGCCCCTAAGTGGAGGGCCAGGGGGCACCCTGGGGCTTATACTGCAAGCCCAGGGAGGGAGGTGCACCCCTGGGTAGCTTGCTGGGGTCAGGATCCCCTAGGTGGAGGGCCAGGGGTCACCCTGTGGGCTATACTGCAAGTCCAGGAAGAGAGGTGGACCCCTGGGTAGCTTGGTGGGGTCAGGGGCCCCTAGGTGGATGGCCAGGGGGCACCCTGGGGCCTATACTGCAAGTCCAGGAAGAGAGGTGGACCCCTGGGTATCTTGCTGGGGTCAGGCGCCCCTAGGTGAAAGTCCAGGGGGCACCCTGAGGCCTATACTGCAAGCCCAGGGAGGGAGGTGGACCCCTGGGTAGCTTGCTGGGGTCAGGGTCCCCTAGGTGGAGGGCCAGGGGGCACCCTGGGGCCTATACTGCAAGTCCAGTGACATCGGTGGACCCCTGGGTAGCTTGCTGGGGTCAGAGGCCCCTAGGTGGAGGGCCAGGGGGCACCCTGGGGCCTATACTGCAAGTCCAGGAAGAGAGGTTGACCCCTGGGTAGCTTGCTGAAGTCTGGAGCCCCTAGGTGGAGGGCCAGGGGGCACACTGGGGCCTATACAGCAAGTCCAGGAAGAGAGGTGGACCTCTGGGTAGCTTGCTGGGGTCAGAGGACCAAAAACTCCACTGCACTGGCCAAAAAATCACAGCAGCGTCTCTACTTCCTCCGCAAACTCAAAAAAGCAAGAGCACCAGCCCCAATCATGTACACCTTCTACAGAGGCACTATTGAGAGCATCCTGACCAGCTGCATCACTGTGTGGTTTGGAACCTGCAATGCATCCTGCAGGAAAACACTTCAACGCATAGTGAGAACAGCTGAGAAGATCATTGGTGTCTCTCTCCCCTCCCTTCAGGACATTTACAGCACACGTCTTACCCGTAAAGCCCTCTGCATAACAGCAGATGCCACCCACCCAATGCACAGCTTCTTCAGTCTGCTGCCATCAGGGAGGAGACTGCGCAGTCTCCAGGCCAGGACCAACAGACTGAAAGACAGCTTCATTCATCAGGCTGTCAGGAAGCTGAACTCTCTCCCAGCTCTGCTCCCCGCTCCCTCCCCACGCACCTCCTCCCCTCGCACCTCTGGACTCTGACACACACACACACACACACACACACACACACACACACACACACACACACACACACACACACACACACACACACACATTCATCTGCACTGGTCACTTTATGCAGACACATATACTACCTCCCAATATGTCACTGTCACTTTATCACAATTATCATGTTTACAAGTTCTTTTTGCACTATACTGTTTTTTATCTGCACAACTCTGGTTTACTTTGCACTCATTGCTATATGCCCTTAATGTCACTGTATTGTTTACAATTTTTTTTTTTTTTTTATTACATATGTATATTTCTTAGACCACATTTATGTGCAATGTATATACTGTAAATTTTATAAATTTTCTTTTTTTCTTAAACCCTACTATTTTTTATATATATATTTTATATTAATGTTAAGCACCTTGGGTCTGAGAGTAACGCAATTTCGATTCTCTGTATGTCTTGTACATGTGGCTGAATTGACAATAAAGCTGACTTTGACTTGACTTTGACTTTGAGAGGCTCTAGGTGAAGGGCCAGGGGGCACCCTGGGGCCTATACTGCAAGTCCAAGGACATGGGTGGACCGCTGGGTAGCTTGCGGGGGTCAGAGGCCCCTAATGGAGGGCCAGGGGGCACCCTGGGGCCTATACTGCAAGCCCAGTGAGGGAGTTTGACCCCTGGGTAGCTTGATAGGGTCAGGGTACCCTAGGTGGAGGGCCAGGGGTCACCCTGTGGGCTATACTGCAAGTCCAGGAAGAGAGGTGGACCCCTGGGTAGCTTGGTGGGGTCAGGGGCCCCTAGGTGGACGGCCAGGGGGCACCCTGGGGCCTATAGTGCAAGTCCAGGAAGAGAGGTGGACCCCTGGGTATCTTGCTGGGGTCAGGCGCCCCTAGGTGAAAGGCCAGGGGGCACCCTGAGGCCTATACTGCAAGACCAGGGAGGGAGGTGGACCCCTGGGTAGCTTGCTGGGGTCTGGGTCCCCTAGGTGGAAGGCCAGGGGGCACCTTGTGGGCTATACTGCAAGTCCAGGAAATCCAGGAAGTTAGGTGGACCCCTGGGTATCTTGCTGGGGTCAGGCGCCCCTAGGTGAAAGGCAAGGGGGCACCCTGAGGCCTATACTGCAAGCCCAGGGAGGGAGGTGGACCCCTGGGTAGCTTGCTGGGGCCTGGGTCCCCTAGGTGGAAGGCCAGGGGGCACCCTGTGGGCTATACTGCAAGTCCAGGAAGTCGAGGAAGAGAGGTGGACTCCTGGGTAGCTTGCTGGGGTCATAGGCTCCTAGGTGGAGGGCCAGGGGGCACCCTGGGGCCTACACTGCAAGTCCAGGGAGAGAGGTGGACCCCTGGGTAGCTTGCTGGGGTCAGAGGCCCCTAGGTGGAAGGCCAAGGGACACCCTGGGGCCTATACTGCAAGTCCAGGGGGGTAGGTGGACCCCTGGGTAGCTTGCTGGAGTCAGAGGCCCCTAGGTGGAGGGCAAAGGGGCACCCTGGGGCCTATACTGCAAGTCCAGGGACAACGGTGGACCCCTGGGTAGCTTGCTGGGGTCAGAGGCTCCAAGGTGGAGGGCCAGGGGGCACCCTGGGGCCTACACTGCAAGTCCAGGGAGAGATTTGGACCCCTGGGTAGCTTGCTGGGGTCAGGGGCCCCTGGGTTGAGGTCCAGGGGGCACCCTGAGGCCTATACTGCAAGTCCAGGGAGATCAGTGGACCCCTGGATAGCTTGCTGAGGTCAGAGACCCCTATGTGGAGGGCCAGAAGGTCCCCTGGGGCCTATACTGCAAGTCCAGGGAGTGAGGTGGACTCCTGGGTAGCTTGCTGGGGTCATAGGCTCCTAGGTGGAGGGCCAGGGGGCACCCTGGGGCCTACACTGCAAGTCCAGGGAGAGATGTGGACCCCTGGGTAGCTTGCTGGGGTCAGGGGCCCCTAGGTGGAGGACCAGGGGGCACCCTGGGGCCTAAACTGCAAGTCCAGGGACATCAGTGGACCCCTGGGTAGCTTGCTGGGGTCAGAGGGCCCTAGGTGGAGGGCCAGGGGGCACCCTGGGGCCTATACTGCAAGTCCAGGGAAATCGGTGGACCACTGTGTAGCTTGCTGGGGTCAGGGGCCCTTAGGTAGAGGGCCATGGGGCACCCTGGGGCCTATACTGCAAGTCCAGGAAGAGAGGTGGACCCCTGGGTAGCTTGCTGGGGTTAGGGGCACCTAGGTGGAGGGCCAGGTGGCAGCCTGTGGGCTATACTGCAAGTCCAGGAAGAGAGTTTGACCCCTGGGTAGCTTGCTGAAGTCAGGAGCCACTAGGTGGAGGGCCAGGGGGCACACTGGGGCCTATACTGCAAGTCTAGGAAGAGAGGTGGACCCCTGGGTAGCTTGCTGGGGTCAGAGGCCCCTAGGTGAAGGGCCAGGGGGCACCCTGGGGCCTATACTGCAAGTCCAGGGAGATCGGTTGACCCCTGGGTAGCTTGCTGGGGTCAGGCTTCCCTAGGTGAATGGCCAGGGGGCACCCTGAGGCCTATACTGCAAGCCCAGGAGGGGAGGTGGACCCCTGGGTAGCTTGGTGGGGTCAGGGTCCCCTAGGTGGATGGCCAGGGGGAACCCTGTGGGCTATACTGCAAGTCCAGGAAGAGAGGTGGACTCCTGGGTAGCTTGCTGGGGTCAGAGGCCCCTAGGTGGAGGGCCAGAGGGCACCCTGGGGCCTATACTGCAAGTCCAGGGACATTGGTGGACCCCTGGGTAGCTTGCTGGGGTCAGAGGAACCTAGGTGGAGGGCCAGGGGGCACCCTGGGGCCTATACTGCAAGTCTAGGGACATCAGTGGACCCCTGGGTAGCTTGCTGGGGTCAGAGGCCCCTAGGTGGAGGGCCAGGGGGCACCCTGGGGCCTATACTGCAAGTCCAGGGACATCGGTGGACCAATGGGTAGCTTGCTGGGGTCAGGGGCCCTTAGGTGGAGGGCCAGGGGGCACCCTGCGGCCTTTACTGCAAGTCCAGGAAGAGAGGTTGACCCCTGGGTAGCTTGCTGAAGTCTGGAGCCCCTAGGTGAAGGGCCAGGGGGCACACTGGGGCCTATACTGCAAGTCCAGGAAGAGAGGTGGACCCCTGGGTAGCTTGCTGGGGTCAGAGGCCCCTAGGTGAAGGGCCAGGGGGCACCCTGGGGCCTATACTGCAAGTCCAATGACATCGGTGGACCGCTGGGTAGCTTGCGGGGGTCAGAGGCCCCTAAGTGGAGGGCCAGGGGGCACCCTGGGGCCTATACTGCAAGCCCAGGGAGGGAGGTGTACCCCTGGGTAGCTTGCTGGGGTCAGGGTCCCCTAGGTGGAGGGCCAGGGGTCACCCTGTGGGCTATACTGCAAGTCCAGGAAGAGAGGTGGACTCCTGGGTAGCTTGGTGGGGTCAGGGGCCCCTAGGTGGATGGCCAGGGGGCACCCTGGGGCCTATATTGCAAGTCCAGGAAGAGAGGTGGACCCCTGGGTATCTTGCTGGGGTCAGGCGCCCCTAGGTGAAAGGCCAGGGGGCACCCTGAGGCCTATACTGCAAGCTCAGGGAGGGAGGTGGACCCCTGGTAGCTTGCTGGGGTCAGGGTCCCCTAGGTGGAGGGCCAGGGGGCACCCTGGGGCCTATACTGCAAGTCCAGGGACATCGGTGGACCCCTGGGTAGCTTGCTGGGGTCAGAGGCCCCTAGGTGGAGGGCCAGGGGGCACCCTGGGGCCTATACTGCAAGTCCAGGAAGAGAGGTTGACCCCTGGGTAGCTTGCTGAAGTCTGGAGCCCCTAGGTGGAGGGCCAGGGGGCACACTGGGGCCTATACAGCAAGTCCAAGAAGAGAGGTGGACCTCTGGGTAGCTTGCTGGGGTCAGAAGCCCCTAGGTGAAGGGCCAGGGGGCACCCTGGGGCCTATACTGCAAGTCCAAGGACATGGGTGGACCGCTGGGTAGCTTGCGGGGGTCAGAGGCCCCTAAATGGAGGGCCAGGGGGCACCCTGGGGCCTATACTGCAAGCCCAGTGAGGGAGTTTGACCCCTGGGTAGCTTGCTGGGGTCAGGGTCCCCTAGGTGGAGGGCCAGGGGTCACCCTGTGGGCTATACTGCAAGTCCAGGAAGAGAGGTGGACCCCTGGGTAGCTTGGTGGGGTCAGGGGCCCGTAGGTGGATGGCCAGGGGGCACCCTGGGGCCTATAGTGCAAGTCCAGGAAGAGAGGTGGACCCCTGGGTATCTTGCTGGGGTCAGGCGCCCCTAGGTGAATGGCCAGGGGGCACCCTGAGGCCTATACTGCAAGCCCAGGGAGGGAGGTGGACCCCTGGGTAGCTTGCTAGGGTCTGGGTCCCCTAGGTGGAAGGCCAGGGGGCACCTTGTGGGCTATACTGCAAGTCCAGGAAGTCCAGGAAGAGAGGTGGACCCCTGGGTAACTTGCTGGGGTCAGGCGCCCCTAGGTGAAAGGCCAGGGGGCACATTGAGGCCTATACTGCAAGCCCAGGGAGGGAGGTGGACCCCTGGGTAGCTTGCTGGGGTCTGGGTCCCCTAGGGGGAAGGCCAGGGGGCACCCTGTGGGCTATACTGCAAGTCCAGGAAGTCCAGGAAGAGAGGTGGACTCCTGGGTAGCTTGCTGGGGTCAAAGGCTCCTAGGTGGAGGGCCAGGGGGCACCCTGGGGCCTACACTGCAAGTCCAGCGAGAGAGGTGGACCCCTGGGTAGCTTGCTGGGGTCAGAGGCCCCTAGGTGGATGGCCAAGGGACACCCTGGGGCCTATAGTGCAAGTCCAGGGAGGTAGGTGGACCCCTGGGTAGCTTGCTGGAGTCAGAGGCCCCTAGGTGGAGGGCCAAGGGGCAACCTGGGGCCTATACTGCAAGTCCAGGGACAACGGTGGACCCTTGGGTAGCTTGCTGGGGTCAGAGGCTCCTAGGTGGAGGGCCAGGGGGCACTCTAGGGCCTACACTGCAAGTCCAGGGAGAGATTTGGACCCCTGGGTAGCTTGCTGGGGTCAGGGGCCCCTAGGTGGAGGTCCAGGGGGCACCCTGAGGCCTATACTGCAAGTCCAGGTAGATCACTAGACCCCTGGGCAGCTTGCTGGGGTCAGAGGCCCCTAGGTGGAGGGCCAGGGGTTCCCCTGGGGCCTGTACTACAAGTCCAGGGAGTGAGGTGGACTTCTGGGTAGCTTGCTGGGGTCATAGGCTCCTAGGTGGAGGGCCAGGGGGCACCCTGGGGCCTACACTGCAAGTCCAGGGAGAGATGTGGACCCCTGGGTAGCTTCCTGTGGTCAGGGGCCCCTAGGTGGAGGACCAGGGGGCACCCTGGGGCCTAAACTGCAAGTCCAGGGACATCAGTGGACCCCTGGGTAGCTTGCTGGGGTCAGAGGGCCCTAGGTGGAGGGCCAGGGGGCACCCTGGGGCCTGTACTGCAAGTCCAGGGAAATCGGTGGACCACTGTGTAGCTTGCTGGGGTCAGGGGCCCTTAGGTGGAGGGCCATGGGGCACCCTGGGGCCTATACTGCAAGTCCAGGAAGAGAGGTGGACCCCTGGGTAGCTTGCTGGGGTTAGGGGCACCTAGGTGGAGGGCCAGGTGGCAGCCTGTGGGCTATACTGCAAGTCCAGGAAGAGAGGTTGACCCCTGGGTAGCTTGCTGAAGTCAGGAGCCACTAGGTGGAGGGCCAGGGGGCACACTGGGGCCTATACTGCAAGTCTAGGAAGAGAGGTGGACCCCTGGGTAGCTTGCTGGGGTCAGAGGCCCCTAGGTGAAGGGCCAGGGGGCACCCTGGGGCCTATACTGCAAGTCCAGGGAGATCGGTGGACCCCTAGGTAGCTTGCTGGGGTCAGGCTTCCCTAGGTGAAGGGCCAGGGGGCACCCTGAGGCCTATACTGCAAGCCCAGGAGGGGAGGTGGAGCCCTGGGTAGCTTGGTGGGGTCAGGGTCCCCTAGGTGGATGGCCAGGGGGCACCCTGTGGGCTATACTGCAAGTCCAGGAAGAGAGGTGGACCCCGGGGTAGCTTGCTGGGGTCAGAGGCCTCTAGGTGGAGGGCCAAGGGGCACCCTGGGGCCTATACTGCAAGTCCAGGGACATCGGTGGACCCCTGGGTAGCTTGCTGGGGTCAGAGGCCCCTAGGTGGACGGCCAGGGGTTCCCCTGGGGCCTATACTGCAAGTCCAGGGAGTGAGGTGGACTTCTGGGTAGCTTGCTGGGGTCATAGGCTCCTAGGTGGAGGGCCAGGGGGCACCCAGGGTCCTACACTGCAAGTCCAGGGAGAGATGTGGACCCCTAGGTAGCTTGCTGGGGTCAGGGGCCCCTAGTTTGAGGCCCAGGGGGCACCCTGGGGCCTTTACTGCAAGTCCAGGGACATCGGTGGACCCCCGGGTAGCTTGCTGGGGTCAGAGGCCCCTATGTGAAGGGCCAGGGGGCACCCTGGGGCCTATACTGCAAGTCCAGGGAGTGAGGTGGACTCCTGGGTAGCTTGCTGGGGTCAGAGGCTCCTAGATGGAGGGCCAGGGGGCACCCTGGGGCCTATACTGCAAGTCCAGGAAGAGATGTGGACACCTGGGTAGCTTGCTGGGGTCAGAGGCCCCTAGGTGAAGGGCCAGGGGGCACCCTGGGGCCTATACTGCAAGTCCAATGACATCGGTGGACCGCTGGGTAGCTTGCTGGGGTCAGGGTCCCCTAGATGGAGGGAGAGGGGGCACACTGGGGCCTATACTGCAAGTCCAGGAAAAGAGGTGGACCCCTGGGTAGCTTGCTGGGGTCAGGGGCCCCTAGGTGGAGGGCCAGGTGGCAGCCTGTGGGCTATACTGCAAGTCCAGGAAGAGAGGTTGACCCCTGGGTAGCTTGCTGAAGTCAGGAGCCCCTAGGTGGAGGGCCAGGGAGCACACTGGGGCCTATACTGCAAGTCCAGGAACAGAGGTGGACCCCCGGGTAGCTTGCTGGGGTCAGAGGCCCCTATGTGAAGGGCCAGGGGGCACCCTGGGGCCTATACTGCAAGTCCAGGGAGTGAGGTGGACTCCTGGGTAGCTTGCTGGGCTCATAGGCTCCTAGGTGGAGGGCCAAGGGGCACCCTGGGGCCTACACTGCAAATCCAGGGAGAGAGGTGGACCCCTGGGTAGCTTGCGGGGGTCAGAGGCGCTTAAGTGGAGGGCCAGGTGGTACCCTGGGGCATATACTGCAAGCCCAGGGAGGGAGGTGGACCCCTGGGTAGCTTGCTGGGGCCAGGGTCCCCTAGGTGGAGGGCCAGGGGTCACCCTGTGGGCTGTACTGCAAGTCCAGGAAAAGAGGTGGACCCCTGGGTAGCTTGGTGGGGTCAGGGGCCATTAGGTGGATGGCCAGGGGGCACCCTGGGGCCTATATTGCAAGTCCAGGAAGAGAGGTGGACCCCTGGGTAGCTTGCTGGGGTCAGGCGCCCCTAGGTGAAAGGCCAAGGGGCACCCTGAGGCCTATACTGCAAGCCCAGGAAGGGAGGTGGACAATTGGGTAGTTTGCTGAGGTCAGAGACCCCTATGTGGAGGACCAGAAGGTCTCCTGGGGCCTATACTGCAAGTCCAGGAAGTGAGGTGGACTCCTGGGTAGCTTGCTGGGGTCAGAGAACCCTAGGTTGAGGGCCAGGGGGCACCCTGGGGCCTATACTGCAAGTCCAGGGACATCGGTGGACCCCTGGGTAGCTTGCTGGGGTCAGAGGCCACTGGGTGGAGGGCCAGGGGGCACCCTGGGGCCTATACTACAAGTCCAGGGACATCGGTGGACCACTGTGTAGCTTGCTGGGGTCAGGGGTCCTTAGGTGGAGGGCTTGGGGGCATCCTGGGGCCTATACTGCAAGTCCAGGAAGAGAGGTGGACTTCTGGGTAGCTTTCCGGGGTCAGGCGCCCCTAGGTGAAGGGCCAGGGAGCACCCTGAGGCCTATGCTGCAAGCCCAGGGAGGGAGGTGGACCCCTGGGTAGCTTGCCTGGGTCAGAGGCCCCTTGGTGAAGGGCCATGGGGCACCCTGGGGCCTATACAGCAAGTCCAGGGAGATCGGTGGACCCTTGGGTAGCTTGCTGGGGTCAGAGGCCCCTAGGTGGAGGGCCAGGGGTTCCCCTGGGGCCTATATTGCAAGTCCAGGAAGAGAGGTGGACCCCTGTGTAGCTTGCTGGGGTCAGGGTCCCCTAGGTGGATGGCCAGGGGGCACCCTGTGGGCTATACTGCAAGTCCAGGAAGAGAGGTGGAACCCTGGGTAGCTTGCTGGGGTCAGGGTCCCCTAGGTGGATGGCCAGGGGGCACCCTGTGGGCTATATTGCAAGTCCAGGAAGAGAGGTGGACCCCAGGGTAGCTTGCTGGGGTCAGAGGCCCCTAGGTGGAGGGCCAGGGTTTCCTCTGGGGTAAATACTGCAAGTCCAGGGAGTGAGGTGGACTTCTGGGTAGCTTGATGGAGTCATAGGCTCCTAGGTGGAGGGCCAGGGGGCACCCTGGGGCCTACACTGCAAGTCCAGGGAGAGATGTGGACCCCTGGGTAGCTTGCTGGGGTCAGGGGCCCCTAGGTTGAGGTCCAGGGGGCACCCTGGGGCCTATACTGCAAGTCCAGGGACATCGGTGGACCCCTGGGTAGCTTGCTGGGGTCAGGGGTCCTTAGGTGGAGGGCCAGGGGGAACCCTGGGGCCTATACTGCAAGTCCAGGAAGAGAGGTTGACCCCTGGGTAGCTTGCTAAAGTCTGGAGCCCCTAGGTGGAGGGCCAGGGGGCACACTGGGGCCTATACTGCAAGTCCAGGAAGAGAGGTGGACCCCTGGGTAGCTTGCTGGGGTCAGAGGCCCCTAGGTGAAGGGCCAGGGGGCACCCTGGGGCCTATACTGCAAGTCCAATGACATTGGTGGACCGCTGGGTAGCTTGCTGGGGTCAGGGTCCCCTAGATGGAGGGAGAGGGGGCACACTGGGGCCTATACTGCAAGTCCAGGAAGAGAGGTGGACCCCTGGGTAGCTTGCTGGGGTCAGGGGCCCCTAGGTGGAGGGCCAGGTGGCAGCCTGTGGGCTATACTGCAAGTCCAGGAAGAGAGGATGACCCCTGGGTAGCTTGCTGAAGTCAGGAGCCCCTAGGTGGAGGGCCAGGGAGCACACTGGGGCCTATACTGCAAGTCCAGGAACAGAGGTGGACCCCCGGGTAGCTTGCTGGGGTCAGAGGCCCCTATGTGAAGGGCCAGGGGGCACCCTGGGGCCTAAACTGCAAGTCCAGGGAGTGAGGTGGACTCCTGGGTAGCTTGCTGGGCTCATAGGCTCCTAGGTGGAGGGCCAAGGGGCACTCTGGGGCCTACACTGCAAATCCAGGGAGAGAGGTGGACCCCTGGGTAGCTTGCGGGGGTCAGAGGCCCTTAAGTGGAGGGCCAGGTGGCACCCTGGGGCATATACTGCAAGCCCAGGGAGGGAGGTGGACCCCTGGGTAGCTTGCTGGGGTCAGGGTCCCCTAGGTGGAGGGCCAGGGGTCACCCTTTGGGCTGTACTGCAAGTCCAGGAAAAGAGGTGGACCCCTGGGTAGCTTGGTGGGGTCAGGGGCCATTATGTTGATGGCCAGGGGGCACCCTGGGGCCTACACTGCAAGTCCAGGGAGATCAGTGGACCCCTGGGTAGCTTGCTGAGGTCAGAGACCCATATGTTGAGGGCCAGAAGGTCCCCTGGAGCCTATACTGCAAGTCCAGGGAGTGAGGTGGACTCCTGGGTAGCTTGCTGGGGTCAGAGACCCCTAGGTGGAGGGCCAGGGGGCACCCTGGGGCCTATACTGCAAGTCCAGGGACATCGGTGGACCCCTAAGTAGCTTGCTGGGATCAGAGGCCCCTAGGTGGAGGGCCAGGGGGCACCCTGGGGCCTATACTGCAAGTCCAGGAAGAGAGGTTGACCCCTGGGTAGCTTGCTGAAGTCTGGAGCCCCTAGGTGGATGGCCAGGGGGCACCCTGGGGCCTATATTGCAAGTCCAGGAAGAGAGGTGGACCCCTGGGTATCTTGCTGGGGTCAGGCGCCCCTAGGTTAAAGGCCAGGGGGCACCCTGAGGCCTATACTGCAAGCCCAGGAAGGGAGGTGGACCCCTGGGTAGCTTGCTGGGGTCAGGCATCCCTAGGTGAAGGGCCAGGGGGCACCCTGAGGCCTATACTGCAAGCCCAGGGAGGGAGGTGGACCCCTGGGTAGCTTGCTGGAGTCAGAGGCCCCTAGGTGGAGGGCCAGGGGGCACCCTGGGGCCTATATTGCAAGTCCAGGAAGAGAAGTGGACCCCAGGGTAGCTTGCTGGGGTAAGGGTCCCCTAGGTGGAGGGCCAGGGGGCACCCTGTGGGCTATACTGCAAGTCCAGGAAGAGAGGTGGACACCTGGGTAGCTTGCTGGGGTCATAGGCTCCTAGGTGGAGGGCCAGGGGGCATCCTGGGGCCTACAGTGCAAGTCCAGGGAGAGAGGTGGACCCCTGGGTAGCTTGCCGGGGTCAGAGGCCCCTAGGTGGAAGGCCAGGGGGCACCATGGGACCTATACTGCAAGTCCAGGGAGGTAGGTGGACCCCTGGGTAGATTGCTGGGGTCAGAGGCCTCTCGGTGGAGGGCCAAGGGGCACTCTGGGGCCTATACTGCAAGTCCAGGGACATCGGTGGACCCCTGGGTAGCTTGCTGGGGTCAGAGGCCCCTAGGTGGAGGGCCAGGGGGAACCCTGAGGCCTATACTGCAAGTCCAGGGACATCGGTGGACCCCTGGGTAGCTTGCTGGGGTCAGGGGCCCTTAGGTGGAGGGCCAGGGGGCACCCTGGGGCCTATACTGCAAGTCCAGGAAGAGAGGTGGACCCCTGGGTAGCTTGCTGGGGTTAGGGGCCCCTAGGTGGAGGGCCAGGTGGCAGCCTGTGGGCTATACTGCAAGTCCAGGAAGAGAGGTTGACCCCTGGGTAGCTTGCTGAAGTCAGGAGCCACTAGGTGGAGGGCCAGGGGGCACACTGGGGCCTATACTGCAAGTCTAGGAAGAGAGGTGGACCTCTGGGTAGCTTGCTGGGGTCAGGCGCCCCTAGGTGAAGGGCCAGGGGGCACCCTGGGGCCTATACTGCAAGTCCAGGGAGATCGGTGGACCCCTGGGTAGCTTGCTAGGGTCAGGCTTCCCTAGGTGAAGGGCCAGGGGGCACCCTGAGGCCTATACTGCAAGCCCTGGGAGAGAGGTGGACCCCTGGGTAGCTTGCTGGGGTCAGGGTCCCCTAGGTGGATGGCCAGGGGGCACCCTGTGGGCTATACTGCAAATCCAGGAAGAGAGGTGGACCCCGGGGTAGCTTGTTGGGATCAGAGGCCCCTAGGTGGAGGGCCAAGGGGCACCCTGGGGCCTATACTGCAAGTCCAGGGACATCGGTGGACCCCTGGGTAGCTTGCTGGGGTCAGAGGCCCCTAGGTGGAGGGCCAGGGGTTCCCCTGGGGCCTATACTGCAAGTCCAGGGAGTGAGGTGGACTTATGGGTAGCTTGCTGGGGTCATAGGCTCCTAGGTGGAGGGCCAGGGGGCACCCTGGGGCCTACACTGCAAGTCCAGGGAGAGATGTGGACCCCTGGGTAGCTTGCTGGGGTCAGGGGCCCCTAGTTTGAGGGCCAGGGGGCACCCTGGGGCCTATATTGCAAGTCCAGGGTGTGAGGTGGACTCCTGGGTAGCTTGCTGGGGTCAGAGGCCCCTAGGTGGAGGGCCAGGGGGCACCCTGGGGCCTATACTGCAAGTCCAGGGACATCGGTGGACCCCTGGGTAGCTTGCTGGGGTCCGAGGCCCCTAGAAGGAGGGCCAGGGGGCACCCTGGGGCCTATACTGCAAGTCCAGGGACAACGGTGGACCACTGGGTAGCTTGCTGGGGTCAGGGGCCCTTAGGTGGAGGGCCAGGTTGCACCCTGGGGCCTATACTCCAAGTCCAGGAAGAGAAGTGGACCCCTGGGTAGCTTGCTGGGGTCACGGTGCCCTAGGTGGAGGGAGAGAGGGCACACTGGGGCCTATACTGCAAGTCCAGGAAGAGAGGTGGACCCCTGGGTAGCTTGCTGAAGTCAGGAGCCCGTAGGTGGAGGGCCAGGGGGCACACTGGGGCCTATACTGCAAGTCCAGGAACAGAGGTGGACCCCTGGGTAGCTTGCTGGGGTCAGAGGCCCCTGTGTGAAGGGCCAGGGGGCACCCTGGGGCCTATACTGCAAGTCCAGGGAGTGAGGTGGACTCCTGGGTAGCTTGCTGGGCTCATAGGCTCCTAGGTGGAGGGCCAAGGGGCACCCTGGGGCCTACACTGCAAATCCAGGGAGAGAGGTGGACCCCTGGGTAGCTTGCGGGGGTCAGAGGCCCTTAAGTGGAGGGCCAGGGGGCACCCTGGGGCATATACTGCAAGCCCAGGGAGGGAGGTGGACCCCTGGGTAGCTTGCTGGGGTCAGGGTCCCCTAGGTGGAGGGCCAGGGGTCACCCTTTGGGCTATATTGCAAGTCCAGGAAGAGAGGTGGACCCCTGGGTAGCTTGCTGGGGTCAGGCGCCCCTAGGTGAAAGGCCAGGGGGCACCCTGAGGCCTATACTGCAAGCCCAGGGAGGGAGGTGGACAACTGGGTAGCTTGCTGGGGTCAGGGTCCCCTAGGTGGAGGGCCAGGGGGCACCCTGTGGGCTACACTGCAAGTACAGGAAGAGAGGTGGACCCCTTGGTAGCTTGCTGGGGTCATAGGCTCCTAAGTGGAGGGCCAGGGGGCACCCTGGGGCCTACACTGCAAGTCCAGGGAGAGAGGTGGACCCCTGGGTAGCTTGCTGGAGTCAGAGGCCCCTAGGTGGAAGGCCAAGGGGCACACTGGGGCCTATACTGCAAGTCCAGGGACATCGGTGGACCCCTGGGTAGCTTGCTGGGGTCAGAGGCCCCTAGGTGGAGGGCCAGGGGTTCCCCTGGGGCCTATACTACAAGTCCAGGGAGTGAGGTGGACTTCTTGGTAGCTTGCTGGGGTCATAGGCTCCTAGGTGGAGGGCCAGGGGGCACCCTGGGGCCTACACTGCAAGTCCAGGGAGAGATGTGGACCCCTGGGTAGCTTGCTGGGGTCAGGAGCCCCTTGGTGGAGGACCAGGGGGCACCCTGGGGCCTATTCTGCAAGTCCAGGGACATCGGTGGACCCCTGGGTAGCTTGCTGGGGTCAGGGGCCCTTAGGTGGAGGGCCAGGGGGCACCCTGAGGCATAAACTGCAAGTCCAGGGAGATCAGTGGACCCCTGGGTAGCTTGCTGAGGTCAGAGGCCCCTATGTGGAGGGCCAGAAGGTCCCCTGGGGCCTATACTGCAAGTTCAGGGAATGAGGTGGACTCTTGGGTAGCTTGCTGGGGTCAGAGGCCCCTAGGTGGAGGGCCAGAAGGTCCCCTGGGGCCTATACTGCAAGTCCAGGGAAATCGGTGGACCACTGTGTAGCTTGCTGGGGTCAGGGGCCCTTAGGTGGAGGGCCATGGGGCACCCTGGGGACTATACTGCAAGTCCAGGAAGAGAGGTGGACCCCTGGGTAGCTTGCTGGGGTTAGGGGCCCCTAGGTGGAGGGCCAGGTGGCAGCCTGTGGGCTATACTGCAAGTCCAGGAAGAGAGGTTGACCCCTGGGTAGCTTGCTGAAGTCAGGAGCCACTAAGTGGAGGGCCAGGGGGCACACTGGGGCCTATACTGCAAGTCTAGGAAGAGAGGTGGACCCCTGGGTAGCTTGCTGGGGTCAGAGGCCCCTAGGTGAAGGGCCAGGGGGCACCCTGGGGCCTATGATGCAAGTCCGGGGAGATCAGTGGACCCCTGGGTAGCTTGCTGGGGTCAGGCATCCCTAGGTGAAGGGCCAGGGGGCACCCTGAGGCCTATACTGCAAGCCCAGGGAGGGAGGTGGACCCCTGGGTAGCTTGCTGGGGTCAGGGTCCCCTAGGTGGATGGCCATGGGGCGCCCTGTGGGCTATACTGCAAGTCCAGGAAGAGAGGTGGACCCCTGGGTAGCTTGCTGGGGTCAGGGGCCCCTAGAAGGAGGGCCAGGGGGCACCCTGGGGCCTATACTGCAAGTCCAGGGACATCGGTGGACCACTGGGTAGCTTGCTGGGGTCAGGAGCCCCTAGGTGGAGGGCCAGGGGGCACCATGGGGCCTGTACTGCAAGTCCAGGAAGAGAAGTGGACCCCTGGGTAGCTTGCTGGGGTCAGGGTCCCCTAGGTGGAGGGAGAGAGGGCACACTGGGGCCTATACTGCAAGTCCAGGAAGAGAGGTGGACCCCTGGGTAGCTTGCTGGGGTCAGGGGCCCCTAGGTGGAGGGCCAGGTGGAAGCCTGTGGGCTATACTGCAAGTCCAGGAAGAGAGGTTGACCCCTGGGTAGCTTGCTGAAGTCAGGAGCCCCTAGGTGGAGGGCCAGGGGGTACACTGGGGCCTATACTGCAAGTCCAGGAAAAGAGGTGGACCCCTGGGTAGCTTGCTGGGGTCAGAGGCCCCTATGTGAAGGGCCAGGGGGCACCCTGGGGCCTATACTGCAAGTCCAGGGAGTGAGGTGGACTCCTGGGTAGCTTGCTGGCCTCATAGGCTCCTAGGTGGAGGGCCAAGGGGCACCCTGGGGCCTACACTGCAAATCCAGGGAGAGAGGTGGACCCCTGGGTAGCTTGCGGGGGTCAGAGGCCCTTAAGTGGAGGGCCAGGGGGCACCCTGGGGCATATACTGCAAGCCCAGGGAGGGAGGTGGACCCCTGGGTAGCTTGCTGGGGTCAGGGTCCCCTAGGTGGAGGGCCAGGGGTCACCCTTTGGGCTATACTGCAAGTCCAGGAAAAGAGGTGGACCCCTGGGTAGCTTGGTGGGGTCAGAGGTCATTAGGTGGATGGCCAGGGGGCACCCTGGGGCCTATATTGCAAGTCCAGGAAGAGAGGTGCACCCCTGGGTAGCTTGCTGGGGTCAGGCGCCCCTAGGTGAAAGGCCAGGGGGCACCCTGAGGCCTATACTGCAAGCCCAGGGAGGGAGGTGGAAAACTGGGTAGCTTGCTGGGGTCAGGGTCCCCTAGGTGGAGGGCCAGGGGGCACAATGTGGGCTACACTGCAAGTACAGGAAGTGAGGTGGACCCCTGGGTAGCTTGCTCGGGTCATAGGCTCCTAGGTGGAGGGCCAGGGGGCACCCTGGGGACTACACTGCAAGTCCAGGGAGAGAGGTGGACCCCTGGGTAGCTTGCTGGGGTTAGGGGCACCTAGGTGGAGGGCCAGGTGGCAGCCTGTGGGCTATACTGCAAGTCCAGGAAGAGAGGTTGACCCCTGGGTAGCTTGCTGAAGTCAGGAGCCACTAGGTGGAGGGCCAGGGGGCACACTGGGGCCTATACTGCAAGTCTAGGAAGAGAGGTGGACCCCTGGGTAGCTTGCTGGGGTCAGAGGCCCCTAGGTGAAGGGCCAGGGGGCACCCTGGGGCCTATACTGCAAGTCCAGGGAGATCGGTGGACCCCTAGGTAGCTTGCTGGGGTCAGGCTTCCCTAGGTGAAGGGCCAGGGGGCACCCTGAGGCCTATACTGCAAGCCCAGGAGGGGAGGTGGACCCCTGGGTAGCTTGGTGGGGTCAGGGTCCCCTAGGTGGATGGCCAGGGGGCACCCTGTGGGCTATACTGCAAGTCCAGGAAGAGAGGTGGACCCCGGGGTAGCTTGCTGGGGTCAGAGGCCTCTAGGTGGAGGGCCAAGGGGCACCCTGGGGCCTATACTGCAAGTCCAGGGACATCGGTGGACCCCTGGGTAGCTTGCTGGGGTCAGAGGCCCCTAGGTGGACGGCCAGGGGTTCCCCTGGGGCCTATACTGCAAGTCCAGGGAGTGAGGTGGACTTCTGGGTAGCTTGCTGGGGTCATAGGCTCCTAGGTGGAGGGCCAGGGGGCACCCAGGGGCCTACACTGCAAGTCCAGGGAGAGATGTGGACCCCTAGGTAGCTTGCTGGGGTCAGGGGCCCCTAGTTTGAGGCCCAGGGGGCACCCTGGGGCCTTTACTGCAAGTCCAGGGACATCGGTGGACCCCCGGGTAGCTTGCTGGGGTCAGAGGCCCCTATGTGAAGGGCCAGGGGGCACCCTGGGGCCTATACTGCAAGTCCAGGGAGTGAGGTGGACTCCTGGGTAGCTTGCTGGGGTCAGAGGCTCCTAGATGGAGGGCCAGGGGGCACCCTGGGGCCTATACTGCAAGTCCAGGAAGAGATGTGGACACCTGGGTAGCTTGCTGGGGTCAGAGGCCCCTAGGTGAAGGGCCAGGGGGCACCCTGGGGCCTATACTGCAAGTCCAATGACATCGGTGGACCGCTGGGTAGCTTGCTGGGGTCAGGGTCCCCTAGATGGAGGGAGAGGGGGCACGCTGGGGCCTATACTGCAAGTCCAGGAAAAGAGGTGGACCCCTGGGTAGCTTGCTGGGGTCAGGGGCCCCTAGGTGGAGGGCCAGGTGGCAGCCTGTGGGCTATACTGCAAGTCCAGGAAGAGAGGTTGACCCCTGGGTAGCTTGCTGAAGTCAGGAGCCCCTAGGTGGAGGGCCAGGGAGCACACTGGGGCCTATACTGCAAGTCCAGGAACAGAGGTGGACCCCCGGGTAGCTTGCTGGGGTCAGAGGCCCCTATGTGAAGGGCCAGGGGGCACCCTGGGGCCTATACTGCAAGTCCAGGGAGTGAGGTGGACTCCTGGGTAGCTTGCTGGGCTCATAGGCTCCTAGGTGGAGGGCCAAGGGGCACCCTGGGGCCTACACTGCAAATCCAGGGAGAGAGGTGGACCCCTGGGTAGCTTGCGGGGGTCAGAGGCGCTTAAGTGGAGGGCCAGGTGGTACCCTGGGGCATATACTGCAAGCCCAGGGAGGGAGGTGGACCCCTGGGTAGCTTGCTGGGGCCAGGGTCCCCTAGGTGGAGGGCCAGGGGTCACCCTGTGGGCTGTACTGCAAGTCCAGGAAAAGAGGTGGACCCCTGGGTAGCTTGGTGGGGTCAGGGGCCATTAGGTGGATGGCCAGGGGGCACCCTGGGGCCTATATTGCAAGTCCAGGAAGAGAGGTGGACCCCTGGGTAGCTTGCTGGGGTCAGGCGCCCCTAGGTGAAAGGCCAAGGGGCACCCTGAGGCCTATACTGCAAGCCCAGGAAGGGAGGTGGACAATTGGGTAGTTTGCTGAGGTCAGAGACCCCTATGTGGAGGACCAGAAGGTCTCCTGGGGCCTATACTGCAAGTCCAGGAAGTGAGGTGGACTCCTGGGTAGCTTGCTGGGGTCAGAGAACCCTAGGTTGAGGGCCAGGGGGCACCCTGGGGCCTATACTGCAAGTCCAGGGACATCGGTGGACCCCTGGGTAGCTTGCTGGGGTCAGAGGCCACTGGGTGGAGGGCCAGGGGGCACCCTGGGGCCTATACTACAAGTCCAGGGACATCGGTGGACCACTGTGTAGCTTGCTGGGGTCAGGGGTCCTTAGGTGGAGGGCTTGGGGGCATCCTGGGGCCTATACTGCAAGTCCAGGAAGAGAGGTGGACTTCTGGGTAGCTTTCCGGGGTCAGGCGCCCCTAGGTGAAGGGCCAGGGAGCACCCTGAGGCCTATGCTGCAAGCCCAGGGAGGGAGGTGGACCCCTGGGTAGCTTGCCTGGGTCAGAGGCCCCTTGGTGAAGGGCCATGGGGCACCCTGGGGCCTATACAGCAAGTCCAGGGAGATCGGTGGACCCTTGGGTAGCTTGCTGGGGTCAGAGGCCCCTAGGTGGAGGGCCAGGGGTTCCCCTGGGGCCTATATTGCAAGTCCAGGAAGAGAGGTGGACCCCTGGGTAGCTTGCTGGGGTCAGGGTCCCCTAGGTGGATGGCCAGGGGGCACCCTGTGGGCTATACTGCAAGTCCAGGAAGAGAGGTGGAACCCTGGGTAGCTTGCTGGGGTCAGGGTCCCCTAGGTGGATGGCCAGGGGGCACCCTGTGGGCTATATTGCAAGTCCAGGAAGAGAGGTGGACCCCAGGGTAGCTTGCTGGGGTCAGAGGCCCCTAGGTGGAGGGCCAGGGTTTCCTCTGGGGTAAATACTGCAAGTCCAGGGAGTGAGGTGGACTTCTGGGTAGCTTGATGGAGTCATAGGCTCCTAGGTGGAGGGCCAGGGGGCACCCTGGGGCCTACACTGCAAGTCCAGGGAGAGATGTGGACCCCTGGGTAGCTTGCTGGGGTCAGGGGCCCCTAGGTTGAGGTCCAGGGGGCACCCTGGGGCCTATACTGCAAGTCCAGGGACATCGGTGGACCCCTGGGTAGCTTGCTGGGGTCAGGGGTCCTTAGGTGGAGGGCCAGGGGGAACCCTGGGGCCTATACTGCAAGTCCAGGAAGAGAGGTTGACCCCTGGGTAGCTTGCTAAAGTCTGGAGCCCCTAGGTGGAGGGCCAGGGGGCACACTGGGGCCTATACTGCAAGTCCAGGAAGAGAGGTGGACCCCTGGGTAGCTTGCTGGGGTCAGAGGCCCCTAGGTGAAGGGCCAGGGGGCACCCTGGGGCCTATACTGCAAGTCCAATGACATTGGTGGACCGCTGGGTAGCTTGCTGGGGTCAGGGTCCCCTAGATGGAGGGAGAGGGGGCACACTGGGGCCTATACTGCAAGTCCAGGAAGAGAGGTGGACCCCTGGGTAGCTTGCTGGGGTCAGGGGCCCCTAGGTGGAGGGCCAGGTGGCAGCCTGTGGGCTATACTGCAAGTCCAGGAAGAGAGGATGACCCCTGGGTAGCTTGCTGAAGTCAGGAGCCCCTAGGTGGAGGGCCAGGGAGCACACTGGGGCCTATACTGCAAGTCCAGGAACAGAGGTGGACCCCCGGGTAGCTTGCTGGGGTCAGAGGCCCCTATGTGAAGGGCCAGGGGGCACCCTGGGGCCTATACTGCAAGTCCAGGGAGTGAGGTGGACTCCTGGGTAGCTTGCTGGGCTCATAGGCTCCTAGGTGGAGGGCCAAGGGGCACTCTGGGGCCTACACTGCAAATCCAGGGAGAGAGGTGGACCCCTGGGTAGCTTGCGGGGGTCAGAGGCCCTTAAGTGGAGGGCCAGGTGGCACCCTGGGGCATATACTGCAAGCCCAGGGAGGGAGGTGGACCCCTGGGTAGCTTGCTGGGGTCAGGGTCCCCTAGGTGGAGGGCCAGGGGTCACCCTTTGGGCTGTACTGCAAGTCCAGGAAAAGAGGTGGACCCCTGGGTAGCTTGGTGGGGTCAGGGGCCATTATGTTGATGGCCAGGGGGCACCCTGGGGCCTACACTGCAAGTCCAGAGAGAGATGTGGACCCCTGGGTAGCTTGCTGGGGTCAGGGGCCCCTAAGTGGAGGTCCAGGGGGCACCCTGAGGCCTATACTGCAAGTCCAGGGAGATCAGTGGACCCCTGGGTAGCTTGCTGAGGTCAGAGACCCATATGTTGAGGGCCAGAAGGTCCCCTGGAGCCTATACTGCAAGTCCAGGGAGTGAGGTGGACTCCTGGGTAGCTTGCTGGGGTCAGAGACCCCTAGGTGGAGGGCCAGGGGGCACCCTGGGGCCTATACTGCAAGTCCAGGGACATCGGTGGACCCCTAAGTAGCTTGCTGGGATCAGAGGCCCCTAGGTGGAGGGCCAGGGGGCACCCTGGGGCCTATACTGCAAGTCCAGGAAGAGAGGTTGACCCCTGGGTAGCTTGCTGAAGTCTGGAGCCCCTAGGTGGATGGCCAGGGGGCACCCTGGGGCCTATATTGCAAGTCCAGGAAGAGAGGTGGACCCCTGGGTATCTTGCTGGGGTCAGGCGCCCCTAGGTGAAAGGCCAGGGGGCACCCTGAGGCCTATACTGCAAGCCCAGGAAGGGAGGTGGACCCCTGGGTAGCTTGCTGGGGTCAGGCATCCCTAGGTGAAGGGCCAGGGGGCACCCTGAGGCCTATACTGCAAGCCCAGGGAGGGAGGTGGACCCCTGGGTAGCTTGCTGGAGTCAGAGGCCCCTAGGTGGAGGGCCAGGGGGCACCCTGGGGCCTATATTGCAAGTCCAGGAAGAGAAGTGGACCCCAGGGTAGCTTGCTGGGGTAAGGGTCCCCTAGGTGGAGGGCCAGGGGGCACCCTGTGGGCTATACTGCAAGTCCAGGAAGAGAGGTGGACACCTGGGTAGCTTGCTGGGGTCATAGGCTCCTAGGTGGAGGGCCAGGGGGCATCCTGGGGCCTACAGTGCAAGTCCAGGGAGAGAGGTGGACCCCTGGGTAGCTTGCCGGGGTCAGAGGCCCCTAGGTGGAAGGCCAGGGGGCACCATGGGACCTATACTGCAAGTCCAGGGAGGTAGGTGGACCCCTGGGTAGATTGCTGGGGTCAGAGGCCTCTCGGTGGAGGGCCAAGGGGCACTCTGGGGCCTATACTGCAAGTCCAGGGACATCGGTGGACCCCTGGGTAGCTTGCTGGGGTCAGAGGCCCCTAGGTGGAGGGCCAGGGGGAACCCTGAGGCCTATACTGCAAGTCCAGGGACATCGGTGGACCCCTGGGTAGCTTGCTGGGGTCAGGGGCCCTTAGGTGGAGGGCCAGGGGGCACCCTGGGGCCTATACTGCAAGTCCAGGAAGAGAGGTGGACCCCTGGGTAGCTTGCTGGGGTTAGGGGCCCCTAGGTGGAGGGCCAGGTGGCAGCCTGTGGGCTATACTGCAAGTCCAGGAAGAGAGGTTGACCCCTGGGTAGCTTGCTGAAGTCAGGAGCCACTAGGTGGAGGGCCAGGGGGCACACTGGGGCCTATACTGCAAGTCTAGGAAGAGAGGTGGACCTCTGGGTAGCTTGCTGGGGTCAGGCGCCCCTAGGTGAAGGGCCAGGGGGCACCCTGGGGCCTATACTGCAAGTCCAGGGAGATCGGTGGACCCCTGGGTAGCTTGCTAGGGTCAGGCTTCCCTAGGTGAAGGGCCAGGGGGCACCCTGAGGCCTATACTGCAAGCCCTGGGAGAGAGGTGGACCCCTGGGTAGCTTGCTGGGGTCAGGGTCCCCTAGGTGGATGGCCAGGGGGCACCCTGTGGGCTATACTGCAAATCCAGGAAGAGAGGTGGACCCCGGGGTAGCTTGTTGGGATCAGAGGCCCCTAGGTGGAGGGCCAAGGGGCACCCTGGGGCCTATACTGCAAGTCCAGGGACATCGGTGGACCCCTGGGTAGCTTGCTGGGGTCAGAGGCCCCTAGGTGGAGGGCCAGGGGTTCCCCTGGGGCCTATACTGCAAGTCCAGGGAGTGAGGTGGACTTATGGGTAGCATGCTGGGGTCATAGGCTCCTAGGTGGAGGGCCAGGGGGCACCCTGGGGCCTACACTGCAAGTCCAGGGAGAGATGTGGACCCCTGGGTAGCTTGCTGGGGTCAGGGGCCCCTAGTTTGAGGGCCAGGGGGCACCCTGGGGCCTATATTGCAAGTCCAGGGAGTGAGGTGGACTCCTGGGTAGCTTGCTGGGGTCAGAGGCCCCTAGGTGGAGGGCCAGGGGGCACCCTGGGGCCTATACTGCAAGTCCAGGGACATCGGTGGACCCCTGGGTAGCTTGCTGGGGTCCGAGGCCCCTAGAAGGAGGGCCAGGGGGCACCCTGGGGCCTATACTGCAAGTCCAGGGACATCGGTGGACCACTGGGTAGCTTGCTGGGGTCAGGGGCCCTTAGGTGGAGGGCCAGGTTGCACCCTGGGGCCTATACTCCAAGTCCAGGAAGAGAAGTGGACCCCTGGGTAGCTTGCTGGGGTCACGGTGCCCTAGGTGGAGGGAGAGAGGGCACACTGGGGCCTATACTGCAAGTCCAGGAAGAGAGGTGGACCCCTGGGTAGCTTGCTGAAGTCAGGAGCCCGTAGGTGGAGGGCCAGGGGGCACACTGGGGCCTATACTGCAAGTCCAGGAACAGAGGTGGACCCCTGGGTAGCTTGCTGGGGTCAGAGGCCCCTGTGTGAAGGGCCAGGGGGCACCCTGGGGCCTATACTGCAAGTCCAGGGAGTGAGGTGGACTCCTGGGTAGCTTGCTGGGCTCATAGGCTCCTAGGTGGAGGGCCAAGGGGCACCCTGGGGCCTACACTGCAAATCCAGGGAGAGAGGTGGACCCCTGGGTAGCTTGCGGGGGTCAGAGGCCCTTAAGTGGAGGGCCAGGGGGCACCCTGGGGCATATACTGCAAGCCCAGGGAGGGAGGTGGACCCCTGGGTAGCTTGCTGGGGTCAGGGTCCCCTAGGTGGAGGGCCAGGGGTCACCCTTTGGGCTATATTGCAAGTCCAGGAAGAGAGGTGGACCCCTGGGTAGCTTGCTGGGGTCAGGCGCCCCTAGGTGAAAGGCCAGGGGGCACCCTGAGGCCTAAACTGCAAGCCCAGGGAGGGAGGTGGACAACTGGGTAGCTTGCTGGGGTCAGGGTCCCCTAGGTGGAGGGCCAGGGGGCACCCTGTGGGCTACACTGCAAGTACAGGAAGAGAGGTGGACCCCTTGGTAGCTTGCTGGGGTCATAGGCTCCTAAGTGGAGGGCCAGGGGGCACCCTGGGGCCTACACTGCAAGTCCAGGGAGAGAGGTGGACCCCTGGGTAGCTTGCTGGAGTCAGAGGCCCCTAGGTGGAAGGCCAAGGGGCACACTGGGGCCTATACTGCAAGTCCAGGGACATCGGTGGACCCCTGGGTAGCTTGCTGGGGTCAGAGGCCCCTAGGTGGAGGGCCAGGGGTTCCCCTGGGGCCTATACTACAAGTCCAGGGAGTGAGGTGGACTTCTTGGTAGCTTGCTGGGGTCATAGGCTCCTAGGTGGAGGGCCAGGGGGCACCCTGGGGCCTACACTGCAAGTCCAGGGAGAGATGTGGACCCCTGGGTAGCTTGCTGGGGTCAGGAGCCCCTTGGTGGAGGACCAGGGGGCACCCTGGGGCCTATTCTGCAAGTCCAGGGACATCGGTGGACCCCTGGGTAGCTTGCTGGGGTCAGAGGAACCTAGGTGGAGGGCCAGGGGGCACCCTGGGGCCTATACTGCAAGTCCAGGGACATCGGTGGACCAATGGGTAGCTTGCTGGGGTCAGAGGCCCCTAGGTGGAGGGCCAGGGGTTCCCCTGGGGCCTATACTACAAGTCCAGGGAGTGAGGTGGACTTCTTGGTAGCTTGCTGGGGTCAGGGGCCCTTAGGTGGAGGGCCAGGGGGCACCCTGAGGCATAAACTGCAAGTCCAGGGAGATCAGTGGACCCCTGGGTAGCTTGCTGAGGTCAGAGGCCCCTATGTGGAGGGCCAGAAGGTCCCCTGGGGCCTATACTGCAAGTTCAGGGAATGAGGTGGACTCTTGGGTAGCTTGCTGGGGTCAGAGGCCCCTAGGTGGAGGGCCAGAAGGTCCCCTGGGGCCTATACTGCAAGTCCAGGGAAATCGGTGGACCACTGTGTAGCTTGCTGGGGTCAGGGGCCCTTAGGTGGAGGGCCATGGGGCACCCTGGGGACTATACTGCAAGTCCAGGAAGAGAGGTGGACCCCTGGGTAGCTTGCTGGGGTTAGGGGCCCCTAGGTGGAGGGCCAGGTGGCAGCCTGTGGGCTATACTGCAAGTCCAGGAAGAGAGGTTGACCCCTGGGTAGCTTGCTGAAGTCAGGAGCCACTAAGTGGAGGGCCAGGGGGCACACTGGGGCCTATACTGCAAGTCTAGGAAGAGAGGTGGACCCCTGGGTAGCTTGCTGGGGTCAGAGGCCCCTAGGTGAAGGGCCAGGGGGCACCCTGGGGCCTATGATGCAAGTCCGGGGAGATCAGTGGACCCCTGGGTAGCTTGCTGGGGTCAGGCATCCCTAGGTGAAGGGCCAGGGGGCACCCTGAGGCCTATACTGCAAGCCCAGGGAGGGAGGTGGACCCCTGGGTAGCTTGCTGGGGTCAGGGTCCCCTAGGTGGATGGCCATGGGGCGCCCTGTGGGCTATACTGCAAGTCCAGGAAGAGAGGTGGACCCCTGGGTAGCTTGCTGGGGTCAGGGGCCCCTAGAAGGAGGGCCAGGGGGCACCCTGGGGCCTATACTGCAAGTCCAGGGACATCGGTGGACCACTGGGTAGCTTGCTGGGGTCAGGAGCCCCTAGGTGGAGGGCCAGGGAGCACCATGGGGCCTGTACTGCAAGTCCAGGAAGAGAAGTGGACCCCTGGGTAGCTTGCTGGGGTCAGGGTCCCCTAGGTGGAGGGAGAGAGGGCACACTGGGGCCTATAATGCAAGTCCAGGAAGAGAGGTGGACCCCTGGGTAGCTTGCTGGGGTCAGGGGCCCCTAGGTGGAGGGCCAGGTGGAAGCCTGTGGGCTATACTGCAAGTCCAGGAAGAGAGGTTGACCCCTGGGTAGCTTGCTGAAGTCAGGAGCCCCTAGGTGGAGGGCCAGGGGGTACACTGGGGCCTATACTGCAAGTCCAGGAAAAGAGGTGGACCCCTGGGTAGCTTGCTGGGGTCAGAGGCCCCTATGTGAAGGGCCAGGGGGCACCCTGGGGCCTATACTGCAAGTCCAGGGAGTGAGGTGGACTCCTGGGTAGCTTGC
Organism: Danio rerio; assembly: GCF_052040795.2. Classification (NCBI taxonomy): domain Eukaryota; kingdom Metazoa; phylum Chordata; class Actinopteri; order Cypriniformes; family Danionidae; genus Danio; species Danio rerio. The sequence continues at coordinate 47,688,146 of NC_141023.1, read as the reverse complement.
TGGCCTCATAGGCTCCTAGGTGGAGGGCCAAGGGGCACCCTGGGGCCTACACTGCAAATCCAGGGAGAGAGGTGGACCCCTGGGTAGCTTGCGGGGGTCAGAGGCCCTTAAGTGGAGGGCCAGGGGGCACCCTGGGGCATATACTGCAAGCCCAGGGAGGGAGGTGGACCCCTGGGTAGCTTGCTGGGGTCAGGGTCCCCTAGGTGGAGGGCCAGGGGTCACCCTTTGGGCTATACTGCAAGTCCAGGAAAAGAGGTGGACCCCTGGGTAGCTTGGTGGGGTCAGGGGTCATTAGGTGGATGGCCAGGGGGCACCCTGGGGCCTATATTGCAAGTCCAGGAAGAGAGGTGGACCCCTGGGTAGCTTGCTGGGGTCAGGCGCCCCTAGGTGAAAGGCCAGGGGGCACCCTGAGGCCTATACTGCAAGCCCAGGGAGGGAGGTGGAAAACTGGGTAGCTTGCTGGGGTCAGGGTCCCCTAGGTGGAGGGCCAGGGGGCACAATGTGGGCTACACTGCAAGTACAGGAAGTGAGGTGGACCCCTGGGTAGCTTGCTCGGGTCATAGGCTCCTAGGTGGAGGGCCAGGGGGCACCCTGGGGACTACACTGCAAGTCCAGGGAGAGAGGTGGACCCCTGTGTAGCTTGCTGGGGTCATAGGCCCCTAGGTGGAAGGCTAGGGGGCACCCTCGGGCCTATACTGCAAGTCCAGGGAGGTAGGTGGACCCCTGGGTAGCTTGCTGGAGTCAGAGGCCCCTAGGTGGAAGGCCAAGGGGCACACTGGGGCCTATACTACAAGTGCAGGGACATCGGTGGACCCCTGGGTAGCTTGCTGGGGTCAGAGACCCCTAGGTGGAGGGCCAGGGGTTCCCCTGGGGCCTATACTACAAGTCCAGGGAGTGAGGTGGACTTCTGGGTAGCTTGCTGGGGTCATAGGCTCCTAGGTGGAGGGCCAGGGGGCACCCTGGGGCCTACACTGCAAGTCCAGGGAGAGATGTGGACCCCTGGGTAGCTTGCTGGGGTCAGGGGCCCCTTGGTGGAGGACCAGGGGGCACCCTGGGGCCTATACTGCAAGTCCAGGGACATTGGTGGACCCCTGGGTAGCTTGCTGGGGTCAGGGGCCCTTAGGTGGAGGGCCAGGGGGCACACTGAGGCCTAAACTGCAAGTCCAGGGAGATCAGTGGACCCCTGGGTAGCTTGCTGAGGTCAGAGGCCCCTATGTGGAGGGCCAGAAGGTCCCCTGGGGCCTATACTGCAAGTTCAGGGAATGAGGTGGACTCCTGGGTAGCTTGCTGGGGTCAGAGGCCCCTAGGTGGAGGGACAGGGGGCACCCTGGGGCCTATACTGCAAGTCCAGGGACATCGGTGGACCCCTGGGTAGCTTGCTGGGGTCAGAGGCCCCTAGGTGGAGGGCCAGGGGGCACCCTGGGGCCTATACTGCAAGTCCAGGGAAATCGGTGGACCACTGTGTAGCTTGCTGGGGTCAGGGGCCCTTAGGTGGAGGGCCATGGGGTACCCTGGGGACTATACTGCAAGTCCAGGAAGAGAGGTGGACCCCTGGGTAGCTTGCTGGGGTTAGGGGCCCCTAGGTGGAGGGCCAGGTGGCAGCCTTTGGGCTATACTGCAAGTCCAGGAAGAGAGGTTGACCCCTGGGTAGCTTGCTGAAGTCAGAAGCCACTAGGTGGAGGGCCAGGGGGCACACTGGGGCCTATACTGCAAGTCTAGGAAGAGAGGTGGACCCCTGGGTAGCTTGCTGGGGTCAGAGGCCCCTAGGTGAAGGGCCAGGGGGCACCCTGGGGCCTATACTGCAAGTCCAGGGAGATCGGTGGACCCCTGGGTAGCTTGCTGGGGTCAGGCATTCCTAGGTGAAGGGCCAGGGGGCACCCTGAGGCCTATACTGTAAGCCCAGGGAGGGAGGTGGACCCCTGGGTAGCTTGCTGGGGTCAGGGTCCCCTAGGTGGATGGCCAGGGGGCACCCTGTGGGCTATACTGCAAGTCCAGGAAGAGAGGTGGACCCCTGGGTAGCTTGCTGGGGTCAGGGTCCCCTAGGTGGATGGCCAGGGGGCACCCTGTGGGCTATATTGCAAGTCCAGGAAGAGAGGTGGACCCCTGGTTAGCTTGCTGGGGTCAGAGGCCCCTAGGTGGAGGGCCAGGGGTTCCCCTGGGGTATATACTGCAAGTCCAGGGAGTGAGGTGGACTTCTGGGTAGCTTGATGGGGTCATAGGCTCCTAGGTGGATGGCCTGGGGGCACCCTGGGGCCTACACTGCAAGTCCAGGGATAGATGTGGACCCCGGGGTAGCTTGCTGGGGTCAGGGGTCCCTAGGTTGAGGTCCAGGGGGCACCCTGGGGCCTATACTGCAAGTCCAGGGACATCGGTGGACCCCTGGGTAGCTTGCTGGGGTCAGGGGCCCTTAGGTGGAGGGCCAGGGGGCACCCTGGGGCCTATACTGCAAGTCCAGGGAGTGAGGTGGACTCCTGGGTAGCTTGCTGGGGTCAGAGGCCCCTAGGTGGAGGGCCAGGGGGCACCCTGGGGCCTATACTGCAAGTCCAGGGACATCGGTGGACCCCTGGGTAGCTTGCTGGGGTCAGAGGAACCTAGGTGGAGGGCCAGGGGGCACCCTGGGGCCTATACTGCAAGTCCAGGGACATCGGTGGACCCCTGGGTAGCTTGCTGGGGTCCGAGGCCCCTAGGTGGAGGGCCAGGGGGCACCCTGGGGCCTATACTGCAAGTCCAGGGACATCGGTGGACCAATGGGTAGCTTGCTGGGGTCAGGGGCCCTTAGGTGGAGGGCCAGGGGGCACCCTGGGGCCTTTACTGCAAGCCCAGGGAGGGAGGTGGACCCCTGGGTAGCTTGCTGGGGTCAGGGTCCCCTAGGTGGAGGGCCAGGGGTCACCCTGTGGGCTATACTGCAAGTCCAGGAAGAGAGGTGGACCCCTGGGTAGCTTGGTGGGGTCAGAGGCCCCTAGGTGGATGGCCAGGGGGCACCCTGGGGCCTATATTGCAAGTCCAGGAAGAGAGGTGGACCCCTGGGTATCTTGCTGGGGTCAGGCGCCCCTAGGTGAAAGGCCAGGGGGCACCCTGAGGCCTATACTGCAAGCCCAGGGAGATCAGTGGACCCCTGGGTAGCTTGCTGGGGTCAGGGTCCCCTAGGTGGAGGGCCAGGGGGCACCCTGGGGCCTATACTGCAAGTCCAGGGACATCGGTGGACCCCTGGGTAGATTGCTGGGGTCAGAGGCCCCAAGCTGGAGGGCAAGGGGGCACCCTGGGGCCTATACTGCAAGTCCAGGAAGAGAGGTTGACCCCTGGGTAGCTTGCTGAAGTTTGGAGCCCCTAGGTGGAGGGCCAGGGGGCACACTGGGGCCTATTCAGCAAGTCCAGGAAGAGAGGTGGACCTCTGGGTAGCTTGCTGGGGTCAGAGGCCCCTAGGTGAAGGGCCAGGGGGCACCCTGGGGCCTATACTGCAAGTCCAAGGACATGGGTGGACCGCTGGGTAGCTTGCGGGGGTCAGAGGCCCCTAAATGGAGGGCCAGCGGGCACCCTGGGGCCCATACTGCAAGCCCAGTGAGGGAGTTTGACCCCTGGGTAGCTTGCTGGGGTCAGGGTCCCCTAGGTGGAGGGCCAGGGGTCACCCTGTGGGCTATACTGCAAGTCCAGGAAGAGAGGTGGACCCCTGGGTCGCTTGGTGGGGTCAGGGGCCCCTAGGTGGATGGCCAGGGGGCACCCTGGGGCCTATAGTGCAAGTCCAGGAAGAGAGGTGGACCCCTGGGTATCTTGCTGGGGTCAAGCGCCCCTAGGTGAAAGACCAGGGGGCACCCTGAGGCCTATACTGCAAGCCCAGGGAGGGAGGTGGATCCCTGGGTAGCTTGCTGGGGTCTGGGTCCCCTAGGTGGAAGGCCAGGGGGCACCTTGTGGGCTATACTGCAAGTTCAGGAAGTCCAGGAAGAGAGGTGGACCCCTGGGTATCTTGCTGGGGTCAGGCGCCCCTAGGTGAAAGGCCAGGAGGCACCCTGAGGCCTATACTGCAAGCCCAGGGAGGAAGGTGGACCCCTGGGTAGCTTGCTGGGGTCTGGGTCCCCTAGGTGGAAGGCCAGGGGGCACCTGTGGGCTATACTGCAAGTCCAGGAAGTCCAGGAAGAGAGGTGGACTCCTGGGTAGCTTGCTGGGGTCATAGGCTCCTAGGTGAAGGGCCAGGGGGCACCCTGGGGCCTACACTGCAAGTCCAGGGAGAGAGGTGGACCCCTGGGTAGCTTGCTGGGGTCAGAGGCCCCTAGGTGGAAGGCCAAGGGACACCCTGGGGCCTATACTGCAAGTCCAGGGAGGTAGGTGGACCCCTGGGTAGCTTGCTGGAGTCAGAGGCCCCTAGGTGGAGGGCAAAGGGGCACCCTGGGGCCTATACTGCAAGTCCAGGGAGGGAGGTGGACCCCTGGGTAGCTTGCTGGGGTCAGGGTCCCCTATGTGGAGGGCCAGGGGACACCCTGTGGGCTATACTGCAAGTCCAGGAAAGGAGGTGGACCCCTGAGTAGCTTGCTGGGCTCAGGGGCCCCTAGGTGGAGGTCCAGGGGGCACCCTGGGGCCTATACTGCAAGTCCAGGGACATCGGTGGACCCCTGGGTAGCTTGCTGGGGTCAGGGGCCCTTAGGTGGAGGGCCAGGGGGCACCCTGGGGCCTATACTGCAAGCCCAGGGAGGGAGGTGGACCCCTGGGTAGCTTGCTGGGGTCAGGTTCCCCTAGGTGGAGGGCCAGGGGTCACCCTGTGGGCTATACTGCAAGTCCAGGAATAGAGGTGGACCCCTGGGTAGCTTGGTGGGGTTAGGGGCCCCTAGGTGGATGGCCAGGGGGCACCCTGGGGCCTATATTGCAAGTTCAGTAAAAGAGGTGGACCCCTGGGTAGCTTGCTGGGTCAGGCGCCCCTAGGTGAAAGTCCAGGGGCACCCTGTGGCCTAAACTGCAAGCCCAGGGAGGGAGGTGGACCCCTGGGTAGCTTGCTGGGGTCAGGGTCCCCTAAGTGGAGGGCCAGGGGACACCCTGTGGGCTATACTGCAAGTCCAGGAAAGGAGGTGGACCCCTGGGTAGCTTGCTGGGGTCAGGGGCCCCTGTTGGAGGTCCAGGGGGCACCCTGGGGCCTATACTGCAAGTCCAGGGACATCGGTGGACCCCTGGGTAGCTTGCTGGGGTCAGGGGCCCTTAGGTGGAGGGCCAGGGGGTACCCTGAGGCCTATACTGCAAGTCCAGGGAGATCAGTGGACCCCTGGGTAGCTTGCTGAGGTCAGAGACCCCTATGTGGAGGGCCAGAAGGCCCCTGGGGCCTATACTGCAAGTCCAGGGAGTGAGGTAGACTCCTGGGTAGCTTGCTGGGGTCAGAGGCCCCTAGGTGGAGGGCCAGGGGGCACCCTGAGACCTATACTGCAAGTCCAGGGACATCGGTGGACCACTGGGTAGCTTGCTGGGGTCAGGGGCCCTTAGGTGGAGGGCCAGGGGGCACACTGGGGCCTATTCAGCAAGTCCAGGAACAGAGGTGGACCCCTGGGTAGCTTGCTGGGGTCAGAGGCCCCTATGTGAAGGGCCTGGGGGCACCCTGGGGCCTATACTGCAAGTCCAGGGAGTGAGGTGGACTCCTGGGTAGCTTGCTGGGCTCATAGGCTCCTAGGTGGAGGGCCAAGGGGCACCCTGGGGCCTACACTGCAAATCCAGGGAGAGAGGTGGACCCCTGGGTAGCTTGCTGGGGTCAGGGTCCCCTAGGTGGAGGGCCAGGGGTCACCCTTTGGGCTATACTGCAAATCCAGGAAAAGAGGTGGACCCCTGGGTAGCTTGGTGGGGTCAGGGGCCATTAGGTGGATGGCCAGGGGGCACCCTAGGGCCTATATTGCAAGTCTAGGAAGAGAGGTGGACCCCTGGGTAGCTTGCTGGGGTCAGGCGCCCTTAGGTGAAAGGCCAGGGGGCACCCTGAGGCCTATACTGCAAGCCCAGGGAGGGAGGTGGACAACTGGGTAGCTTGCTGGGGTCAGGGTCCCCTAGGTGGAGGGCCAGGGGGCACCGTGTGGGCTACACTGCAAGTACAGGAAGAGAGGTGGACCCCTGGGTAGCTTGCTGGGGTCAGGGTCCCCTAGGTGGATGGCCAGGGGGCACCCTGTGGGCTATACTGCAAGTCCAGGAAGAGAGGTAGACCCCTGGGTAGCTTGCTGGGGTCAGGGTCCCCTAGGTGGATGGCCAGGGGGCACCCTGTGGGCTATATTGCAAGTCCAGGAAGAGAGGTGGACCCCTGGGTAGCTTGCTGGGGTCAGAGGCCCCTAGGTGGAGGGCCAGGGGTTCCCCTGGGGTATATACTGCAAGTCCAGGGAGTGAGGTGGACTTCTGGCTAGCTTGATGGGGTCATAGGCTCCTAAGTGGAGGGCCAGGGGGCACCCTGGGGCCTATACTACAAGTCCAGGGACATCGGTGGACCCCTGGGTAGCTTGCTGGGGTCAGGGTCCCCTAGGTGGAGGGCCAGGGGGCACACTGGAGCCTATACTGCAAGTCCAGGAAGAGAGGTTGACCCCTGGGTAGCTTGCTGAAGTCTGGAGCCCCTAGGTGGAGGGCCAGGGGGCACACTGGGGCCTATACTGCAAGTCCAGGAAGAGAGGTGGACCCCTGGGTAGCTTGCTGGGGTCAGAGGCCCCTAGGTGAAGGGCCAGGGGGCACCCTGGACCTATACTGCAAGTCCAAAGACATCGGTGGAACACTGGGTAGCTTGCTGGGGTCAGAGGCCCCTAAGTGGAGGGCCAGGGGGCACCCTGGGGCCTATACTGCAAGCCCAGGGAGGGAGGTGGACCCCTGGGTAGCTTGCTGGGGTCAGGGTCCCCTAGGTGGAGGGCCAGGTGGAAGCCTGAGGGCTATACTGCAAGTCCAGGAAGAGAGGTTGACCCCTGGGTAGCTTGCTGAAGTCAGGAGCCACTCGGTGGAGGGCCAGGGGGAACACTGGGGCCTATACTGCAAGTCTAGGAAGAGACGTGGACCCCTGGGTAGCTTGCTGGGGTCAGGCTTCCCTAGGTGAAGGACCAGGGGGCACCCTGAGGCCTATACTGCAAGCCCATTGAGGGAGGTGGACCCCTGGGTAGCTTGCTGGGGTCAGGGTCCCCTAGGTGGATGGCCAGGGGGCACCCTGTGGGCTATACTGCAAGTCCAGGAAGAGAGTTGGACCCCGGGGTAGCTTGCTGGGGTCAGAGGCCCCTAGGTGGAGGGCCAGGGGGCACCCTGGGGCCTACACTGCAAGTCCAGGGAGAGAAGTGGACCCCTGGGTAGCTTGCTGGGGTCTGGGTCCCCTAGGTGGAGGGAGAGAGGGCACACTGGGGCCTATACTGCAAGTCCAGGAAGAGAGGTGGACCCCTGGGTAGCTTGCTGGGGTTAGGGGCCCCTAGGTGGAGGGCCAGGTGGCAGCCTGTGGGCTATACTGCAAGTCCAGGAAGAGAGGTTGACCCCTGGGTAGCTTGCTGAAGTCAGGAGCCCCTAGGTGGAGGGCCAGGGGGCACACTGGGGCCTTTACTGCAAGTCCAGGAACAGAGGTGGACCCCTGGGTAGCTTGCTGGGGTCAGAGGCCCCTTAGTGAAGGGCCTGGGGGCACCCTGGGGCCTATACTGCAAGTCCAGGGAGTGAGGTGGACTCCTGGGTAGCTTGCTGGGCTCATAGGCTCCTAGGTGGAGGGCCAAGGGGCACCCTGGGGCCTACACTGCAAATCCAGGGAGAGAGGGGGACCCCTGGGTAGCTTGCTGGGGTCAGGGTCCCCTAGGTGGAGGGCCAAGGGTCACCCTTTGGGCTATACTGCAAATCCAGGAAAAGAGGTGGACCCCTGGGTAGCTTGGTGGGGTCAGGGGCCATTAGGTGGATGGCCAGGGGGCACCCCAGGGCCTATATTGCAAGTCCAGGAAGAGAGGTGGACCCCTGGGTAGCTTGCTGGGGTCAGGGGCCCCTAGGTGAAAGGCCAGGGGGCACCCTGAGGCCTATACTGCAAGCCCAGGGAGGGAGGTGGACAACTGGGTAGCTTGCTGGGGTCAGGGTCCCCTAGGTGGAGGGCCAGGGGGCACCCTGTGGGCTACACTGCAAGTACAGGAAGAGATGTGGACCCCTGGGTAGCTTGCTGGGGTCAGGGTCCCCTAGGTGGATGGCCAGGGGGCACCCTGTGGGCTATATTGCAAGTCCAGGAAGAGAGGTGGACCCCTGGGTAGCTTGCTGGGGTCAGAGGCCCCTAAGTGGAGGGCCAGGGGGCACCCTGGGGCCTATACTGCAAGCCCAGGGAGGGAGGTGGACCCCTGGGTAGCTTGCTGGGGTCAGGGTCCCCTAGGTGGAGGGCCAGGTGGAAGCCTGAGGGCTATACTGCAAGTCCAGGAAGAGAGGTTGACCCCTGGGTAGCTTGCTGAAGTCAGGAGCCACTCGGTGGAGGGCCAGGGGGAACACTGGGGCCTATACTGCAAGTCTAGGAAGAGACGTGGACCCCTGGGTAGCTTGCTGGGGTCAGGCTTCCCTAGGTGAAGGACCAGGGGGCACCCTGAGGCCTATACTGCAAGCCCATTGAGGGAGGTGGACCCCTGGGTAGCTTGCTGGGGTCAGGGTCCCCTAGGTGGATGGCCAGGGGGCACCCTGTGGGCTATACTGCAAGTCCAGGAAGAGAGTTGGACCCCGGGGTAGCTTGCTGGGGTCAGAGGCCCCTAGGTGGAGGGCCAGGGGGCACCCTGGGGCCTACACTGCAAGTCCAGGGAGAGAAGTGGACCCCTGGGTAGCTTGCTGGGGTCTGGGTCCCCTAGGTGGAGGGAGAGAGGGCACACTGGGGCCTATACTGCAAGTCCAGGAAGAGAGGTGGACCCCTGGGTAGCTTGCTGGGGTTAGGGGCCCCTAGGTGGAGGGCCAGGTGGCAGCCTGTGGGCTATACTGCAAGTCCAGGAAGAGAGGTTGACCCCTGGGTAGCTTGCTGAAGTCAGGAGCCCCTAGGTGGAGGGCCAGGGGGCACACTGGGGCCTTTACTGCAAGTCCAGGAACAGAGGTGGACCCCTGGGTAGCTTGCTGGGGTCAGAGGCCCCTTAGTGAAGGGCCTGGGGGCACCCTGGGGCCTATACTGCAAGTCCAGGGAGTGAGGTGGACTCCTGGGTAGCTTGCTGGGCTCATAGGCTCCTAGGTGGAGGGCCAAGGGGCACCCTGGGGCCTACACTGCAAATCCAGGGAGAGAGGGGGACCCCTGGGTAGCTTGCTGGGGTCAGGGTCCCCTAGGTGGAGGGCCAAGGGTCACCCTTTGGGCTATACTGCAAATCCAGGAAAAGAGGTGGACCCCTGGGTAGCTTGGTGGGGTCAGGGGCCATTAGGTGGATGGCCAGGGGGCACCCCAGGGCCTATATTGCAAGTCCAGGAAGAGAGGTGGACCCCTGGGTAGCTTGCTGGGGTCAGGGGCCCCTAGGTGAAAGGCCAGGGGGCACCCTGAGGCCTATACTGCAAGCCCAGGGAGGGAGGTGGACAACTGGGTAGCTTGCTGGGGTCAGGGTCCCCTAGGTGGAGGGCCAGGGGGCACCCTGTGGGCTACACTGCAAGTACAGGAAGAGACGTGGACCCCTGGGTAGCTTGCTGGGGTCAGGGTCCCCTAGGTGGATGGCCAGGGGGCACCCTGTGGGCTATATTGCAAGTCCAGGAAGAGAGGTGGACCCCTGGGTAGCTTGCTGGGGTCAGAGGCCCCTAGGTGGAGGGAGAGAGGGCACACTGGGGCCTATACTGCAAGTCCAGGAAGAGAGGTGGACCCCTGGGTAGCTTGCTGGGGTTAGGGGCCCCTAGGTGGAGGGCCAGGTGGCAGCCTGTGGGCTATACTGCAAGTCCAGGAAGAGAGGTTGACCCCTGGGTAGCTTGCTGAAGTCAGGAGCCCCTAGGTGGAGGGCCAGGGGGCACACTGGGGCCTATACTGCAAGTCCAGGAACAGAGGTGGACCCCTGGGTAGCTTGCTGGGGTCAGAGGCCCCTATGTGAAGGGCCTGGGGGCACCCTGGGGCCTATACTGCAAGTCCAGGGAGTGAGGTGGACTCCTGGGTAGCTTGCTGGGCTCATAGGCTCCTAGGTGGAGGGCCAAGGGGCACCTTGGGGCCTACACTGCAAATCCAGGGAGAGAGGTGGACCCCTGGGTAGCTTGCTGGGGTCAGGCGCCCTTAGGTGAAAGGCCAGGGGGCACCCTGAGGCCTATACTGCAAGCCCAGGGAGGGAGGTGGACAACTGGGTAGCTTGCTGGGGTCAGGGTCCCCTAGGTGGAGGGCCAGGGGGCACCGTGTGGGCTACACTGCAAGTACAGGAAGAGAGGTGGACCCCTGGGTAGCTTGCTGGGGTCAGGGTCCCCTAGGTGGATGGCCAGGGGGCACCCTGTGGGCTATACTGCAAGTCCAGGAAGAGAGGTGGACCCCTGGGTAGCTTGCTGGGGTCAGGGTCCCCTAGGTGGATGGCCAGGGGGCACCCTGTGGGCTATATTGCAAGTCCAGGAAGAGAGGCGGACCCCTGGGTAGCTTGCTGGGGTCAGAGGCCCCTAGGTGGAGGGCCAGGGGTTCCCCTGGGGTATATACTGCAAGTCCAGGGAGTGAGGTGGACTTCTGGCTAGCTTGATGGGGTCATAGGCTCCTAAGTGGAGGGCCAGGGGGCACCCTGGGGCCTATACTACAAGTCCAGGGACATCGGTGGACCCCTGGGTAGCTTGCTGGGGTCAGGGTCCCCTAGGTGGAGGGCCAGGGGGCACACTGGAGCCTATACTGCAAGTCCAGGAAGAGAGGTTGACCCCTGGGTAGCTTGCTGAAGTCCGGAGCCCCTAGGTGGAGGGCCAGGGGGCACACTGGGGCCTATACTGCAAGTCCAGGAAGAGAGGTGGACCCTTGGGTAGCTTGCTGGGGTCAGAGGCCCCTAGGTGAAGGGCCAGGGGGCACCCTGGACCTATACTGCAAGTCCAATGACATCGGTGGAACGCTGGGTAGCTTGCTGGGGTCAGAGGCCCCTAAGTGGAGGGCCAGGGGGCACCCTGGGGCCTATACTGCAAGCCCAGGGAGGGAGGTGGACCCCTGGGTAGCTTGCTGGGGTCAGGGTCCCCTAGGTGGAGGGCCAGGTGGAAGCCTGAGGGCTATACTGCAAGTCCAGGAAGAGAGGTTGACCCCTGGGTAGCTTGCTGAAGTCAGGAGCCACTCGGTGGAGGGCCAGGGGGAACACTGGGGCCTATACTGCAAGTCTAGAAAGAGAGGTGGACCCCTGGGTAGCTTGCTGGGGTCAGGCTTCCCTAGGTGAAGGACCAGGGGGCACCCTGAGGCCTATACTGCAAGCCCAGGGAGGGAGGTGGACCCCTGGGTAGCTTGCTGGGGTCAGGGTCCCCTAGGTGGATGGCCAGGGGGCACCCTGTGGGCTATACTGCAAGTCCAGGAAGAGAGTTGGACCCCGGGGTAGCTTGCTGGGGTCAGAGGCCCCTAGGTGGAGGGCCAGGGGGCACCCTGGGGCCTACACTGCAAGTCCAGGGAGAGAAGTGGACCCCTGGGTAGCTTGCTGGGGTCTGGGTCCCCTAGGTGGAGGGAGAGAGGGCACACTGGGGCCTATACTGCAAGTCCAGGAAGAGAGGTTGACCCCTGGGTAGCTTGCTGAAGTCAGGAGCCCCTAGGTGGAGGGCCAGGGGGCACACTGGGGCCTTTACTGCAAGTCCAGGAACAGAGGTGGACCCCTGGGTAGCTTGCTGGGGTCAGAGGCCCCTTAGTGAAGGGCCTGGGGGCACCCTGGGGCCTATACTGCAAGTCCAGGGAGTGAGGTGGACTCCTGGGTAGCTTGCTGGGCTCATAGGCTCCTAGGTGGAGGGCCAAGGGGCACCCTGGGGCCTACACTGCAAATCCAGGGAGAGAGGTGGACCCCTGGGTAGCTTGCTGGGGTCAGGGTCCCCTAGGTGGAGGGCCAAGGGTCACCCTTTGGGCTATACTGCAAATCCAGGAAAAGAGGTGGACCCCTGGGTAGCTTGGTGGGGTCAGGGGCCATTAGGTGGATGGCCAGGGGGCACCCCAGGGGATATATTGCAAGTCCAGGAAGAGAGGTGGACCCCTGGGTAGCTTGCTGGGGTCAGGGGCCCCTAGGTGAAAGGCCAGGGGGCACCCTGAGGCCTATACTGCAAGCCCAGGGAGGGAGGTGGACAACTGGGTAGCTTGCTGGGGTCAGGGTCCCCTAGGTGGAGGGCCAGGGGGCACCCTGTGGGCTACACTGCAAGTACAGGAAGAGAGGTGGACCCATGGGTAGCTTGCTGGGGACAGGGTCCCCTAGGTGGATGGCCAGGGGGCACCCTGTGGGCTATACTGCAAGTCCAGGAAGAGAGGTGGACCCCTGGGTAGCTTGCTGGGGTCAGGGTCCCCTAGGTGGATGGCCAGGGGGCACCCTGTGGGCTATATTGCAAGTCCAGGAAGAGAGGTGGACCCCTGGGTAGCTTGCTGGGGTCAGAGGCCCCTAGGTGGAAGGCCAGGGGTTCCCCTGTGGTATATACTGCAAGTCCAGGGAGTGAGGTGGACTTCTGGCTAGCTTGATGGGGTCATAGGCTCCTAGGTGGAGGGCCAGGGGGCACCCTGGGGCCTACACTGCAAGTCCAGGGAGAGATGTGGACCCCTGGGTAGCTTGCTGGGGTCAGGGTCCCCTAGGTGGAGGGAGAGAGGGCACACTGGGGCCTATACTGCAAGTCCAGGAAGAGAGGTGGACCCCTGGGTAGCTTGCTGGGGTTAGGGGCCCCTAGGTGGAGGGCCAGGTGGCAGCCTGTGGGCTATACTGCAAGTCCAGGAAGAGAGGTTGACCCCTGGGTAGCTTGCTGAAGTCAGGAGCCCCTAGGTGGAGGGCCAGGGGGCACACTGGGGCCTATACTGCAAGTCCAGGAACAGAGGTGGACCCCTGGGTAGCTTGCTGGGGTTAGAGGCCCCTATGTGAAGGGCCTGGGGGCACCCTGGGGCCTATACTGCAAGTCCAGGGAGTGAGGTGGACTCCTGGGTAGCTTGCTGGGCTCATAGGCTCCTAGGTGGAGGGCCAAGGGGCGCCCTGGGGCCTACACTGCAAATCCAGGGAGAGAGGTGGACCCCTGGGTAGCTTGCTGGGGTCAGGGTCCCCTAGGTGGAGGGCCAGGGGTCACCCTTTGGGCTATACTGCAAATCCAGGAAAAGAGGTGGACCCCTGGGTAGCTTGGTGGGGTCAGGGGCCATTAGGTGGATGGCCAAGGGGCACCCTAGGGCCTATATTGCAAGTCCAGGAAGAGAGGTGGACCCCTGGGTAGCTTGCTGGGGTCAGGCGCCCCTAGGTGAAAGGCCAGGGGGCACCCTGAGGCCTATACTGCAAGCCCAGGGAGGGAGGTGGACAACTGGGTAGCTTGCTGGGGTCAGGGTCCCCTAGGTGGAGGGCCAGGGGGCACCCTGTGGGCTACACTGCAAGTACAGGAAGAGAGGTGGACCCCTGGGTAGCTTGCTGGGGTCAGGGTCCCCTAGGTGGATGGCCAGGGGGCACCCTGTGGGCTATACTGCAAGTCCAGGAAGAGAGGTGGACCCCTGGGTAGCTTGCTGGGGTCAGGGTCCCCTAGGTGGATGGCCAGGGGGCACACTGTGGGCTATATTGCAAGTCCAGGAAGAGAGGTGGACCCCTGGGTAGCTTGCTGGGGTCAGAGGCCCCTAGGTGGAGGGCCAGGGGTTCCCCTGGGGTATATACTGCAAGTCCAGGGAGTGAGGTGGACTTCTGGCTAGCTTGATGGGGTCATAGGCTCCTAAGTGGAGGGCCAGGGGGCACCCTGGGGCCTATACTACAAGTCCAGGGACATCGGTGGACCCCTGGGTAGCTTGCTGGGGTCAGGGTCCCCTAGGTGGAGGGCCAGGGGGCACACTGGAGCCTATACTGCAAGACCAGGAAGAGAGGTTGACCCCTGGGTAGCTTGCTGAAGTCTGGAGCCCCTAGGTGGAGGGCCAGGGGGCACACTGGGGCCTATACTGCAAGTCCAGGAAGAGATGTGGACCCCTGGGTAGCTTGCTGGGGTCAGAGGCCCCTAGGTGAAGGGCCAGGGGGCACCCTGGACCTATACTGCAAATCCAATGACATCGGTGGAACGCTGGGTAGCTTGCTGGGGTCAGAGGCCCCTAAGTGGAGGGCCAGGGGGCACCCTGGGGCCTATACTGCAAGCCCAGGGAGGGAGGTGGACCCCTGGGTAGCTTGCTGGGGTCAGGGTCCCCTAGGTGGAGGGCCAGGTGGCAGCCTGAGGGCTATACTGCAAGTCCAGGAAGAGAGGTTGACCCCTGGGTAGCTTGCTGAAGTCAGGAGCCACTAGGTGGAGGGCCAGGGGGAACACTGGGGCCTATACTGCAAGTCTAGGAAGAGAGGTGGACCCCTGGGTAGCTTGCTGGGGTCAGGCTTCCCTAGGTGAAGGACCAAGGGGCACCCTGAGGCCTATTCTGCAAGCCCAGGGAGGGAGGTGGACCCCTGGGTAGCTTGCTGGGGTCAGGGTCCCCTAGGTGGATGGCCAGGGGGCAACCTGTGGGCTATACTGCAAGTCCAGGAAGAGAGGTGGACCTCGGGGTAGCTTGCTGGGGTCAGAGGCCCCTAGGTGGAGGGCCAGGGGGCACCCTGGGGCCTACACTGCAAGTCCAGGGAGAGATGTGGACCCCTGGGTAGCTTGCTGGGGTCAGGGGCCCCTAGTTTGAGGGCCAGGGGGCACCCTGGGGCCTATATTGCAAGTCCAGGGAGTGAGGTGGACTCCTGGGTAGCTTGCTGGGGTCAGATGCCCCTAGGTGGAGGGCCAGGGGGCACCCTGGGGCCTATACTGCAAGTCCAGGGACATCGGTGGACCCCTGGGTAGCTTGCTGGGGTCAGGGTCCCCTAGGTGGAGGGCCAGGGGGCACCCTGGGGCCTATACTGCAAGTCCAGGAAGAGAGGTTGACCCTTGGGTAGCTTGCTGAAGTCTGGAGCCCCTAGATGGAGGGCCAGGGGGCAAACTGGGGCCTATACTGCAAGTCCAGGAAGAGAGGTGGACCCCTGGGTAGCTTGCTGGGGTCAGAGGCCCCTAGGTGAAGGGCCAGGGGGCACCCTGGACCTATACTGCAAGTCCAATGACATCGGTGGAACGCTGGGTAGCTTGCGGAGGTCAGAGGCCCCTAAGTGGAGGGCCAGGGGGCACCCTGGGGCCTATACTGCAAGCCCAGGGAGGGAGGTGGACCCCTGGGTAGCTTGCTGGGGTCAGGGTCCCCTAGGTGGAGGGCCAGGTGGCAGCCTGAGGGCTATACTGCAAGTCCAGGAAAAGAGGTTGACCCCTGGGTAGCTTGCTGAAGTCAGGAGCCACTAGGTGGAGGGCCAGGGGGAACACTGGGGCCTATACTGCAAGTCTAGGAAGAGAGGTGGAACCCTGGGTAGCTTGCTGGGATCAGGCTTCCCTAGGTGAAGGACCAGGGGGCACCCTGAGGCCTATACTGCAAGCCCAGGGAGGGAGGTGGACCCCTGGGTAGCTTGCTGGGGTCAGGGTCCCCTAGGTGGATGGCCAGGGGGCACCCTGTGGGCTATACTGCAAGTCCAGGAAGAGAGGTGGACCCCGGGGTAGCTTGCTGGGGTCAGAGGCCCCTAGGTGGAGGGCCAGGGGGCACCCTGGGGCCTACACTGCAAGTCCAGGGAGAGATGTGGACCCCTGGGTAGCTTGCTGGGGTCAGGGGTCCCTATTTATAGGGCCAGGGGGCACCCTGGGGCCTAAATTGCAAGTCCAGAGAGTGAGGTGGACTCCTGGGTAGCTTGCTGGGGTCAGAGGCCCCTAGGTGGAGGGCCAGGGGGCACCCTGGGGCCTATACTGCAAGTCCAGGGACATCGGTGGACCCCTGGGTAGCTTGCTGGGGTCAGAGGCCCCTAGAAGGAGGGCCAGGGGGCACCCTGGGGCCTATACTGCAAGTCCAGGGAGATCGGTGGATCCCTGGGTAGCTTGCTGGGGTCAGGCTTCCCTAGGTGAAGGGCCAGGGGGCACCCTGAGGCCTATATTGCAAGCCCAGGGAGGGAGGTGGACTCCTGGGTAGCTTGCTGGGCTCATAGGCTCCTAGGTGGAGGGCCAAGGGGCACCCTGGGGCCTACATTGCAAGTCCAGGGAGAGAGATGGACCCCTGGGTAGCTTGCAGGGGTCATTGGCCCCTAAGTGGAGGGCCAGGGGGCACCCTGGGGCCTATACTGCAAGCCCAGGGAGGGAGGTGGACCCCTGGGTAGCTTGCTGGGGTCATTGTCCCCTAGGTGGAGGGCCAGAGGTCACCCTGTGGGCTATACTGCAAGTCCAGGTATAGAGTTGGACCCCTGGGTAGCTTGGTGGGGTCAGGGGCCCCTAGGTGGATGGCCAGGGGGCACCCTGGGGCCTATATTGCAAGTCCAGTAAGAAAGGTGGACACCTGGGCAGCTTGCTGGGGTCAGGCGACCCTAGGTGAAAGGCCAGGGGGCACCCTGAGGCCTATACTGCAAGCCCAGGGAGGGATGTGGACCCCTGAGTAGCTTGCTGGGGTCAGGGTCCCCTAGGTGGAGGGCCAGGGGGCACCCTGTGGGCTATACTGCAAGTCCAGGAAGAGAGGTGGACCCCTCGGTATTTTGCTGGGGTCAGAGGCCCCTAGGTGGAGGGCCAGGGGGCACCCTGGGGCCTATACTGCAAGTCCAGGGACATCGGTGGACCCCTGCATAGCTTGCTGGGGTAAGGGGCCCTTAGGTGGAGGGCCAGGGGGCACCCTGAGGCCTATACTGCAAGTCCAGGGAGATCAGTGGACCCCTGGGTAGCTTGCTGAGGTCAGAGACCCCTATGTGGAGGGCCAGAAGGTCTCCTGGGGCCTATACTGCAAGTCCAGGAAGTGAGGTGGACTCCTGGGTAGCTTGCTGGGGTCAGAGGCCCCTAGGTGGAGGGCCAGGGGGCACCCTGGGGCCTATACTGCAAGTCCAGGGACATCGGTGGACCCCTGGGTAGCTTGCTGGGGTCAGAGGCCCCTGGGTGGAGGGCCAGGGGGCACCCTGGGGCCTATACTACAAGTCCAGGGACATCGGTGGACCACTGTGTAGCTTGCTGGGGTCAGGGGGCCTTAGGTGGAGGGCCAGAGGGCATCCTGGGGCCTATAGTGCAAGTCCAGGAAGAGAGGTGGACCCCTAGGTAGCTTTCCGGGGTCAGGCGCCCCTGGGTGAAGGGCCAGGGAGCACCCTGAGGCCTATGCTGCAAGCCCAGGGAGGGAGGTGGACCCCTGGGTAGCTTGCCTGGGTCAGAGGCCCCTTGGTGAAGGGCCATGGGGCACCCTGGGGCCTATACTGCAAGTCCGGGGAGATCGGTGGACCCTTGGGTAGCTTGCTGGGGTCAGACGCCCCTAGGTGGAGGGCCAGGGGTTCCCCTGGGGCCTATATTGCAGGTCCAGGAAGAGAGGTGGACCCCTGGGTAGCTTGCTGGGCTCAGGGTCCCCTAGGTGGATGGCCAGGGGGCACCCTGTGGGCTATACTGCAAGTCCAGGAAGAGAGGTGGACCCCAGGGTAGCTTGCTGGGGTCAGAGGCCCCTAGGTGGAGGGCCAGGGGGCACCCTGGGGCCTATACTGCAAGTCCAGGGAGATCGGTGGACCCTTGGGTAGTTTGCTGGGGTCAGAGGCCCCTAGGTGGAGGGCCAGGGGTTCCCCTGGGGCCTATATTGCAAGTCCAGGAAGAGAGGTGGACCCCTGGGTAGCTTGCTGGGGTCAGGGTCCCCTAGGTGGATGGCCAGGGGGCACCCTGTGGGCTATACTGTAAGTCCAGGAAGAGAGGTGGAACCCTGGGTAGCTTGCTGGGGTCAGGGTCCCCTAGGTGGATGGCCAGGGGGCACCCTGTGGGCTATATTGCAAGTCCAGGAAGAGAGGTGGACCCCAGGGTAGCTTGCTGGGGTCAGAGGCCCCTAGGTGGAGGGCCAGGGGTTCCCCTGGGGTATATACTGCAAGTCCAGGGAGTGAGGTGGACTTCTGGGTAGCTTGGTGGAGTCATAGGCTCCTAGGTGGAGGGCCAGGGGGCACCCTGGGGCCTACACTGCAAGTCCAGGGAGAGATGTGGACCCCTGGGTAGCTTGCTGGGGTCAGGGGCCCCTAGGTTGAGGTCCAGGGGGCACCCTGGGGCCTATACTGCAAGTCCAGGGACATCGGTGGACCCCTGGGTAGCTTGCTGGGGTCAGGGGCCTTTAGGTGGAGGGCCAGGGGGCACCCTGGGGCCTATACTGCAAGTCCAGGGAGTGAGGTGGACTCCTGGGTAGCTTGCTGGGGTCAGAGGCCTCTAGGTGGAGGGCCAGGGGGCACCCTGGGGCCTGTACTGCAAGTCCAGGGACATCGGTGGACCCCTGTGTAGCTTGCTGGGGTCAGAGGAACCTAGGTGGAGGGCCAGGGGGCACCCTGGGGCCTATACTGCAAGTCCAGGGACATCGGTGGACCCCTGGGTAGCTTGCTGAGGTCAAAGGCCCCTAGGTGGAGGGCCAGGGGGCACCCTGGACCTATACTGCAAATCCAATGACATCGGTGGAACGCTGGGTAGCTTGCTGGGGTCAGAGGCCCCTAAGTGGAGGGCCAGGGGGCACCCTGGGGCCTATACTGCAAGTCCAGGGAGTGAGGTGGACTTCTGGGTAGCTTGATGGAGTCATAGGCTCCTAAGTGGAGGGCCAGCGGTCACCCTTTGGGCTATACTGCAAATCCAGGAAAAGAGGTGGACCCCTGGGTAGCTTGGTGGGGTCAGGGGCCATTAGGTGGATGGCCAGGGGGCACCCTGGGGCCTATATTGCAAGTCCAGGAAGAGAGGTGGACCCCTGGGTAGCTTGCTGGGGTCAGGCGCCCCTAGGTGAAAGGCCAGGGGGCACCCTGGGGCCTATACTGCAAGCTCAGGGAGGGAGGTGGACAACTGGGTAGCTTGCTGGGGTCAGGGTCCCCTAGGTGGAGGGCCAGGGGGCACCCTGTGGGCTACACTGCAAGTACAGGAAGAGAGGTGGAACCCTTGGTAGCTTGCTGGGGTCATAGGCTCCTAAGTGGAGGGCCAGGGGCACCCTGGGGCCTACACTGCAAGTCCAGGGAGAGAGGTTGACCCCTGGGTAGCTTGCTGGAGTCAGAGGCCCCTAGGTGGAATGCCAAGTGGCACACTGGGGCCTATATTGCAAGTCCAGGAAGAGAGGTGGACCCCTGGGTAGCTTGCTGGGGTCAGGCGCCCCTAGGTGAAAGGCCAGGTGGCAGCCTGTGGGCTATACTGCAAGTCCAGGAAGAGAGGTGGACCCCTGGGTAGCTTGCTGAAGTCAGGAGCCACTAGGTGGAGGTCCAGGGGGCACACTGGGGCCTATACTGCAAGTGTAGGAAGAGAGGTGGACCCCTGGGTAGCTTGCTGGGGTCAGAGGCCCCTAGGTGAAGGGCCAGGGGGCACCCTGGGGCCTATACTGCAAGTCCAGGGAGATCAGTGGACCCCTGGGTAGCTTGCTGGGGTCAGGCATCCATAGGTGAAGGGCCAGGGGGCACCCTGATGCCTATACTGCAAGCCCAGGGAGGGAGGTGGACCCCTGGGTAGCTTGCTGGGGTCAGGGTCCCCTAGGTGGATGGCCAGGGGGCACCCTGTGGGCTATACTGCAAGTCCAGGAAGAGAGGTGGACCCCTGGGTAACTTGCTGGGGTCAGGGGCCCCTAGAAGGAGGGCCAGGGGGCACCCTGGGGCCTATACTGCAAGTCCAGGGACATCGGTGGACCACTGGGTAGCTTGCTGGGGTCAGGAGCCCCTAGGTGGAGGGCCAGGGGGCACCCTGGGGCCTGTACTGCAAGTCCAGGAAGAGAAGTGGACCCCTGGGTAGCTTGCAGGGGTCAGGGTCCCCTAGGTGGAGGGAGAGAGGGCACACTGGGGCCTATACTGCAAGTCCAGGAAGAGAGGTGGACCCCTGGGTAGCTTGCTGGGGTCAGGGGCCCCTAGGTGGAGGGCCAGGTGGCAGCCTGTGGGCTATACTGCAAGTCCAGGAAGAGAGGTTGACCCCTGGGTAGCTTGCTGAAGTCAGGAGCCCCTAGGTGGATGGCCAGGGGGAAAACTGGGGCCTATACTACAAGTCCAGGAACAGAGGTGGACCCCTGGGTAGCTTGCTGGGGTCAGAGGCCCCTATGTGAAGGGCCAGGGGGCACCCTGGGGCCTATACTGCAAGTCCAGGGAGTGAGGTGGACTCCTGGGTAGCTTGCTGGGCTCATAGGCTCCTAGGTGGAGGGCCAAGGGGCACCCTGGGGCCTACACTGCAAATCCAGGGAGAGAAGTGGACCCCTGGGTAGCTTGCGGGGGTCAGAGGCCCTTAAGTGGAGGGCCATAGGGCACCCTGGGGCATATACTGCAAGCCCAGGGAGGGAGGTGGACCCCTGGGTAGCTTGCTGGGGTCAGGGTCCCCTAGGTGGAGGGCCAGGGGTCACCCTTTGGGCTATACTGCAAGTCCAGGAAAAGAGGTGGACCCCTGGATAGCTTGGTGGGGTCAGAGGCCATTAGGTGGATGGCCAGGGGGCACCCTGGGGCCTATATTGCAAGTCCAGGAAGAGAGGTGGACCCCTGGGTAGCTTGCTGGGGTCAGGCGCCCCTAGGTGAAAGGCCAGGGGGCACCCTGAGGCCTATACTGCAAGCCCAGGGAGGGAGGTGGACAACTGGGTAGCTTACTGGGGTCAGGGTCCCCTAGGTCGAGGGCCAGGGGGCACCCTGTGGGCTACACTGCAAGTACAGGAAGAGAGGTGGACCCCTTGGTAGCTTGCTGGGGTCATAGGCTCGTAAGTGGAGGGCCAGGGGGCACCCTGGGGCATACACTGCAAGTCCAGGGAGAGAGGTGGACCCCTGGGTAGCTTGCTGGAGTCATAGGCCCCTAGGTGGAAGGCCAAGGGGCACACTGGGGCCTATACTGCAAGTCCAGGGACATCGGTGGACCCCTGGGTAGCTTGCTGGGGTCAGAGGCCCCTAGGTGGAGGGCCAGGGGTTCCCCTGCGGCCTATACTACAAGTCCAGGGAGTGAGGTGGACTTCTGGGTAGCTTGCTTGGGTCATAGGCTCCTAGGTGGAGGGCCAGGGGGCACCCAGGGGCCTACACTGCAAGTCCAGGGAAAGATGTGGACCCCTGGGTAGCTTGCGGGGGTCAGGGGCCCCTTGGTGGAGGACCAGGGGGCACCCTGGGGCCTATACTGCAAGTCCAGGGACATCGGTGGACCCTTGGGTAGCTTGCTGGGGTCAGGCGCCCCTAGGTGAAAGGCCAGGGGGCACCCTGAGGCCTATACTGCAAGCCCAGGGAGGGAGGTGGACCCCTGGGTAGCTTGCTGGGGTCAGGCATCCCTAGGTGAAGGGCCAGGGGGCACCCTGAGGCCTTTATTGCAAGTCCAGGGAGTGAGGTGGACTCCTGGGTAGCTTGCTGGGGTCAGAGGCCCCTAGGTGGAGGGCCAGGGGGCACCCTGGGGCCTATACTGCAAGTCCAGGGACATCGGTGGACCCCTGGGTAGCTTGCTGGGGTCAGAGGAACCTAGGTGGAAAGCCAGGGGGCACCTTGTGGGCTATACTGCAAGTCCAGGAAGTCCAGGAAGTTAGGTGGACCCCTGGGTATCTTGCTGGGGTCAGATGCCCCTAGGTGAAAGGCCAGGGGGCACCCTGAGGCCTATACTGCAAGCCCAGGGAGGGAGGTGGACTCCTGGGTAGCTTGCTGGGGTCTGGGTCCCCTAGGTGGAAGGCCAGGGGGCACCCTGTGGGCTATACTGCAAGTCCAGGAAGTCCAGGAAGAGAGGTGGACTCCTGGGTAGCTTGCTGGGGTCATAGGCTCCTAGGTGGAGGGCCAGGGGGCACCCTGGGGCCTACACTGCAAGTCCAGGGAGAGAGGTGGACCCCTGGGTAGCTTGCTGGGGTCAGAGGCCCCTAGGTGGAAGGCCAAGGGACACCCTGGGGCCTATACTGCAAGTCCAGGGAGGTAGGTGGACCCCTGGGTAGCTTGCTGGAGTCAGAGGCCCCTAGGTGGAGGGCAAAGGGGCACCCTGGGGCCTATACTGCAAGTCCAGGGACAACGGTGGACCCCTGGGTAGCTTGCTGGGGTCAGAGGCCCCTATGTGAAGGGCCAGGGGGCACCCTGGGGCCTATACTGCAAGTCCAGGGAGTGAGGTGGACTCCTGGGTAGCTTGCTGGGCTCATAGGCTCCTAGGTGGAGGGCCAAGGGGCACCCTGGGGCCTACACTGCAAATCCAGGGAGAGAAGTGGACCCCTGGGTAGCTTGCGGGGGTCAGAGGCCCTTAAGTGGAGGGCCATAGGGCACCCTGGGGCATATACTGCAAGCCCAGGGAGGGAGGTGGACCCCTGGGTAGCTTGCTGGGGTCAGGGTCCCCTAGGTGGAGGGCCAGGGGTCACCCTTTGGGCTATACTGCAAGTCCAGGAAAAGAGGTGGACCCCTGGATAGCTTGGTGGGGTCAGAGGCCATTAGGTGGATGGCCAGGGGGCACCCTGGGGCCTATATTGCAAGTCCAGGAAGAGAGGTGGACCCCTGGGTAGCTTGCTGGGGTCAGGCGCCCCTAGGTGAAAGGCCAGGGGGCACCCTGAGACCTATACTGCAAGCCCAGGGAGGGAGGTGGACAACTGGGTAGCTTACTGGGGTCAGGGTCCCCTAGGTCGAGGGCCAGGGGGCACCCTGTGGGCTACACTGCAAGTACAGGAGGAGAGGTGGACCCCTTGGTAGCTTGCTGGGGTCATAGGCTCGTAAGTGGAGGGCCAGGGGGCACCCTGGGGCATACACTGCAAGTCCAGGGAGAGAGGTGGACCCCTGGGTAGCTTGCTGGAGTCAGAGGCCCCTAGGTGGAAGGCCAAGGGGCACACTGGGGCCTATACTGCAAGTCCAGGGACATCGGTGGACCCCTGGGTAGCTTGCTGGGGTCAGAGGCCCCTAGGTGGAGGGCCAGGGGTTCCCCTGCGGCCTATACTACAAGTCCAGGGAGTGAGGTGGACTTCTGGGTAGCTTGCTTGGGTCATAGGCTCCTAGGTGGAGGGCCAGGGGGCACCCAGGGGCCTACACTGCAAGTCCAGGGAAAGATGTGGACCCCTGGGTAGCTTGCGGGGGTCAGGGGCCCCTTGGTGGAGGACCAGGGGGCACCCTGGGGCCTATACTGCAAGTCCAGGGACATCGGTGGACCCTTGGGTAGCTTGCTGGGGTCAGGCGCCCCTAGGTGAAAGGCCAGGGGGCACCCTGAGGCCTATACTGCAAGCCCAGGGAGGGAGGTGGACCCCTGGGTAGCTTGCTGGGGTCAGGCATCCCTAGGTGAAGGGCCAGGGGGCACCCTGAGGCCTTTACTGCAAGTCCAGGGAGTGAGGTGGACTCCTGGGTAGCTTGCTGGGGTCAGAGGCCCCTAGGTGGAGGGCCAGGGGGCACCCTGGGGCCTATACTGCAAGTCCAGGGACATCGGTGGACTCCTGGGTAGCTTGCTGGGGTCAGAGGAACCTAGGTGGAAAGCCAGGGGGCACCTTGTGGGCTATACTGCAAGTCCAGGAAGTCCAGGAAGTTAGGTGGACCCCTGGGTATCTTGCTGGGGTCAGATGCCCCTAGGTGAAAGGCCAGGGGGCACCCTGAGGCCTATACTGCAAGCCCAGGGAGGGAGGTGGACTCCTGGGTAGCTTGCTGGGGTCTGGGTCCCCTAGGTGAGGGCCAGGGGGCACCCTGTGGGCTATACTGCAAGTCCAGGAAGTCCAGGAAGAGAGGTGGACTCCTGGGTAGCTTGCTGGGGTCATAGGCTCCTAGGTGGAGGGCCAGGGGGCACCCTGGGGCCTACACTGCAAGTCCAGGGAGAGAGGTGGACCCCTGGGTAGCTTGCTGGGGTCAGAGGCCCCTAGGTGGAAGGCCAAGGGACACCCTGGGGCCTATACTGCAAGTCCAGGGAGGTAGGTGGACCCCTGGGTAGCTTGCTGGAGTCAGAGGCCCCTAGGTGGAGGGCAAAGGGGCACCCTGGGGCCTATACTGCAAGTCCAGGGACAACGGTGGACCCCTGGGTAGCTTGCTGGGGTCAGAGGCTCCAAGGTGGAGGGCCAGGGGGCACCCTGGGGCCTACACTGCAAGTCCAGGGAGAGATTTGGACCCCTGGGTAGCTTGCTGGGGTCAGGGGCCCCTGGGTTGAGGTCCAGGGGGCACCCTGAGGCCTATACTGCAAGTCCAGGGAGATCAGTGGACCCCTGGATAGCTTGCTGAGGTCAGAGACCCCTATGTGGAGGGCCAGAAGGTCCCCTGGGGCCTATACTGCAAGTCCAGGGAGTGAGGTGGACTCCTGGATAGCTTGCTGGGGTCAGAGGCCCCTAGATGGAGGGCCAGGGGGCACCCTGGGGCCTATACTGCAAGTCCAGGGACATCGGTATACCCCTGGGTAGCTTGCTGGGGTCAGAGGCCCCTAGGTGGAGGGCCAGGGGTTCCCCTGGGGCCTATACTACAAGTCCAGGGAGTAAGGTGGACTTCTGGGTAGCTTGCTGGGGTCATAGGCTCCTAGGTGGAGGGCCAGGGGGCACCCTGGGGCCTACACTGCAAGTCCAGGGAGAGATGTGGACCCCTGGGTAGCTTGCTGGGGTCAGGGGCCCCTAGGTGGAGGACCAGGGGGCACCCTGGGGCCTAAACTGCAAGTCCAGGGACATCAGTGGACCCCTGGGTAGCTTGCTGGGGTCAGAGGGCCCTAGGTAGAGGGCCATGGGGCACCCTGGGGCCTATACTGCAAGTCCAGGAAGAGAGGTGGACCCCTGGGTAGCTTGCTGGGGTTAGGGCCACCTAGGTGGAGGGCCAGGTGGCAGCCTGTGGGCTATACTGCAAGTCCAGGAAGAGAGGTTGACCCCTGGGTAGCTTGCTGAAGTCAGGAGCCACTAGGTGGAGGGCCAGGGGGCACACTGGGGCCTATACTGCAAGTCTAGGAAGAGAGGTGGACCCCTGGGTAGCTTGCTGGGGTCAGAGGCCCCTAGGTGAAGGGCCAGGGGGCACCCTGGGGCCTATACTGCAAGTCCAGGGAGATCGGTTGACCCCTGGGTAGCTTGCTGGGGTCAGGCTTCCCTAGGTGAAGGGCCAGGGGGCACCCTGAGGCCTATACTGCAAGCCCAGGAGGGGAGGTGGACCCCTGGGTAGCTTGGTGGGGTCAGGGTCCCCTAGGTGGATGGCCAGGGGGCACCCTGTGGGCTATACTGCAAGTCCAGGAAGAGAGGTGGACTCCTGGGTAGCTTGCTGGGGTCTGAAGCCCCTAGGTGGAGGGCCAGGGGGCACCCTGGGGCCTATACTGCAAGTCCAGGGACATCGGTGGACCCCTGGGTAGCTTGCTGGGGTCAGAGGAACCTAGGTGGAGGGCCAGGGGGCACCCTGGGGCCTATACTGCAAGTCTAGGGACATCGGTGGACCCCTGGGTAGCTTGCTGGGGTCAGAGGCCCCTAGGTGGAGGGCCAGGGGGCACACTGGGGCCTATACTGTAAGTCCAGGGACATCGGTGGACCAATGGGTAGCTTGCTGGGGTCAGGGGCCCTTAGGTGGAGGGCCAGGGGGCACCCTGGGGCCTTTACTGCAAGTCCAGGAAGAGAGGTTGACCCCTGGGTAGCTTGCTGAAGTCTGGCGCCCCTAGGTGAAGGGCCAGGGGGCACACTGGGGCCTATACTGCAAGTCCAGGAAGAGAGGTGGACCCCTGGGTAGCTTGCTGGGGTCAGAGGCCCCTAGGTGAAGGGCCAGGGGGCACCCTGGGGCTTATACTGCAAGTCCAATGACATCGGTGGACCGCTGGGTAGCTTGCGGGGGTCAGAGGCCCCTAAGTGGAGGGCCAGGGGGCACCCTGGGGCCTATACTGCAAGCCCAGGGAGGGAGGTGTACCCCTGGGTAGCTTGCTGGGGTCAGGGTCCCCTAGGTGGAGGGCCAGGGGTCACCCTGTGGGCTATACTGCAAGTCCAGGAAGAGAGGTGGACTCCTGGGTAGCTTGGTGGGGTCAGGGGCCCCTAGGTGGATGGCCAGGGGGCACCCTGGGGCCTATATTGCAAGTCCAGGAAGAGAGGTGGACCCCTGGGTATCTTGCTGGGGTCAGGTGCCCCTAGGTGAAAGGCCAGGGGGCACCCTGAGGCCTATACTGCAAGCCCAGGGAGGGAGGTGGACCCCTGGTAGCTTGCTGGGGTCAGGGTCCCCTAGGTGGAGGGCCAGGGGGCACCCTGGGGCCTATACTGCAAGTCCAGGGACATCGGTGGACCCCTGGGTAGCTTGCTGGGGTCAGAGGCCCCTAGGTGGAGGGCCAGGGGGCACCCTGGGGCCTATACTGCAAGTCCAGGAAGAGAGGTTGACCCCTGGGTAGCTTGCTGAAGTCTGGAGCCCCTAGGTGGAGGGCCAGGGGGCACACTGGGGCCTATACAGCAAGTCCAAGGACATGGGTGGACCGCTGGGTAGCTTGCGGGGGTCAGAGGCCCCTAAATGGAGGGCCAGGGGGCACCTTGGGGCCTATACTGCAAGCCCAGTGAGGGAGTTTGACCCCTGGGTAGCTTGCTGGGGTCAGGGTCCCCTAGGTGGAGGGCCAGAGGTCACCCTGTGGGCTATACTGCAAGTCCAGAAAGAGAGGTGGACCCCTGGGTAGCTTGGTGGGGTCAGGGGCCCGTAGGTGGATGGCCAGGGGGCACCCTGGGGCCTATAGTGCAAGTCCAGGAAGAGAGGTGGACCCCTGGGTATCTTGCTGGGGTCAGGCGCCCCTAGGTGAAAGGCCAGGGGGCACCCTGAGGCCTATACTGCAAGCCCAGGGAGGGAGGTGGACCCCTGGGTAGCTTGCTGGGGTCTGGGTCCCCTAGGTGGAAGGCCAGGGGGCACCTTGTGGGCTATACTGCAAGTCCAGGAAGTCCAGGAAGAGAGGTGGACCCCTGGGTATCTTGCTGGGGTCAGGCGCCCCTAGGTGAAAGGCCAGGGGGCACCCTGAGGCCTATACTGCAAGCCCAGGGATGGAGGTGGACCCCTGGGTAGCTTGCTGGGGTCTGGGTCCCCTAGGTGGAAGGCCAGGGGGCACCCTGTGGGCTATACTGCAAGTCCAGGAAGTCCAGGAAGAGAGGTGGACTCCTGGGTAGCTTGCTGGGGTCAGAGGCTCCTAGGTGGAGGGCCAGGGGGCACCCTGGGGCCTACACTGCAAGTCCAGGGAGAGAGGTGGACCCCTGGGTAGCTTGCTGGGGTCAGAGGCCCCTAGGTGGAAGGCCAAGGGACACCCTGGGGCCTATAGTGCAAGTCCAGGGAGGTAGGTGGACCCCTGGGTAGCTTGCTGGAGTCAGAGGCCCCTAGGTGGAGGGCCAAGGGGCACCCTGGGGCCTATACTGCAAGTCCAGGGACAACGGTGGACCCCTGGGTAGCTTGCAGGGGTCAGAGGCTCCTAGGTGGAGGGCCAGGGGGCACTCTGGGGCCTACACTGCAAGTCCAGGGAGAGATTTGGACCCCTGGGTAGCTTGCTGGGGTCAGGGGCCCCTAGGTGGAGATCCAAGGGGCACCCTGAGGCCTATACTGCAAGTCCAGGGAGATCAGTGGACCCCTGGGTAGCTTGCTGAGGTCAGAGACCCCTATGTGGAGGGCCAGAAGGTCCCCTGGGGCCTATACTGCAAGTCCAGGGAGTGAGGTGGACTTCTGGGTAGCTTGCTTGGGTCATAGGCTCCTAGGTGGAGGGCCAGGGGGCACCCTGGGGCCTACACTGCAAGTCTAGGGAGAGATGTGGACCCCTGGGTAGCTTCCTGTGGTCAGGGGCCCCTAGGTGGAGGACCAGGGGGCATCCTGGGGCCTACACTGCAAGTCCAGGGACATCAGTGGACCCCTGTGTAGCTTGCTGGGGTCAGGGGCCCTTAGGTGGAGGGCCATGGGGCACCCTGGGGCCTATACTGCAAGTCCAGGAAGAGAGGTGGAACCCTGGGTAGCTTGCTGGGGTTAGGGGCACCTAGGTGGAGGGCCAGGTGGCAGCCTGTGGGCTATACTGCAAGTCCAGGAAGAGAGGTTGACCCCTGGGTAGCTTGCTTAAGTCAGGAGCCACTAGGTGGAGGGCCAGGGGGCACACTGGGGCCTATACTGCAAGTCTAGGAAGAGAGGTGGACCCCTGGGTAGCTTGCTGGGGTCAGAGGCCCCTAGGTGAAGGGCCAGGGGGCACCCTGGGGCCTATACTGCAAGTCCAGGGAGATCGGTGGACCCCTGGGTAGCTTGCTGGGGTCAGGCTTCCCTAGGTGAAGGGCCAGGGGGCACCCTGAGGCCTATACTGCAAGCCCAGGAGGGGAGGTGGACCCCTGGGTAGCTTGGTGGGGTCAGGGTCCCCTAGGTGGATGGCCAGGGGGCACCCTGTGGGCTATACTGCAAGTCCAGGAAGAGAGGTGGACCCCGGGGTAGCTTGCTGGGGTCAGAGGCCCCTAGGTGGAGGGCCAAGGGGCACCCTGGGGCCTATACTGCAAGTCCAGGGACATCGGTGGACCCCTGGGTAGCTTGCTGGGGTCAGAGGCCCCTAGGTGGACGGCCAGGGGTTGCCCTGGGGCCTATACTGCAAGTCCAGGGAGTGAGGTGGACTTCTGGGTAGCTTGCTGGGGTCATAGGCTCCTAGGTGGAGGGCCAGGGGGCACCCAGGGGCCTACACTGCAAGTCCAGGGAGAGATGTGGACCCCTGGGTAGCTTGCTGGGGTCAGGGGCCCCTAGTTTGAGGCCCAGGGGGCACCCTGGGGCCTTTACTGCAAGTCCAGGGACATCGGTGGACCCCTGGCTAGCTTGCTGGGGTCAGGGGCCCTTAGGTGGAGGGCCAGGGGGCACCCTGGGGCCTATACTGCAAGTCCAGGGAGTGAGGTGGACTCCTGGGTAGCTTGCTGGGGTCAGAGGCTCCTAGATGGAGGGCCAGGGGGCACCCTGGGGCCTATACTGCAAGTCCAGGAAGAGAGGTGGACCCCTGGGTAGCTTGCTGGGGTCAGAGGCCCCTAGGTGAAGGGCCAGGGGGCACCCTGGGGCCTATACTGCAAGTCCAATGACATCGGTTGACCGCTGGGTAGCTTGCTGGGGTCAGGGTCCCCTAGGTGGATGGCCAGGGGGCACCCTGTGGGCTATACTGCAAGTCCAGGAAGAGAGGTGGACCCCGGGGTAGCTTGCTGGGGTCAGAGGCCCCTAGGTGGAGGGCCAAGGGGCACCCTGGGGCCTATACTGCAAGTCCAGGGACATCGGTGGACCCCTGGGTAGCTTGCTGGGGTCAGAGGCCCCTAGGTGGAGGGCCAGGGGTTCCCCTGGGGCCTATACTGCAAGTCCAGGGAGAGATGTGGACCCCTGGGTAGCTTGCTGGGGTCAGGGGCCCCTAGTTTGAGGGCCAGGGGGCACCCTGGGGCCTATACTGCAAGTCCAAGGACATCGGTGGACCCCTGGGTAGCTTGCTGGGGTCAGAGGCCCCTAGAAGGAGGGCCAGGGGGCACCCTGGGGCCTATACTGCAAGTCCAGGGACATCGGTGGACCACTGGGTAGCTTGCTGGGTTCAGGGGCCCTTAGGTGGAGGGCCAGGGGGCACCCTGGGGCCTGTACTGCAAGTCCAGGAAGAGAAGTGGACCCCTGGGTAGCTTGCTGGGGTCAGGGTCCCCTAGGTGGAGGGAGAGAGGGCACACTGGGGCCTATACTGCAAGTCCAGGAAGAGAGGTGGACCCCTGGGTAGCTTGCTGGGGTCAGGGGCCCCTAGGTGGAGGGCCAGGTGGCAGCCTGTGGGCTATACTGCAAGTCCAGGAAGAGAGGTTGACCCCTGGGTAGCTTGCTGAAGTCAGGAGCCCCTAGGTGGAGGACCAGGGGGCACACTGGGGCCTATACTGCAAGTCCAGG
Source organism: Danio rerio (assembly GCF_052040795.2). Classification (NCBI taxonomy): domain Eukaryota; kingdom Metazoa; phylum Chordata; class Actinopteri; order Cypriniformes; family Danionidae; genus Danio; species Danio rerio. The sequence goes on along the minus strand of NC_141023.1, from coordinate 47,658,399 downwards.
AACAGAGGTGGACCCCTGGGTAGCTTGCTGGGGTCAGAGGCCCCTATGTGAAGGGCCAGGGGGCACCCTGGGGCCTATACTGCAAGTCCAGGGAGTGAGGTGGACTCCTGGGTAGCTTGCTGGGCTCATAGGCTCCTAGGTGGAGGGCCAAGGGGCACCCTGGGGCCTACACTGCAAATCCAGGAAGAGAGGTGGACCCCTGGGTAGCTTGCGGGGGTCAGAGGCCCTTAAGTGGAGGGCCAGGGGGCACCCTGGGGCATAAACTGCAAGCCCAGGGAGGGAGTTGGACCCCTGGGTAGCTTGCTGGGGTCAGGGTCCCCTAGGTGGAGGGCCAGGGGTCACCCTTTGGGCTATACTGCAAATCCAGGAAAAGAGGTGGACCCCTGGGTAGCTTGGTGGGGTCAGGGGCCATTAGGTGGATGGCCAGGGGGCACGCTGGGGCCTATATTGCAAGTCCAGGAAGAGAGGTGGACCCCTGGGTAGCTTGCTGGGGTCAGAGGCCCCTAGGTGAAGGGCCAGGGGGCACCCTGGGGCCTATACTGCAAGTCCAGGGAGATCGGTGGACCCCTGGGTAGCTTGCTGGGGTCAGGCTTCCCTAGGTGAAGGGCCAAGGGGCACCCTGGGGCCTATACTGCAAGTCCAGGGACATCGGTGGACCCCTGGGTAGCTTGCTGGGGTCAGAGGCCCCTAGGTGGACGGCCAGGGGGCACCCTGAGGCCTATACTGCAAGCCCAGGAGAGGAGGTGGACCCCTGGGTAGCTTGGTGGGGTCAGGGTCCCCTAGGTGGAGGGCCAGGGGGCACCCAGGGGCCTACACTGCAAGTCCAGGGAGAGATGTGGACCCCTGGGTAGCTTGCTGGGGTCAGGGGCCCCTAGTTTGAGGCCCAGGGGGCACCCTGGGGCCTTTACTGCAAGTCCAGGGACATCGGTGGACCCCTGGCTAGCTTGCTGGGGTCAGGGGCCCTTAGGTGGAGGGCCAGGGGGCACCCTGGGGCCTATACTGCAAGTCCAGGGAGTGAGGTGGACTCCTGGGTAGCTTGCTGGGGTCAGAGGCTCCTAGATGGAGGGCCAGGGGGCACCCTGGGGCCTATACTGCAAGTCCAGGAAGAGAGGTGGACCCCTGGGTAGCTTGCTGGGGTCAGAGGCCCCTAGGTGAAGGGCCAGGGGGCACCCTGGGGCCTATACTGCAAGTCCAATGACATCGGTTGACCGCTGGGTAGCTTGCTGGGGTCAGGGTCCCCTAGGTGGATGGCCAGGGGGCACCCTGTGGGCTATACTGCAAGTCCAGGAAGAGAGGTGGACCCCGGGGTAGCTTGCTGGGGTCAGAGGCCCCTAGGTGGAGGGCCAAGGGGCACCCTGGGGCCTATACTGCAAGTCCAGGGACATCGGTGGACCCCTGGGTAGCTTGCTGGGGTCAGAGGCCCCTAGGTGGAGGGCCAGGGGTTCCCCTGGGGCCTATACTGCAAGTCCAGGGAGAGATGTGGACCCCTGGGTAGCTTGCTGGGGTCAGGGGCCCCTAGTTTGAGGGCCAGGGGGCACCCTGGGGCCTATACTGCAAGTCCAAGGACATCGGTGGACCCCTGGGTAGCTTGCTGGGGTCAGAGGCCCCTAGAAGGAGGGCCAGGGGGCACCCTGGGGCCTATACTGCAAGTCCAGGGACATCGGTGGACCACTGGGTAGCTTGCTGGGTTCAGGGGCCCTTAGGTGGAGGGCCAGGGGGCACCCTGGGGCCTGTACTGCAAGTCCAGGAAGAGAAGTGGACCCCTGGGTAGCTTGCTGGGGTCAGGGTCCCCTAGGTGGAGGGAGAGAGGGCACACTGGGGCCTATACTGCAAGTCCAGGAAGAGAGGTGGACCCCTGGGTAGCTTGCTGGGGTCAGGGGCCCCTAGGTGGAGGGCCAGGTGGCAGCCTGTGGGCTATACTGCAAGTCCAGGAAGAGAGGTTGACCCCTGGGTAGCTTGCTGGGGTCAGAGGCCCCTATGTGAAGGGCCAGGGGGCACCCTGGGGCCTATACTGCAAGTCCAGGGAGTGAGGTGGACTCCTGGGTAGCTTGCTGGGCTCATAGGCTCCTAGGTGGAGGGCCAAGGGGCACCCTGGGGCCTACACTGCAAATCCAGGAAGAGAGGTGGACCCCTGGGTAGCTTGCGGGGGTCAGAGGCCCTTAAGTGGAGGGCCAGGGGGCACCCTGGGGCATAAACTGCAAGCCCAGGGAGGGAGTTGGACCCCTGGGTAGCTTGCTGGGGTCAGGGTCCCCTAGGTGGAGGGCCAGGGGTCACCCTTTGGGCTATACTGCAAATCCAGGAAAAGAGGTGGACCCCTGGGTAGCTTGGTGGGGTCAGGGGCCATTAGGTGGATGGCCAGGGGGCACGCTGGGGCCTATATTGCAAGTCCAGGAAGAGAGGTGGACCCCTGGGTAGCTTGCTGGGGTCAGAGGCCCCTAGGTGAAGGGCCAGGGGGCACCCTGGGGCCTATACTGCAAGTCCAGGGAGATCGGTGGACCCCTGGGTAGCTTGCTGGGGTCAGGCTTCCCTAGGTGAAGGGCCAGGGGGCACCCTGAGGCCTATACTGCAAGTCCAGGGAGATCGGTGGACCCCTGGGTAGCTTGCTGGGGTCAGGCTTCCCTAGGTGAAGGGCCAGGGGGCACCCTGAGGCCTATACTGCAAGCCCAGGAGAGGAGGTGGACCCCTGGGTAGCTTGGTGGGGTCAGGGTCCCCTAGGTGGATGGCCAGGGGGCACCCTGTGGGCTATACTGCAAGTCCAGGAAGAGAGGTGGACCCCGGGGTAGCTTGCTGGGGTCAGAGGCCCCTAGGTGGAGGGCCAAGGGGCACCCTGGGGCCTATACTGCAAGTCCAGGGACATCGGTGGACCCCTGGGTAGCTTGCTGGGGTCAGAGGCCCCTAGGTGGACAGCCAGGGGTTCCCCTGGGGCCTATACTTCAAGTCCAGGGAGTGAGGTGGACTTCTGGGTAGCTTGCTGGGGTCATAGGCTCCTAGGTGGAGGGCCAGGGGGCACCCAGGGGCCTACACTGCAAGTCCAGGGAGAGATGTGGACCCCTGGGTAGCTTGCTGGGGTCAGGGGCCCCTAGTTTGAGGCCCAGGGGGCACCCTGGGGCCTTTACTGCAAGTCCAGGGACATCGATGGACCCCTGGCTAGCTTGCTGGGGTCAGGGGCCCTTAGGTGGAGGGCCAGGGGGCACCCTGGGGCCTATACTGCAAGTCCAGGGAGTGAGGTGGACTCCTGGGTAGCTTGCTGGGGTCAGAGGCTCCTAGATGGAGGGCCAGGGGGCACCCTGGGGCCTATACTGCAACTCCAGGAAGAGAGGTGGACCCCTGGGTAGCTTGCTGGGGTCAGAGGCCCCTAGGTGAAGGGCCAGGGGGCACCATGGGGCCTATACTGCAAGTCCAATGACATCGGTTGACCGCTGGGTAGCTTGCTGGGGTCAGGGTCCCCTAGGTGGATGGCCAGGGGGCACCCTGTGGGCTATACTGCAAGTCCAGGAAGAGAGGTGGACCCCGGGGTAGCTTGCTGGGGTCAGAGGCCCCTAGGTGGAGGGCCAATGGGCACCCTGGGGCCTATACTGCAAGTCCAGGGACATCGGTGGACCCCTGGGTAGCTTGCTGGGGTCAGAGGCCCCTAGGTGGAGGGCCAGGGGTTCCCCTGGGGCCTAAACTGCAAGTCCAGGGAGTGAGGTGGACTTCTGGGTAGCTTGCTGGGGTCATAGGCTCCTAGGCGGAGGGCCAGGGGGCACCCTGGGGCCTACACTGCAAGTCCAGGGAGAGATGTGGACCCCTTGGTAGCTTGCTGGGGTCAGGGGCCCCTAGTTTGAGGGCCAGGGGGCACCCTGGGGCCTATATTGCAAGTCCAGGGAGTGAGGTGGACTCCTGGGTAGCTTGCTGGGGTCAGAGGCCCCTAGGTGGAGGGCCAGGGGGCACCCTGGGGCCTATACTGCAAGTCCAGGGACATCGGTGGACCCCTGGGTAGCTTGCTGGGGTCAGAGGCCCCTAGAAGGAGGGCCAGGGGGCACCCTGGGGCCTATACTGCAAGTCCAGGGACATCGGTGGACCACTGGGTAGCTTGCTGGGCTCAGGGGCCCTTAGGTGGAGGGCCAGGGGGCACCCTGGGGCCTGTACTGCAAGTCCAGGAAGAGAAGTGGACCCCTGGGTAGCTTGCTGGGGTCAGGGTCCCCTAGGTGGAGGGAGAGAGGGCACACTGGGCACTATACTGCAAGTCCAGGAAGAGAGGTGGACCCCTGGGTAGCTTGCTGGGGTCAGGGGCCCCTAGGTGGAGGGCCAGGTGGCAGCCTGTGGGCTATACTGCAAGTCCAGGAAGAGAGGTTGACTCCTGGGTAGCTTGCTGAAGTCAGGAGCCCCTAGGTGGAGGACCAGGGGGCACACTGGGGCCTATACTGCAAGTCCAGGAAAAGAGGTGGACCCCTGGGTAGCTTGCTGGGGTCAGAGGCCCCTATGTGAAGGGCCAGGGGGCACCCTGGGGCCTATACTGCAAGTCCAGGGAGTGAGGTGGACTCCTGGGTAGCTTGCTGGGCTCATAGGCTCCTAGGTGGAGGGCCAAGGGGCACCCTGGGGCCTACACTGCAAATCCAGGGAGAGAGGTGGACCCCTGGGTAGCTTGCGGGGGTCAGAGGCCCTTAAGTGGAGGGCCAGGGGGCACCCTGGGGCATATACTGCAAGCCCAGGGAGGGAGTTGGACCCCTGGGTAGCTTGCTGGGGTCAGGGTCCCCTAGGTGGAGGGCCAGGGGTCACCCTTTGGGCTATACTGCAAATCCAGGAAAAGAGGTGGACCCCTGGGTAGCTTGGTGGGGTCAGGGGCCATTAGGTGGATGGCCAGGGGGCACCCTGGGGCCTATATTGCAAGTCCAGGAAGAGAGGTGTACCCCTGGGTAGCTTGCTGGGGTCAGGCGCCCCTAGGTGAAAGGCCAGGGGGCACCCTGAGGCCTATACTGCAAGCCCAGGGAGGGAGGTGGACAACTGGGTAGCTTGCTGGGGTCAGGGTCCCCTAGGTGGAGGGCCAGGGGGCACCCTGTGGGCTACACTGCAAGTACAGGAAGAGAGGTGGAACCCTTGGTAGCTTGCTGGGGTCATAGGATCCTAAGTGGAGGGCCAGGGGGCACCCTGGGGCCTACACTGCAAGTCCAGGGAGAGAGGTGGACCCCTGGGTAGCTTGCTGGAGTCAGAGGCCCCTAGGTGGAAGGCCAAGTGGCACACTGGGGCCTATACTGCAAGTCCAGGGACATCGGTGGACCGCTGGGTAGCTTGCTGGGGTCAGAGGCCCCTAGGTGGAGGGCCAGGGGTTCCCCTGGGGCCTAAACTACAAGTCCAGGGAGTGAGGTGGACTTCTGGGTAGCTTGCTGGGGTCATAGGCTCCTAGGTGGAGGGCCAGGGGGCACCCTGGGGCCTACACTGCAAGTCCAGGGAGAGATGTGGACCCCTGGGTAGCTTGCTGGGGTCAGGGGCCCTTAGGTGGAGGGCCATGGGGCACCTTGGGGACAATACTGCAAGTCCAGGAAGAGAGGTGGACCCCTGGGTAGCTTGCTGGGGTTAGGGGCCCCTAGGTGGAGGGCCAGGTGGCAGCCTGTGGGCTATACTGCAAGTCCAGGAAGAGAGGTGGACCCCTGGGTAGCTTGCTGAAGTCAGGAGCCACTAGGTGGAGGGCCAGGGGGCACACTGGGGCCTATACTGCAAGTCTAGGAAGAGAGGTTTACCCCTGGGTAGCTTGCTGGGGTCAGAGGCCCCTAGGTGAAGGGCCAGGGGGCACCCTGGGGCCTATACTGCAAGTCCAGGGAGATCAGTGGACCTTGGGTAGCTTGCTGGGGTCAGGCATCCCTAGGTGAAGGGCCAGGGGGCACCCTGATGCCTATACTGCAAGCTCAGGGAGGGAGGTGGACAACTGGGTAGCTTGCTGGGGTCAGGGTCCCCTAGGTGGATGGCCAGGGGGCACCCTCTGGGCTATACTGCAAGTCCAGGAAGAGAGGTGGACCCCTGGGTAACTTGCTGGGGTCAGGGGCCCCTAGAAGGAGGGCCAGGGGGCACCCTGGGGCCTATACTGCAAGTCCAGGGACATCGGTGGACCACTGGGTAGCTTGCTGGGGTCAGGAGCCCTTAGGTGGAGGGCCAGGGGGCACCCTGGGGCCTGTACTGCAAGTCCAGGAAGAGAAGTGGACCCCTGGGTAGCTTGCTGGGGTCAGGGTCCCCTAGGTGGAGGGAGAGAGGGCACACTGGGCACTATACTGCAAGTCCAGGAAGAGAGGTGGACCCCTGGGTAGCTTGCTGGGGTCAGGGGCCCCTAGGTGGAGGGCCAGGTGGCAGCCTGTGGGCTATACTGCAAGTCCAGGAAGAGAGGTTGACTCCTGGGTAGCTTGCTGAAGTCAGGAGCCCCTAGGTGGAGGACCAGGGGGCACACTGGGGCCTATACTGCAAGTCCAGGAAAAGAGGTGGACCCCTGGGTAGCTTGCTGGGGTCAGAGGCCCCTATGTGAAGGGCCAGGGGGCACCCTGGGGCCTATACTGCAAGTCCAGGGAGTGAGGTGGACTCCTGGGTAGCTTGCTGGGCTCATAGGCTCCTAGGTGGAGGGCCAAGGGGCACCCTGGGGCCTACACTGCAAATCCAGGGAGAGAGGTGGACCCCTGGGTAGCTTGCGGGGGTCAGAGGCCCTTAAGTGGAGGGCCAGGGGGCACCCTGGGGCATATACTGCAAGCCCAGGGAGGGAGTTGGACCCCTGGGTAGCTTGCTGGGGTCAGGGTCCCCTAGGTGGAGGGCCAGGGGTCACCCTTTGGGCTATACTGCAAATCCAGGAAAAGAGGTGGACCCCTGGGTAGCTTGGTGGGGTCAGGGGCCATTAGGTGGATGGCCAGGGGGCACCCTGGGGCCTATATTGCAAGTCCAGGAAGAGAGGTGTACCCCTGGGTAGCTTGCTGGGGTCAGGCGCCCCTAGGTGAAAGGCCAGGGGGCACCCTGAGGCCTATACTGCAAGCCCAGGGAGGGAGGTGGACAACTGGGTAGCTTGCTGGGGTCAGGGTCCCCTAGGTGGAGGGCCAGGGGGCACCCTGTGGGCTACACTGCAAGTACAGGAAGAGAGGTGGAACCCTTGGTAGCTTGCTGGGGTCATAGGATCCTAAGTGGAGGGCCAGGGGGCACCCTGGGGCCTACACTGCAAGTCCAGGGAGAGAGGTGGACCCCTGGGTAGCTTGCTGGAGTCAGAGGCCCCTAGGTGGAAGGCCAAGTGGCACACTGGGGCCTATACTGCAAGTCCAGGGACATCGGTGGACCGCTGGGTAGCTTGCTGGGGTCAGAGGCCCCTAGGTGGAGGGCCAGGGGTTCCCCTGGGGCCTAAACTACAAGTCCAGGGAGTGAGGTGGACTTCTGGGTAGCTTGCTGGGGTCATAGGCTCCTAGGTGGAGGGCCAGGGGGCACCCTGGGGCCTACACTGCAAGTCCAGGGAGAGATGTGGACCCCTGGGTAGCTTGCTGGGGTCAGGGGCCCTTAGGTGGAGGGCCATGGGGCACCTTGGGGACAATACTGCAAGTCCAGGAAGAGAGGTGGACCCCTGGGTAGCTTGCTGGGGTTAGGGGCCCCTAGGTGGAGGGCCAGGTGGCAGCCTGTGGGCTATACTGCAAGTCCAGGAAGAGAGGTGGACCCCTGGGTAGCTTGCTGAAGTCAGGAGCCACTAGGTGGAGGGCCAGGGGGCACACTGGGGCCTATACTGCAAGTCTAGGAAGAGAGGTTTACCCCTGGGTAGCTTGCTGGGGTCAGAGGCCCCTAGGTGAAGGGCCAGGGGGCACCCTGGGGCCTATACTGCAAGTCCAGGGAGATCAGTGGACCTTGGGTAGCTTGCTGGGGTCAGGCATCCCTAGGTGAAGGGCCAGGGGGCACCCTGATGCCTATACTGCAAGCTCAGGGAGGGAGGTGGACAACTGGGTAGCTTGCTGGGGTCAGGGTCCCCTAGGTGGATGGCCAGGGGGCACCCTCTGGGCTATACTGCAAGTCCAGGAAGAGAGGTGGACCCCTGGGTAACTTGCTGGGGTCAGGGGCCCCTAGAAGGAGGGCCAGGGGGCACCCTGGGGCCTATACTGCAAGTCCAGGGACATCGGTGGACCACTGGGTAGCTTGCTGGGGTCAGGAGCCCCTAGGTGGAGGGCCAGGGGGCACCCTGGGGCCTGTACTGCAAGTTCAGGAAGAGAAGTGGACCCCTGGGTAGCTTGCAGGGGTCAGGGTCCCCTAGGTGGAGGGAGAGAGGGCACACTGGGGCCTATACTACAAGTCCAGGAAGAGAGGTGGACCCCTGGGTAGCTTGCTGGGGTCAGGGGCCCCTAGGTGGAGGGCCAGGTGGCAGCCTGTGGGCTATACTGCAAGTCCAGGAAGAGAGGTTGACCCCTGGGTAGCTTGCTGAAGTCAGGAGCCCCTAGGTGGATGGCCAGGGGGCACACTGGGGCCTATACTACAAGTCCAGGAACAGAGGTGGACCCCTGGGTAGCTTGCTGGGGTCAGAGGCCCCTATGTGAAGGGCCAGGGGGCACCCTGGGGCCTATACTGCAAGTCCAGGGAGTGAGGTGGACTCCTGGGTAGCTTGCTGGGCTCATAGGCTCCTAGGTGGAGGGCCAAGGGGCACCCTGGGGCCTACACTGCAAATCCAGGGAGAGAAGTGGACCCCTGGGTAGCTTGCGGGGGTCAGAGGCCCTTAAGTGGAGGGCCAGGGGGCACCCTGGGGCCTATACTGCAAGTCCAGGGACATCGGTGGACCCCTGGGTAGCTTGCTGGGGTCAGAGGCCCCTAGGTGGAGGGCCAGGGGTTCCCCTGGGGCCTATACTGCAAGTCCAGGGACATCGGTGGACCCCTGGGTAGCTTGCTGGGGTCAGAGGCCCCTAGGTGGAGGGCCAGGGGTTCCCCTGGGGCCTATACTGCATGTCCAGGGAGTGAGGTGGACTTCTGGGTAGCTTGCTGGGGTCATAGGCTCCTAGGTGGAGGGCCAGGGGGCACCCTGGGGCCTACACTGCAAGTCCAGGGAGAGATGTGGACCCCTGGGTAGCTTGCTGGGGTCAGGGGCCCCTAGTTTGAGGGCCAGGGGGCACCCTGGGGCCTATACTGCAAGTCCAGGGACATCGGTGGACCCCTGGGTAGCTTGCTGGGGTCAGAGGCCCCTAGAAGGAGGGCCAGGGGGCACCCTGGGGCCTATACTGCAAGTCCAGGGACATCGGTGGACCACTGGGTAGCTTGCTGGGTTCAGGGGCCCTTAGGTGGAGGGCCAGGGGGCACCCTGGGGCCTGTACTGCAAGTCCAGGAAGAGAAGTGGACCCCTGGGTAGCTTGCTGGGGTCAGGGTCCCCTAGGTGGAGGGAGAGAGGGCACACTGGGGCCTATACTGCAAGTCCAGGAAGAGAGGTGGACCCCTGGGTAGCTTGCTGGGGTCAGGGGCCCCTAGGTGGAGGGCCAGGTGGCAGCCTGTGGGCTATACTGCAAGTCCAGGAAGAGAGGTTGACCCCTGGGTAGCTTGCTGAAGTCAGGAGCCCCTAGGTGGAGGACCAGGGGGCACACTGGGGCCTATACTGCAAGTCCAGGAACAGAGGTGGACCCCTGGGTAGCTTGCTGGGGTCAGAGGCCCCTATGTGAAGGGCCAGGGGGCACCCTGGGGCCTATACTGCAAGTCCAGGGAGTGAGGTGGACTCCTGGGTAGCTTGCTGGGCTCATAGGCTCCTAGGTGGAGGGCCAAGGGGCACCCTGGGGCCTACACTGCAAATCCAGGAAGAGAGGTGGACCCCTGGGTAGCTTGCGGGGGTCAGAGGCCCTTAAGTGGAGGGCCAGGGGGCACCCTGGGGCATAAACTGCAAGCCCAGGGAGGGAGTTGGACCCCTGGGTAGCTTGCTGGGGTCAGGGTCCCCTAGGTGGAGGGCCAGGGGTCACCCTTTGGGCTATACTGCAAATCCAGGAAAAGAGGTGGACCCCTGGGTAGCTTGGTGGGGTCAGGGGCCATTAGGTGGATGGCCAGGGGGCACGCTGGGGCCTATATTGCAAGTCCAGGAAGAGAGGTGGACCCCTGGGTAGCTTGCTGGGGTCAGAGGCCCCTAGGTGAAGGGCCAGGGGGCACCCTGGGGCCTATACTGCAAGTCCAGGGAGATCGGTGGACCCCTGGGTAGTTTGCTGGGGTCAGGCTTCCCTAGGTGAAGGGCCAGGGGGCACCCTGAGGCCTATACTGCAAGTCCAGGGAGATCGGTGGACCCCTGGGTAGCTTGCTGGGGTCAGGCTTCCCTAGGTGAAGGGCCAGGGGGCACCCTGAGGCCTATACTGCAAGCCCAGGAGGGGAGGTGGACCCCTGGGTAGCTTGGTGGGGTCAGGGTCCCCTAGGTGGATGGCCAGGGGGCACCCTGTGGGCTATACTGCAAGTCCAGGAAGAGAGGTGGACCCCGGGGTAGCTTGCTGGGGTCAGAGGCCCCTAGGTGGAGGGCCAAGGGGCACCCTGGGGCCTATACTGCAAGTCCAGGGACATCGGTGGACCCCTGGGTAGCTTGCTGGGGTCAGAGGCCCCTAGGTGGACAGCCAGGGGTTCCCCTGGGGCCTACACTGCAAGTCCAGGGAGTGAGGTGGACTTCTGGGTAGCTTGCTGGGGTCATAGGCTCCTAGGTGGATGGCCAGGGGGCACCCAGGGGCCTACACTGCAAGTCCAGGGAGAGATGTGGACCCCTGGGTAGCTTGCTGGGGTCAGGGGCCCCTAGTTTGAGGCCCAGGGGGCACCCTGGGGCCTTTACTGCAAGTCCAGGGACATCGGTGGACCCCTGGCTAGCTTGCTGGGGTCAGGGGCCCTTAGGTGGAGGGCCAGGGGGCACCCTGGGGCCTATACTGCAAGTCCAGGGAGTGAGGTGGACTCCTGGGTAGCTTGCTGGGGTCAGAGGCTCCTAGATGGAGGGCCAGGGGGCACCCTGGGGCCTATACTGCAACTCCAGGAAGAGAGGTGGACCCCTGGGTAGCTTGCTGGGGTCAGAGGCCCCTAGGTGAAGGGCCAGGGGGCACCATGGGGCCTATACTGCAAGTCCAATGACATCGGTTGACCGCTGGGTAGCTTGCTGGGGTCAGGGTCCCCTAGGTGGATGGCCAGGGGGCACCCTGTGGGCTATACTGCAAGTCCAGGAAGAGAGGTGGACCCCGGGGTAGCTTGCTGGGGTCAGAGGCCCCTAGGTGGAGGGCCAAGGGGCACCCTGGGGCCTATACTGCAAGTCCAGGGACATCGGTGGACCCCTGGGTAGCTTGCTGGGGTCAGAGGCCCCTAGGTGGAGGGCCAGGGGTTCCCCTGGGGCCTATACTGCAAGTCCAGGGAGTGAGGTGGACTTCTGGGTAGCTTGCTGGGGTCATAGGCTCCTAGGTGGAGGGCCAGGGGGCACCCTGGGGCCTACACTGCAAGTCCAGGGAGAGATGTGGACCCCTGGGTAGCTTGCTGGGGTCAGGGGCCCCTAGTTTGAGGGCCAGGGGGCACCCTGGGGCCTATATTGCAAGTCCAGGGAGTGAGGTGGACTCCTGGGTAGCTTGCTGGGGTCAGAGGCCCCTAGGTGGAGGGCCAGGGGGCACCCTGGGGCCTATACTGCAAGTCCAGGGACATCGGTGGACCCCTGGGTAGCTTGCTGGGGTCAGAGGCCCCTAGAAGGAGGGCCAGGGGGCACCCTGGGGCCTATACTGCAAGTCCAGGGACATCGGTGGACCACTGGGTAGCTTGCTGGGCTCAGGGGCCCTTAGGTGGAGGGCCAGGGGGCACCCTGGGGCCTGTACTGCAAGTCCAGGAAGAGAAGTGGACCCCTGGGTAGCTTGCTGGGGTCAGGGTCCCCTAGGTGGAGGGAGAGAGGGCACACTGGGGCCTATACTGCAAGTCCAGGAAGAGAGGTGGACCCCTGGGTAGCTTGCTGGGGTCAGGGGCCCCTAGGTGGAGGGCCAGGTGGCAGCCTGTGGGCTATACTGCAAGTCCAGGAAGAGAGGTTGACTCCTGGGTAGCTTGCTGAAGTCAGGAGCCCCTAGGTGGAGGACCAGGGGGCACACTGGGGCCTATACTGCAAGTCCAGGAACAGAGGTGGACCCCTGGGTAGCTTGCTGGGGTCAGAGGCCCCTATGTGAAGGGCCAGGGGGCACCCTGGGGCCTATACTGCAAGTCCAGGGAGTGAGGTGGACTCCTGGGTAGCTTGCTGGGCTCATAGGCTCCTAGGTGGAGGGCCAAGGGGCACCCTGGGGCCTACACTGCAAATCCAGGGAGAGAGGTGGACCCCTGGGTAGCTTGCGGGGGTCAGAGGCCCTTAAGTGGAGGGCCAGGGGGCACCCTGGGGCATATACTGCAAGCCCAGGGAGGGAGTTGGACCCCTGGGTAGCTTGCTGGGGTCAGGGTCCCCTAGGTGGAGGGCCAGGGGTCACCCTTTGGGCTATACTGCGAATCCAGGAAAAGAGGTGGACCCCTGGGTAGCTTGGTGGGGTCAGGGGCCATTAGGTGGATGGCCAGGGGGCACCCTGGGGCCTATATTGCAAGTCCAGGAAGAAAGGTGGACCCCTGGGTAGCTTGCTGGGGTCAGGCGCCCCTAGGTGAAAGGCCAGGGGGCACCCTGAGGCCTATACTGCAAGCCCAGGGAGGGAGGTGGACAACTGGGTAGCTTGCTGGGGTCAGGGTCCCCTAGGTGGAGGGCCAGGGGGCACCCTGTGGGCTACACTGCAAGTACAGGAAGAGAGGTGGAACCCTTGGTAGCTTGTTGGGGTCATAGGATCCTAAGTGGAGGGCCAGGGGGCACCCTGGGGCCTACACTGCAAGTCCAGGGAGAGAGGTGGACCCCTGGGTAGCTTGCTGGAGTCAGAGGCCCCTAGGTGGAAGGCCAAGTGGCACACTGGGGCCTATACTGCAAGTCCAGGGACATCGGTTGACCGCTGGGTAGCTTGCTGGGGTCAGAGGCCCCTAGGTGGAGGGCCAGGGGTTCCCCTGGGGCCTAAACTACAAGTCCAGGGAGTGAGGTGGACTTCTGGGTAGCTTGCTGGGGTCATAGGCTCCTAGGTGGAGGGCCAGGGGGCACCCTGGGGCCTACACTGCAAGTCCAGGGAGAGATGTGGACCCCTGGGTAGCTTGCTGGGGTCAGGGGCCCTTAGGTGGAGGGCCATGGGGCACCTTGGGGACAATACTGCAAGTCCAGGAAGAGAGGTGGACCCCTGGGTAGCTTGCTGGGGTTAGGGGCCCCTAGGTGGAGGGCCAGGTGGCAGCCTGTGGGCTATACTGCAAGTCCAGGAAGAGAGGTGGACCCCTGGGTAGCTTGCTGAAGTCAGGAGCCACTAGGTGGAGGGCCAGGGGGCACACTGGGGCCTATACTGCAAGTCTAGGAAGAGAGGTTTACCCCTGGGTAGCTTGCTGGGGTCAGAGGCCCCTAGGTGAAGGGCCAGGGGGCACCCTGGGGCCTATACTGCAAGTCCAGGGAGATCAGTGGACCTTGGGTAGCTTGCTGGGGTCAGGCATCCCTAGGTGAAGGGCCAGGGGGCACCCTGATGCCTATACTGCAAGCCCAGGGAGGGAGGTGGACAACTGGGTAGCTTGCTGGGGTCAGGGTCCCCTAGGTGGATGGCCAGGGGGCACCCTCTGGGCTATACTGCAAGTCCAGGAAGAGAGGTGGACCCCTGGGTAACTTGCTGGGGTCAGGGGCCCCTAGAAGGAGGGCCAGGGGGCACCCTGGGGCCTATACTGCAAGTCCAGGGACATCGGTGGACCACTGGGTAGCTTGCTGGGGTCAGGAGCCCCTAGGTGGAGGGCCAGGGGGCACCCTGGGGCCTGTACAGCAAGTTCAGGAAGAGAAGTGGACCCCTGGGTAGCTTGCAGGGGTCAGGGTCCCCTAGGTGGAGGGAGAGAGGGCACACTGGGGCCTATACTACAAGTCCAGGAAGAGAGGTGGACCCCTGGGTAGCTTGCTGGGGTCAGGGGCCCCTAGGTGGAGGGCCAGGTGGCAGCCTGTGGGCTATACTGCAAGTCCAGGAAGAGAGGTTGACCCCTGGGTAGCTTGCTGAAGTCAGGAGCCCCTAGGTGGATGGCCAGGGGGCACACTGGGGCCTATACTACAAGTCCAGGAACAGAGGTGGACCCCTGGGTAGCTTGCTGGGGTCAGAGGCCCCTATGTGAAGGGCCAGGGGGCACCCTGGGGCCTATACTGCAAGTCCAGGGAGTGAGGTGGACTCCTGGGTAGCTTGCTGGGCTCATAGGCTCCTAGGTGGAGGGCCAAGGGGCACCCTGGGGCCTACACTGCAAATCCAGGGAGAGAAGTGGACCCCTGGGTAGCTTGCGGGGGTCAGAGGCCCTTAAGTGGAGGGCCAGGGGGCACCCTGGGGCATATACTGCAAGCCCAGGGAGGGAGGTGGACCCCTGGGTAGCTTGCTGGGGTCAGGGTCCCCTAGGTGGAGGGCCAGGGGTCACCCTTTGGGCTATACTGCAAGTCCAGGAAAAGAGGTGGACCCCTAGGTAGCTTGGTGGGGTCAGAGGCCATTAGCTGGATGGCCAGGGGGCACCCTGGGGCCTATATTGCAAGTGCAGGAAGAGAGGTGGACCCCTGGGTAGCTTGCTGGGGTCAGGCGCCCCTAGGTGAAAGGCCAGGGGGCACCCTGAGGCCTATACTGCAAGCCCAGGGAGGGAGGTAGACAACTGGGTAGCTTGCTGGGGTCAGGGTCCCCTAGGTGGAGGGCCAGGGGGCACCCTGTGGGCTACACTGCAAGTACAGGAAGAGAGGTGGACCCCTTGGTAACTTGCTGGGGTCATAGGCTCCTAAGTGGAGGGCCAGGGGGCACCCTGGGGCCTACACTGCAAGTCCAGGGAGAGAGGTGGACCCCTGGGTAGCTTGCTGGAGTCAGAGGCCCCTAGGTGGAAGGCCCAGGGGCACACTGGGGCCTATACTGCAAGTCCAGGGACATCGGTGGACCCCTGGGTAGCTTGCTGGGGTCAGAGGCCCCTAGGTGGAGGGCCAGGGGTTCTCCTGCGGCCTATACTACAAGTCCAGGGAGTGAGGTGGACTTCTGGGTAGCTTGCTTGGGTCATAGGCTCCTAGGTGGAGGGCCAGGGGGCACCCTGGGGCCTACACTGCAAGTCCAGGGAAAGATGTGGACCCCTGGGTAGCTTGCTGGGGTCAGGGGCCCCTTGGTGGAGGACCAGGGGGCACCCTGGG
This sequence comes from Danio rerio, assembly GCF_052040795.2. NCBI lineage: Eukaryota > Metazoa > Chordata > Actinopteri > Cypriniformes > Danionidae > Danio > Danio rerio. Next base: position 47,643,242 of record NC_141023.1, on the reverse strand, counting down.
GCCTATACTGCAAGTCCAGGGACATCGGTGGACCCCTGGGTAGCTTGCTGGGGTCAGGGGCCCTTAGGTGGAGGGCCAGGGGGCACCCTGAGGCCTAAACTGCAAGTCCAGGGAGATCAGTGGACCCCTGGGTAGCTTGCTGAGGTCAGAGGCCCCTATGTGGAGGGCCAGAAGGTCCCCTGGGGCCTATACTGCAAGTTCAGGGAATGAGGTGCACTCCTGGGTAGCTTGCTGGGGTCAGAGGCCCCTAGGTGGAGGGCCAGGGGGCACCCTGGGGCCTATACTGCAAGTCCAGGGACATCGGTGGACCCCTGGGTAGCTTGCTGGGGTCAGAGGCCCCTAGGTGGAGGGCCAGGGGGCACCCTGAGGCCTATACTGAAAGTCCAGGGAAATCGGTGGACCACTGTGTAGCTTGCTGGGGTCAGGGGCCCTTAGGTGGAGAGCCATGGGGCACCCTGGGGACTATACTGCAAGTCCAGGAAGAGAGGTGGACCCCTGGGTAGCTTGCTGAAGTCAGGAGCCACTAGGTGGAGGGCCAGGGGGCACACTGGGGCCTATACTGCAAGTCTAGGAAGAAAGGTGGACCCCTGGGTAGCTTGCTGGGGTCAGAGGCCCATAGGTGAAGGGCCAGGGGGCACCCTGGGGCCTATACTGCAAGTCCAGGGAGATCAGTGGACCCCTGGGTAGCTTGCTGGGGTCAGGCATCCCTAGGTAAAGGGCCAGGGGGCACCCTGAGGCCTATACTGCAAGCCCAGGGAGGGAGGTGGACCCCTGGGTAGCTTGCTGGGGTCAGGGTCTCCTAGGTGGATGGCCAGGGGGCACCCTGTGGGCTATACTGCAAGTCCAGGAAGAGAGGTGGACCCCTGGGTAGCTTGCTGGGGTCAGGGGCCCCTAGAAGGAGGGCCAGGGGGCACCCTGGGGCCTATACTGCAAGTCCAGGGACATCGGTGGACCACTGGGTAGCTTGCTGGGGTCAGGAGCCCCTAGGTGGAGGGCCAGGGGGCACCCTGGGGCCTGTACTGCAAGTCCAGGTAGAGAAGTGGACCCCTGGGTAGCTTGCTGGGGTCAGGGTCCCCTAGGTGGAGGGAGAGAGGGCACACTGGGGCCTATACTGCAAGTCCAGGAAGAGAGGTGGACCCCTGGGTAGCTTGCTGGGGTCAGGGGCCCCTAGGTGCAGGGCCAGGTGGCAGCCTGTGGGCTATACTGCAAGTCCAGGAAGAGAGGTTGACCCCTGGGTAGCTTGCTGAAGTCAGGAGCCCCTAGGTGGAAGTCCAGGAACAGAGGTGGACCCCTGGGTAGCTTGCTGGGGTCAGAGGCCCCTATGTGAAGGGCCAGGGGGCACCCTGGGGCCTATACTGCAAGTCCAGGGAGTGAGGTGGACTCCTGGGTAGCTTGCTGGGCTCATAGGCTCCTAGGTGGAGGGCCAAGGGGCACCCTGGGGCCTACACTGCAAATCCAGGGAGAGAGGTGGACCCCTGTGTAGCTTGCGGGGGTCAGAGGCCCTTAAGTGGAGGGCCAGGGGGCACCCTGGGGGATATACTGCAAGCCCAGGGAGGAAGGTGGATCCCTGGGTAGCTTGCTGGGGTCAGGGTCCCCTAGGTGGAGGGCCAGGGGTCACCCTTTGGGCTATACTGCAAGTCCAGGAAAAGAGGTTGACCCCTGGGTAGCTTGGTGGGGTCAGAGGCCATTAGGTGGATGGCCAGGGGGCATCCTGGGGCCTATAGTGCAAGTCCAGGAAGAGAGGTGGACCCCTGGGTAGCTTGGTGGGGTCCCAGGCCATTAGGTGGATGGCCAGGGGGCACCCTGGGGCCTATATTGCAAGTCCAGGAAGATAGGTGGACCCCTGGGTAGCTTGCTGGGGTCAGGCGACCCTAGGTAAAATGCCAGGGGGCACCCTGAGGCCTATACTGCAAGCCCATGGAGGGAGGTGGACAACTGGGTAGCTTGCTGGGGTCAGGGTCCCCTAGGTGGAGGGCCAGGGGGCACCCTGTGGGCTACACTGCAAGTACAGGAAGAGAGGTGGACCCCTATGTAGCTTGATGGGGTCATAGGCTCCTAGGTGGAGGGCCAGGGGGCACCCTGGGGCCTACACTGCAAGTCCAGGGAGAGAGGTGGACCCCTGGGTAGCTTGCTGGGGTCAGAGGCCCCTAGGTGGAAGGCCAAGGGGCACACAGGGGCCTATACTACAAGTCCAGGGACATCGGTGGACCAATGGGTAGCTTGCTGGGGTCAGGGGCCCTTAGGTGGAGGGCCAGGGGTTCCCCTGGGGCCTATACTACAAGTCCAGGGAGTGAGGTGGACTTCTGGGTAGCTTGCTGCGGTCATAGGCTAATAGGTGGAGGGCCAGGGGGCACCCTGGGGCCTACACTGCAAGTCCAGGGAGAGATGTGGACCCCTGGGTAGCTTGCTGGGGTCAGGGGCACCTTGGTGGAGGACCAGGGGGCACCCTGGGGCCTATACTGCAAGTCCAGGGACATTGGTGGACCCCTGGGTTGCTTGCTGGGGTCAGGGGCCCTTAGGTGGAGGGCCAGGGGGCACCCTGAGGCCTAAACTGCAAGTCCAGGAAGATCAGTGGACCCCTGGGTAGCTTGCTGAGGTCAGAGGCCCCTATGTGGAGGGCCAGAAGGTCCCCTGGGGCCTATACTGCAAGTTCAGGGAATGAGGTGGACTCCTGGGTAGCTTGCTGGGGTCAGAGGCCCCTAGGTGGAGGGCCAGGGGGCACCCTGGCGCCTATACTGCAAGTCCAGGGACATCGGTGGACCCCTGGGTAGCTTGCTGGGGTCAGAGGCCCCTAGGTGGAGGGCCAGGGGGCACCCTGGGGCCTATACTGCAAGTCCAGGGAAATCGGTGGACCACTGTGTAGCTTGCTGGGGTCAGGGGCCCTTAGGTGGAGGGCCATGGGGTACCCTGGGGACTATACTGCAAGTCCAGGAAGAGAGGTTGACCCCTGGGCAGCTTGCTGAAGTCAGGAGCCACTAGGTGGAGGGCCAGGGGGCACACTGGGGCCAATACTGCAAGTCTAGGAAGAGAGGTGGACCCCTGGGTAGCTTGCTGGGGTCAGAGGCCCCTAGGTGAAGGGCCAAGGGGCACCCTTGGGCCTCTACTGCAAGTCCAGGGAGATCGGTGGACCCCTGGGTAGCTTGCTGGGGTCAGGCATCCCTAGGTGAAGGGCCAGGAGGCACCCTGAGGCCTATACTGTAAGCCCAGGGAGGGAGGTGGACCCCTGGGTAGCTTGCTGGGGTCAGGGTCCCCTAGGTGGATGGCCAGGGGGCACCCTGTGGGCTATACTGCAAGTCCAGGAAGAGAGGTGGACCCCTGGGTAGCTTGCTGAAGTCTGGAGCCCCTAGGTGGAGGGCCAGGGGGCACCCTGGGGCCTATACTGCAAGTCTAGGGACATCGGAGGACCCCTGGGTAGCTTGCTGGGGTCAGAGGCCCCTAGGTGGAGGGCCAGGGGGCACCCTGGGGCCTATACTGCAAGTCCAGGAAGAGAGGTTGACCCCTGGGTAGCTTGCTGAAGTCTGGAGCCCCTAGGTGAAGGGCCAGGGGGCACACTGGGGCCTATACTGCAAGTCCAGGAAGAGAGGTGGACCCCTGGGTAGCTTGCTGGGGTCAGAGGCCCCTAGGTGAAGGGCCAGGGGGCACCCTGGGGCCTATACTGCAAGTTCAATGACATCGGTGGACCGCTGGGTAGCTTGCGGGGGTCAGAGGCCCCTAAGTGGAGGGCCAGGGGGCACTTTGGGGCCTATACTGCAAGCCCAGGGAGGGAGGTGGACCCCTGGGTAGCTTGCTGGGGTCAGAGGCCCCTAGGTGGAGGGCCAGGGGGCACCCTGGGGCCTATACTGCAAGTCCAGGAAGAGAGGTTGACCCCTGGGTAGCTTGCTGAAATCTGGAGCCCCTAGGTGGAGGGCCAGGGGGCACACTGGGGAATATACAGCAAGTCCAGGAAGAGAGGTGGACCTCTGGGTAGCTTGCTGGGGTCAGAGGCCTCTAGGTGAAGGGCCAGGGGGCACCCTGGGGCCTATACTGCAAGTCCAAGGACATGGGTGGACCGCTGGGTAGCTTGCGGGGGTCAGAGGCCCCTAGGTGGATGGCCAGGGGGCACACTGGGGCCTATATTGCAAGTCCAGGAAGAGAGGTGGACCCCTGGGTATCTTGCTGGGGTCAGGCGCCCCTAGGTGAAAGGCCAGGGGGCACCCTGAGGCCTATACTGCAAGCCCAGGGAGGGAGGTGGACCCCTGGGTAGCTTGCTGGGGTCAGGGTCCCCTAGGTGGAGGGCCAGGGGGCACCCTGGGGCCTATACTGCAAGTCCAGTGACATAGGTGGACCCCTGGGTAGCTTGCTGGGGTCAGAGGCCCCTAGGTGGATGGCCAGGGGGCACCCTGGGGCCTATACTGCAAGTCCAGGAAGAGAGGTTGACCCCTGGGTAGCTTGCTGAAGTCTGGAGCCCCTAGGTGGAGGGCCAGGGGGCACACTGGGGCCTATACAGCAAGTCCAGGAAGAGAGGTGGACCTCTGGGTAGCTTGCTGGGGTCAGAGGCTCCTAGGTGAAGGGCCAGGGGGCACCCTGGGGCCTATACTGCAAGTCCAAGGACATGGGTGGACCGCTGGGTAGCTTGCGGGGGTCAGAGGCCCCTAAATGGAGGGCCAGGGGGCACCCTGGGGCCTATACTGGAAGCCCAGTGAGGGAGTTTGACCCCTGGGTAGCTTGCTGGGGTCAGGGTCCCCTAGGTGGAGGGCCAGGGGTCACCCTGTGGACTATACTGCAAGTCCAGGAAGAGAGGTGGACCCCTGGGTAGCTTGGTGGGGTCAGGGGCCCCTAGGTGGATGGCCAGGGGGCACCCTGGGGCCTATAGTGCAAGTCCAGGAAGAGAGGTGGACCCCTGGGTATCTTGCTGGAGTCAGGCGCCCCTAGGTGAAAGGCCAGGGGGCACCCTGAGGCCTATACTGCAAGACCAGGGAGGGAGGTGGACCCCTGGGTAGCTTGCTGGGGTCTGGGTCCCCTAGGTGGAAGGCCAGGGGGCACCTTGTGGGCTATTCTGCAAGTCCAGGAAGTCCAGGAAGTTAGGTGGACCCCTGGGTATCTTGCTGGGGTCAGGCGCCCCTAGGTGAAAGGCAAGGGGGCACCCTGAGGCCTATACTGCAAGCCCAGGGAGGGAGGTGGACCCCTGGGTAGCTTGCTGGGGTCTGGGTCCCCTAGGTGGAAGGCCAGGGGGCACCCTGTGGGCTATACTGCAAGTCCAGGAAGTCCAGGAAGAGAGGTGGACTCCTGGGTAGCTTGCTGGGGTCATAGGCTCCTAGGTGGAGGGCCAGGGGGCACCCTGGGGCCTACACTGCAAGTCCAGGGAGAGAGGTGGACCCCTGGGTAGCTTGCTGGGGTCAGAGGCCCCTAGGTGGAAGGCCAAGGGACACCCTGGGGCCTATACTGCAAGTCCAGGGAGGTAGGTGGACCCCTGGGTAGCTTGCTGGAGTCAGAGGCCCCTAGGTGGAGGGCAAAGGGGCACCCTGGGGCCTATACTGCAAGTCTAGGGACAACGGTGGACCCCTGGGTAGCTTGCTGGGGTCAGAGGCTCCAAGGTGGAGGGCCAGGGGGCACCCTGGGGCCTACACTGCAAGTCCAGGGAGAGATTTGGACCCCTGGGTAGCTTGCTGGGGTCAGGGGCCCCTGGGTTGAGGTCCAGGGGGCACCCTGAGGCCTATACTGCAAGTCCAGGGAGATCAGTGGACCCCTGGATAGCTTGCTGAGGTCAGAGACCCCTATGTGGAGGGCCAGAAGGTCCCCTGGGGCCTATACTGCAAGTCCAGGGGGTGAGGTGGACTCCTGGGTAGCTTGCTGGGGTCAGAGGCCCCTAGATGGAGGGCCAGGGGGCACCCTGGGGCCTATACTGCAAGTCCAGGGACATCGGTATACCCCTGGGTAGCTTGCTGGGGTCAGAGGCCCCTAGGTGGAAGGCCAGGGGTTCCCCTGGGGCCTATACTGCAAGTCCAGTGACATCGGTGGACCCCTGGGTAGCTTGCTGGGGTCAGAGGCCCCTAGGTGGAGGGCCAGGGGGCACCCTGGGGCCTATACTGCAAGTCCAGGAAGAGAGGTTGACCCCTGGGTAGCTTGCTGAAATCTGGAGCCCCTAGGTGGAGGGCCAGGGGGCACACTGGTTAATATACAGCAAGTCCAGGAAGAGAGGTGGACCTCTGGGTAGCTTGCTGGGGTCAGAGGCCTCTAGGTGAAGGGCCAGGGGGCACCCTGGGGCCTATACTGCAAGTCCAAGGACATGGGTGGACCGCTGGGTAGCTTGCGGGGGTCAGAGGCCCCTAAATGGAGGGCAAGGGGGCACCCTGGGGCCTATACTGCAAGCCCAGTGAGGGAGTTTGACCCCTGGGTAGCTTGCTGGGGTCAGGGTCCCCTAGGTGGAGGGCCAGGGTTCACCCTGTGGGCTATACTGCAAGTCCAGGAAGAGAGGTGGACCCCTGGGTAGCTTGGTGGGGTCAGGGGCCCCTAGGTGGATGGCCAGGGGGCACCCTGGGGCCTATACTGGATGCCCAGTAGGGAGGTGGACCCCTGGGTATCTTGCTGGGGTCAGGGTCCCCTAGGTGGAGGGCCAGGGGTCACCCTGTGGGCTATACAGCAAGTCCAGGAAGAGAGGTGAACCCCTGGGTAGCTTGGTGGGGTCAGGGGCCCCTAGGTGGATGGCCAGGGGGCACCCTGGGGCCTATTTTGCAAGTCCAGGAAGAGAGATGGACCCCTGGGTAGCTTGCTGGGGTCAAGCGCCCCTAGGTGAAAGGCCAGGGGGCACCCTGAGGCCTATACTGCAAGTCCAGGGAGGGAGGTTTACCCCTGGGTAGCTTGCTGGGGTCAGGGTCCCCTAGGTGGAGGGCCAGGGGGCACCCTGTGGGCTATACTGCAAGTCCAGGAAGAAGGTGGACCCCTGGGTAGCTTGCTGGGGTCACAGGCTCCTAGGTGGAGGGCCAGGGGGCACCCTGGGGCCTACACTGCAAGTCCAGGGAGAGAGGTGGAACCCTGGGTAGCTTGCTGAGGTCAGAGGCCCCTAGGTGGAAGGCCAGGGGGCACCCTGAGGCCTATACTGCAAGTCCAGGAAGAGAGGTGGACCCCTGGGTAGCTTGCTGGGGTCAGGGGCCCCTAGGTGGAGGGCCAGGTGGCAGCCTGTTGGCTATACTACAAGTCCAGGAAGAGAGGTTGACCCCTGGGTAGCTTGCTGAAGTCAGGAGCCCCTAGGTGGAGGGCCAGGGGGCACACTGGGGCCTATACTGCAAGAGCAGGAAGAGAGGTGGTCCCCTGGGTAGCTTGCTGGGGTCAGAGGCCCCTAAATGAAGGAATAGGGGGCACCCTGGGGCCTATACTGCAAGTCCAAGGAGATCGGTGGACCGCTGGGTAGCTTGCTGGGGTCAGAGACCCCTATGTGGAGGGCCCGAAGGTTCCCTGGGGCCTATATTGCAAGTCCAGGGAGTGAGGTGGACTCCTGGGTAGCTTGCTGGGCTCTTAGGCTCCTAGGTGGAGGGCCAAGGGGCACCCTGGGGCCTACACTGCAAGTCCAGGGAGAGAGGTGGACCCCTGGGTAGCTTGCTGGGGTCAGGGTCCCCTAGGTGGAGGGCCAGGGGTCACCCTTTGGGCTATACTGCAAGTCCAGGAAAAGAGGTGGACCCCTGGGTAGCTTGGTGGGGTCAGAGGCCATTAGGTGGATGGCCAAGGGGCACCCTGGGGCCTATATTGCAAGTCCAGGAAGAGAGGTGGACCCCTGGGTAGCTTGCTGGGGTCAGGCGCCCCTAGGTGAAAGGCCAGGGGGCACCCTGAGGCCTATACTGCAAGCCCAGGGAGGGAGGTAGACAACTGGGTAGCTTGCTGGGGTCAGGGTCCCCTAGGTGGAGGGCCAGGGGGCACCCTGTGGGCTACACTGCAAGTACAGGAAGAGAGGTGGACCCCTTGGTAGCTTGCTGGGGTCATAGGCTCCTAAGTGGAGGGCCAGGGGGCACCCTGGGGCCTACACTGCAAGTCCAAGGAGAGAGGTGGACCCCTGGGTAGCTTGCTGGAGTCAGAGGCCCCTAGGTGGAAGGCCAAGGGGCACACTGGGGCCTATACTGCAAGTCCAGGGACATCGGTGGACCCCTGGGTAGCTTGCTGGGGTCAGAGGCCCCTAGGTGGAGGGCCAGGGGTTCTCCTGCGGCCAATACTACAAGTCCAGGGAGTGAGGTGGACTTCTGGGTAGCTTGCTTGGGTCATAGGCTCCTAGGTGGAGGGCCAGGGGGCACCCTGGGGCCTACACTGCAAGTCCAGGGAAAGATGTGGACCCCTGGGTTGCTTGCTGGGGTCAGGGGCCCCTTGGTGGAGGACCAGGGGACACCCTGGGGCCTATACTGCAAGTCCAGGGACAGCGGTGGACCCCTGGGTAGCTTGCTGGGGTCAGGGGCCCTTAGGTGGAGGGCCAGGGGGCACCCTGAGGCCTAAACTGCAAGTCCAGGGAGATCAGTGGACCCCAGGGTAGCTTGCTGAGGTCAGAGGCCCCTATGTGGAGGGCCAGAAGGTCCCCTGGGGCCTATACTGCAAGTTCAGGGAATGAGGTGCACTCCTGGGTAGCTTGCTGGGGTCAGAGGCCTCTAGGTGGAGGGCCAGGGGGCACCCTGGGGCCTATACTGCAAGTCCAGGGACATCGGTGGACCCCTGGGTAGCTTGCTGGGGTCAGAGGCCCCTAGGTGGAGGGCCAGGGGGCACCCTGAGGCCTATACTGCAAGTCCAGGGAAATCGGTGGACCACTGTGTAGCTTGCTGGGGTCAGGGGCCCTTAGGTGGAGGGCCATGGGGCACCCTGGGGACTATACTGCAAGTCCAGGAAGAGAGGTGGACCCCTGGGTAGCTTGCTGGGGTCAGAGGCCCCTAGGTGGAGGGCCAGGGGGCACCCTGGGGCCTATACTGCAAGTCCAGGAAGAGAAGTTGACCCCTGGGTAGCTTGCTGAAATCTGGAGCCCCTAGGTGGAGGGCCAGGGGGCACACTGGGGAATATACAGCAAGTCCAGGAAGAGAGGTGGACCTCTGGGTAGCTTGCTGGGGTCAGAGGCCTCTAGGTGAAGGGCCAGGGGGCACCCTGGGGCCTAAACTGCAAGTCCAAGGACATGGGTGGACCGCTGGGTAGCTTGCGGGGGTCAGAGGCCCCTAAATGGAGGGCCAGGGGGCACCCTGGGGCCTATACTGCAAGCCCAGTGAGGGAGTTTGACCCCTGGGTAGCTTGCTGGGGTCAGGGTCCCCTAGGTGGAGGGCCAGGGTTCACCCTGTGGGCTATACTGCAAGTCCAGGAAGAGAGGTGGACCCCTGGGTAGCTTGGTGGGGTCAGGGGCCCCTAGGTGGATGGCCAGGGGGCACCCTGGGGCCTATATTGCAAGTCCAGTAAGAGAGGTGGACCCCTGGGTAGCTTGCTGGGGTCAGGCACCCCTAGGTGGAGGTCCAGGGGGCACCCTGGGGCCTATACTGCAAGTCCAGGGACATCGGTGGACCCCTGGGTAGCTTGCTGGGGTCAGAGGCCCTTAGGTGGAGGGCCAGAAGGTCCCTTGGGGCCTATACTGCAAGTCCAGGAAGAGAAGTGGACCCCTGGGTAGCTTGCTGGGGTCAGGGTCCCATACGTGGAGGGAGAGGGGGCACACTGGGGCCTATACTGCAAGTCCAGGAAGAGAGGTTGACCCCTGGGTAGCTTGCTGAAGTCAGGAGCCCCTAGGTGGAGGGCCAGGGGGCACACTGGGGCCTATACTGCAAGTCCAGGAAGAGAGGTGGACCCCTGGGTAGCTTGCTGGGGTCAGAGGCCCCTAGGTGAAGGGCCAGTGGGCACCCTGGGGCCTATACTGCAAGTCCAAGGAGATCTGTGGACCGCTGGGTAGCTTGCTGGGGTCAGAGACCCCTATGTGGAGGGCCAGAAGGTTCCCTGGGGCCTATACTGCAAGTCCTGGGACATCGGTGGTCCCCTGGGTAGCTTGCTGGGCTCATAGGCTCCTAGGTGGAGCTCCAAGGGGCACCCTGGGGCCTACACTGCAAGTCCAGGGAGAGAGATGGACCTCTGGGTAGCTTGCAGGGGTCATAGGTCCCTAAGTGGAGAGCCAGGGGGCACCCTGGGGCCTATACTGCAAGCCCAGGGAGGGAGGTGGACCCCTGGGTAGCTTGCTGGGGTCATTGTCCCCTAGGTGGAGGGCCAGGGGTCACCCTGTGGGCTATACTGCAAGTCCAGGAATAGAGGTGGACCCCTGGGTAGCTTGGTGGGGTCAGGGGCCCCTAGGTGGATGGCCAGGGGGCACCCTGGGGCCTATATTGCAAGTCCAGTAAGAGAGGTGGACCCCTGAGTAGCTTGCTGGGGTCAGTTTCCCCTAGGTGGAGGGCCAGGGGGCACCCTGGGGCCTATACTGCAAGTCCAGGGACATCGGTGGACCCCTGGGTAGCTTGCTGGTGTCAGGGGCCCTTAGGTGGAGGGCCAGGGGGCACCCTGATGCCTAAACTGCAAGTCCAGGGAGATCAGTGGACCTCTGGGTAGCTTGCTGAGGTCAGAGACCCCTATGTGGAGGACCAGAAGGTCCCCTGGGGCCTATACTGCAAGTCCAGGAAGTGAGGTTTACTCCTGGGTAGCTTGCTGGGGTCAGAGGCCCCTAGGTGGAGGGCCAGGGGGCACCCTGGGGCCTATACTGCAAGTCCTGGGACATCGGTGGTCCCCTGGGTAGCTTGCTGGGGTCAGAGGCCCCTGGGTGGAGGGCCAGGGGGCACTCTGGGGCCTATACTACAAGTCCAGGGACATCGGTGGACCACTGTGTAGCTTGCTGGGATCAGGGGCCCTTAGGTGGAGGGCCAGGGAGCAACCTGGGGCCTATACTGCAAGTCCAGGAAGAGAGGTGGACCCCTGGGTAGCTTGCTGGGGTCAGGCGCCCATAGGTGAAGGGCCAGGGAGCACCCTGAGGCCTATACTGCAAGCCCAGGGAGGGAGGTGGACCCCAGGGTAGCTTGCTGGGGCCAGGGTCCCCTAGGTGGAGGGCCAGTGGGCACACTGGGGCCTATACTGCAAGTCCAGGAAGAGAAGTGGACCCCTGGGTAGCTTGCTGGGGTCAGAGGCCCCTAGGTGGAGGGCCAGGGGGCACCTTGGGGCCTATACTGCAAGTCCAGGGACATCGGTGGACCCCTGGGTAGCTTGCTGGGGTCAGAGGAACCTAGGTGGAGGGCCAGGGGGCACCCTGGGGCCTATACTGCAAGTCCAGGGACATCGGTGGACCCCTGGGTAGCTTGCTGGGGTCAGAGGCCCCTAGGTGGAGGGCCAGGGGGCACCCTGGGGCCTATACTGCAAGTCCAGGGACATCGATGGACCAATGGGTAGCTTGCTGGGGTCAGGGGCCCTTAGGTGGAGGGCCAGGGGGCACCCTGGGGCCTATACTGCAAGTCCAGGAAGAGAGGTTGACCCCTGGGTAGCTTGCTGGGGTCAGAGGCCCCTAGGTGAAGGGCCAGGGGGCACCCTGGAGCCTATACTGCAAGTCCAATGACATCGGTGGAACGCTGGTTGGCTTGCGGGGGTCAGAGGCCCCTAAGTGGAGGGCCAGGGGGCACCCTGGGGCCAATACTGCAAGTCCAGGGAGAGATGTGGACCCTGGGTAGCTTGCTGGGGTCAGGGGCCCCTAGTTTGAGGGCCAGGGGGCACCCTGGGGCCTATATTGCAAGTCCAGGGAGTGAGGTGGACTCCTGGGTAGCTTGCTGGGGTCAGAGGCACCTAGGTGGAGGGCCAGGGGGCACCCTGGGGCCTATACTGCAAGTCCAGGGACATCGGTGGACCACTGGGTAGCTTGCTGGGGTCAGGGGCCATTAGGTGGAGGGCCAGGGGGCACCCTGGGGCCTGTACTGCAAGTCCAGGAACAGAGGTGGACCCCTGGGTAGCTTGCTGGGGTCAGAGGCCCCTATGTAAAGGGCCAAGGGGCACCCTATACTGCAAGCCCAGGGAGGGAGGTGGACAACTGGGTAGCTTGCTGGGGTCAGGGTCCCGTAAGTGGAGGGCCAGGGGGAACCCTGTGGGCTATACTGCAAGTACAGGAAGAGAGGTGGACCCCTGGGTAGCTTGCTGGGGTCATAGGCTCCTAGGTGGAGGGAAAGGGGGCACCCTGGGGCCTACACTGCAAGTCCAGGGAGAGAGGTGGACCCCTGGGTAGCTTGCTGGGATCAGGCGCCCCTAGGCGAAAGGCCAGGGGGCACCCTGAGGCCTATACTGCATGCCCAGGGAGGGAGGTGGACCCCTGGGTGGCTTGCTGGGGTCAGGGTCCCCTAGGTGGAAGGCCAGGCGGCACCCTGTGGGCTATACTGCAAGTCCAGGGAGGTAGGTGGACCCCTGGGTAGCTTGCTGGGGTCAAAGGCCCCTTGGTGGAGGGCCAAGGGGCACCCTGGGGCCTATACTGCAAGTCCAGGGACATCGGTGGACCCCTGGGTAGCTTGCTGGGGTCAGAGGCCCCTAGGTGGAGGGCCAGGGGTTCCCCTGGAGCCTATACTGCAAGTCCAGGGAGTGAGGTGGACTTCTGGGTAGCTTGCTGGGGTCATAGGCTCCTAGGTGGAGGGCCAGGGGGCACCCTGTGGCCTATACTGCAAGTCCAGGGACATCGGTGGACCCCTGGGTAGCTTGCTGGGGTCAGGGGCCCTTAGGTGGAGGGCCAGGGGGCACCCTTGGGCCTATACTGCAAGTCCAGGGAGTGAGGTGGACTCCTGGGTAGCTTGCTGGGGTAATAGGCCCCTAGGTTGAGGGCCAGGGGGCACCCTGGGGCCTATACTGCAAGTCCAGGGACATCGGTGGACCCCTGGGTAGCTTGCTGGGGTCAGAGAACACTAGGTGGAGGGCCAGGGGGTACCCTGGGGCCTATACTGCAAGTCCAGGAACATCGGTGGACCACTGGGTAGCTTGCTGGGGTCAGGGGCCCTTAGGTGGAGGGCCAGGGGGCACCCTGGGGCCTATACTGCAAGTCCAGGAAGAGAGGTGGACCCCTGGGTAGCTTGCTGGGGTTAGGGGCACCTAGGTGGAGGGCCAGGTGGCAGCCTGTGGGCTATACTGCAAGTCCAGGAAGAGAGGTTGACCCCTGGGTAGCTTGCTGAAGTCAGGAGCCACTAGGTGGAGGGCCAGGGGGCACCCTGGGGCCTATACTGCAAGTCTAGGAAGAGAGGTGGACCCCTGGGTAGCTTGCTGGGGTCAGAGGCCCCTAGGTGAAGGGCCAGGGGGCACCCTGGGGCCTATACTGCAAGTCCAGGGAGATCGGTGGACCCCTGGGTAGCTTGCTGGGGTCAGGCTTCCCTAGGTGAAGGGCCAGGGGGCACTCTGAGGCCTATACTGCAAGCCCAGGAGGGGAGGTGGACCCCTGGGTAGCTTGCTGGGGTCAGAGGCCCCTAGGTGGAGGGCCAAGGGGCACCCTGGGGCCTATACTGCAAGTCCAGGGACATCGGTGGACCCCTGGGTAGCTTGCTGGGGTCAGAGGCCCCTAGGTGGACGGCCAGGGGTTTCCCTGGGGCCTATACTCCAAGTCCAGGGAGTGAGGTGGACTTCTGGGTAGCTTGCTGGGGTCATAGGCTCCTAGGTGGAGTGCCAGGGGTTCACCCTGGGGCCTACACTGCAAGTCCAGGGAGAGATGTGGACCCCTGGGTAGCTTGCTGGGGTCTGGGGCCCCTAGTTTGAGGTCCAGGGGGCACCCTGGGGCCTTTACTGCAAGTCCAGGGACATCGGTGGACCCCTGGGTAGCTTGCTGGGGTCAGGGGCCCTTAGGTGGAGGGCCAGGGGGCACCCTGGGGCCTATACTGCAAGTCCAGGGAGTGAGGTGGACTCCTGGGTAGCTTGCTGGGGTAAGAGGCCCCTAGGTGGAGGGCCAGGTGGCACCCTGGGGCCTATACTGCAAGTCCAGGCACATCGGTGGACCACTGGGTAGCTTGCTGGGGTCAAGGGCCCTTAGGTGGAGGGCCAGGGGGCACTCTGGGGCCTGTACTGTAAGTCCAGGAAGAGAAGTGGACCCCTGGGTAGCTTGTTGGGGTCAGGGTCCCCTAGGTGGAAGGCCAGGGGGCACCCTGGGGCCTAAACTGCATGTCCAGGGACATCGGTGGACCCCTGGGTAGCTTGCTGGGGTCAGGGGCCCTTAGGTGGAGGGCCAGGGGGCACCCTGGGGCCTATACTGCAAATCCAGGGAGTGAGGTGGACTCCTGGGTAGCTTGCTGGGGTAAGAGGCCCCTAGGTGGAGGGCCAGGTGGCACCCTGGGGCCTATACTGCAAGTCCAGGCACATCGGTGGACCACTGGGTAGCTTGCTGGGGTCAAGGGCCCTTAGGTGGAGGGCCAGGGGGCACTCTGGGGCCTGTACTGTAAGTCCAGGAAGAGAAGTGGACCCCTGGGTAGCTTGTTGGGGTCAGGGTCCCCTAGGTGGAGGGAGAGGGGGCACACTGGGGCCTATACTGCAAGTCCAGGAAGAGAGGTGGACCCCTGGGTAGCTTGCTGGGGTCAGGGGACCCTAGGTGGAGGGCCAGGTGGCAGCCTGTGGGCTATACTGCAAGTCCAGGAAGAGAGGTTGACCCCTGGGTAGCTTGCTGAAGTAAGGAGCCCCTAGGTGGAGGGCCAGGGGGCACACTGGGGCCTATACTACAAGTCCAGGAAGAGAGGTGGACCCCTGGGTAGCTTGCTGGGGTCAGGGGCCCCTAGGTGGAGGGCCAGGTGGCAGCCTGTGGGCTATACTGCAAGTCCAGGAAGAGAGGTTGACCCCTGGGTAGCTTGCTGAAGTCAGGAGCCCCTAGGTGGATGGCCAGGGGGCACACTGGGGCCTATACTACAAGTCCAGGAACAGAGGTGGACCCCTGGGTAGCTTGCTGGGGTCAGAGGCCCCTATGTGAAGGGCCAGGGGGCACCCTGGGGCCTATACTGCAAGTCCAGGGAGTGAGGTGGACTCCTGGGTAGCTTGCTGGGCTCATAGGCTCCTAGATGGAGGGCCAAGGGGCACCCTGGGGCCTACACTGCAAATCCAGGGAGAGAAGTGGACCCCTGGGTAGCTTGCGGGGGTCAGAAGCCCTTAAGTGGAGGGCCAGGGGGCACCCTGGGGCATATACTGCAAGCCCAGGGAGGGAGGTGGACCCCTGGGTAGCTTGCTGGGGTCAGGGTCCCCTAGGTGGAGGGCCAGGGGTCACCCTTTGGGCTATACTGCAAGTCCAGGAAAAGAGGTGGACCCCTGGGTAGCTTGGTGGGGTCAGAGGCCATTAGGTGGATGGCCAGGGGGCACCCTGGGGCCTATATTGCAAGTCCAGGAAGAGAGGTGGACCCCTGGGTAGCTTGCTGGGGTCAGGGTCCCCTAGGTGGAGGGCCAGGGGGCACCCTGTGGGCTACACTGCAAGTACAGGAAGAGAGGTGGACCCCTTGGTAGCTTGCTGGAGTCAAAGGCTCCTAAGTGGAGGGCCAGGGGGCACCCTGGGGCCTACACTGCAAGTCCAGGGAGAGAGGTGGACCCCTGGGTAGCTTGCTGGAGTCAGAGGCCCCTAGGTGGAAGGCCAAGGGGCACACTGGGGCCTATACTGCAAGTCCAGGGACATCGGTGGACCCCTGGGTAGCTTGCTGGTGTCAGAGGCCCCTAGGTGGAGGGCCAGTGGTTCTCCTGCGGCCTATACTACAAGTCCAGGGAGTGAGGTGGACTTCTGGGTAGCTTGCTTGGGTCATAGGCTCCTAGGTGGAGGGCCAGGGGGCACCCTGGGGCCTACACTGCAAGTCCAGGAAAAGATGTGGACCCCTGGGTAGCTTGCTGGGGTCAGGGGCCCCTTGGTGGAGGACCAGGGGGCACCCTGGGGCCTATACTGCAAGTCCAGGGACATCGGTGGACCCCTGGGTAGCTTGCTGGGGTCAGGGGCCCTTAGGTGGAGGGCCAGGGGGCACCCTGAGGCCTAAACTGCAAGTCCAGGGAGATCAGTGGACCCCTGGGTAGCTTGCTGAGGTCAGAGGCCCCTATGTGGAGGGCCAGAAGGTCCCCTGGGGCCTATACTGCAAGTTCAGGGAATGAGGTGCACTCCTGGGTAGCTTGCTGGGGTCAGAGGCCTCTAGGTGGAGGGCCAGGGGGCACCCTGGGGCCTATACTGCAAGTCTAGGGACATCGGTGGACCCCTGGGTAGCTTGCTGGGGTCAGAGGCCCCTAGGTGGAGGGCCAGGGGGCACCCTGAGGCCTATACTGCAAGTCCAGGGAAATCGGTGGACCACTGTGTAGCTTGCTGGGGTCAGGGGCCCTTAGGTGGAGGGCCATGGGGCACCCTGGGGACTATACTGCAAGTCCAGGAAGAGAGGTGGACCCCTGGGTAGCTTGCTGGGGTCAGAGGCCCCTAGGTGGAGGGCCAGGGGGCACCCTGGGGCCTATACTGCAAGTCCAGGAAGAGAGGTTGACCCCTGGGTAGCTTGCTGAAATCTGGAGCCCCTAGGTGGAGGGCCAGGGGGCACACTGGGGAATATACAGCAAGTCCAGGAAGAGAGGTGGACCTCTGGGTAGCTTGCTGGGGTCAGAGGCCTCTAGGTGAAGGGCCAGGGGGCACCCTGGGGCCTATACTGCAAGTCCAAGGACATGGGTGGACCGCTGGGTAGCTTGCGGGGGTCAGAGGCCCCTAAATGGAGGGCCAGGGGGCACCCTGGGGCCTATACTGCAAGCCCAGTGATGGAGTTTGACCCCTGGGTAGCTTGCTGGGGTCAGGGTCCCCTAGGTGGAGGGCCAGGGTTCACCCTGTGGGCTATACTGCAAGTCCAGGAAGAGAGGTGGACCCCTGGGTAGCTTGGTGGGGTCAGGGGCCCCTAGGTGGATGGCCAGGGGGCACCCTGGGGCCTATAGTGCAAGTCCAGGAAGAGAGGTGGACCCCTGGGTAGCTTGGTGGGGTCAGGGGCCCCTAGGTGGATGGCCAGGGGGCACCATGGGGCCTTTATTGCAAGTCAAGGAAGAGAGGTTGACCCCTGGGTAGCTTGCTGAAGTCTGGAGCCCCTAGGTGAAGGGCCAGGGGGCACACTGGGGCCTATACTGCAAGTCCAGGAAGAGAGGTGGACCCCTGGGTAGCTTGCTGGGGTCAGAGGCCCCTAAGTGAAGGGCCAGGGGGCACCCTGGGGCCTATACTGCAAGTCCAATGACATCGGTGGACCGCTGGGTAGCTTGCGGGGGTAAGAGGCCCCTAAGTGGAGGGCCAGGGGGCACCCTCCTGCAAGTCCAGGAAGAGAGGTTGACCCCTGGGTAGCTTGCTGAAGTCTGGAGCCCCTAGGTGAAGGGCCAGGGGGCACACTGGGGCCTATACTGCAAGTCCAGGAAGAGAGGTGGACCCCTGGGTAGCTTGCTGGGCTCAGAGGCCCCTAAGTGAAGGGCCAGGGGGCACCCTGAGGCCTATACTGCAAGTCCATGGAAATCGGTGGACCACTGTGTAGCTTGCTGGGGTCAGGGGCCCTTAGGTGGAGGGCCATGGGGCACCCTGGGGACTATACTGCAAGCCCAGGGAGGGAGGTGGACCCCTGGGTAGCTTGCTGGGGTCAGGGTCCCCTAGGTGGAGGGCCAGGGGTCACCCTGTGGGCTATACTGCAAGTCCAGGAAGAGAGGTGGACCCCTGGGTAGCTTGGTGGGGTCAGGGGCCCCTAGGTGGATGGCCAGGGGGCACACTGGGGCCTATACTGCAAGTCCAGGAAGAGAGGTTGACCCCTGGGTAGCTTGCTGAAGTCTGGAGCCCCTAGGTGGAGGGCCAGGGGGCACACTGGGGCCTATACAGCAAGTCCAGGAAGAGAGGTGGACCTCTGGGTAGCTTGCTGGGGTCAGAGGCCCCTAGGTGAAGGGCCAGGGGGCACCCTGGGGCCTATACTGCAAGTCCAAGGACATGGGTGGACCGCTGGGTAGCTTGCGGGGGTCAGAGGCCCCTAAATGGAGGGCCAGGGGGCACCCTGGGGCCTATACTGCAAGCCCAGTGAGGGAGTTTGACCCCTGGGTAGCTTGCTGGGGTCAGGGGCCCCTAGGTTAAGGGCCAGGGGTCACCCTGTGGGCTATACTGCAAATCCAGGAAGAGAGGTGGACCCCTGGGTAGCTTGGTGGGGTCAGGGGCCCCTAGGTGGATGGCCAGGGGGCACCCTGGGGCCTATAGTGCAAGTCCAGGAAGAGAGGTGGACCCCTGGGTATCTTGCTGGGGTCAGGCGCCCCTAGGTGAAAGGCCAGGGGGCACCCTGAGGCCTATACTGCAAGACCAGGGAGGGAGGTGGACCCCTGGGTAGCTTGCTGGGGTCTGGGTCCCCTAGGTGGAAGGCCAGGGGGCACCTTGTGGGCTATACTGCAAGTCCAGGAAGTCCAGGAAGTTAGGTGGACCCCTGGGTATCTTGCTGGGGTCAGGCGCCCCTAGGTGAAAGGCAAGGGGGCACCCTGAGGCCTATACTGCAAGCCCAGGGAGGGAGGTGGACCCCTGGGTAGCTTGCTGGGGTCTGGGTCCCCTAGGTGGAAGGCCAGGGGGCACCCTGTGGGCTATACTGCAAGTCCAGGAAGTCCAGGAAGAGAGGTGGACTCCTGGGTAGCTTGCTGGGGTCATAGGCTCCTAGGTGGAGGGCCAGGGGGCACCCTGGGGCCTACACTGCAAGTCCAGGGAGAGAGGTGGACCCCTGGGTAGCTTGCTGGGGTCAGAGGCCCCTAGGTGGAAGGCCAAGGGACACCCTGGGGCCTATACTGCAAGTCCAGTTAGGTAGGTGGACCCCTGGGTAGCTTGCTGGAGTCAGAGGCCCCTAGGTGGAGGGCAAAGGGGCACCCTGGGGCCTATACTGCAAGTCCAGGGACAACGGTGGACCCCTGGGTAGCTTGCTGGGGTCAGAGGCTCCAAGGTGGAGGGCCAGGGGGACCCCTGGGGCCTACACTGCAAGTCCAGGGAGAGATTTGGACCCCTGGGTAGCTTGCTGGGGTCAGGGGCCCCTGGGTTGAGGTCCAGGGGGCACCCTGAGGCCTATACTGCAAGTCCAGGGAGATCAGTGGACCCCTGGATAGCTAGCTGAGGTCAGAGACCCCTATATGGAGGGCCAGAAGGTCCCCTGGGGCCTATACTGCAAGTCCAGGGAGTGAGGTGGACTCCTGGGTAGCTTGCTGGGGTCAGAGGACCCTAGATGGAGGGCCAGGGGGCACAATGGGGCCTATACTGCAAGTCCAGGGACATCGGTATACCCCTGGGTAGCTTGCTGGGGTCAGAGGCCCCTAGGTGGAGGGCCAGGGGTTCCCCTGGGGCCTATACTACAAGTCCAGGGAGTGAGGTGGTCTTCTGGGTAGCTTGCTGGGGTCATAGGCTCCTAGGTGGAGGGCCAGGGGGCACCCTGGGGCCTACACTGCAAGTCCAGGGAGAGATGTGGACCCCTGGGTAGCTTGCTGGGATCAGGGGCCCCTAGGTGGAGGACCAGGGGGCACCCTGGGGCCTAAACTGCAAGTCCAGGGACATCAGTGGACCCCTGGGTAGCTTGCTGGGGTTAGAGGGCCCTAGGTGGAGGGCCAGGGGGCACCCTGGGGCCTATACTGCAAGTCCAGGGAAATTGGTGGACCACTGTGTAGCTTGCTGGGGTCAAGGGCCCTTAGGTAGAGGGCCATGGGGCACCCTGGGGCCTATACTGCAAGTCCAGGAAGAGAGGTGGACTCCTGTGTAGCTTGCTGGGGTTAGGGGCACCTAGGTGGAGGGCCAGGTGGCAGCCTGTGGGCTATACTGCAAGTCCAGGAAGAGAGGTTGACCCCTGGGTAGCTTGCTGAAGTCAGGAGCCACTAGGTGGAGGGCCAGGGGGCACACTGGGGCCTATTCTGCAAGTCTAGGAAGAGAGGTGGACCCCTGGGTAGCTTGCTGGGGTCAGAGGCCCCTAGGTGAAGGGCCAGGGGGCACCCTGGGGCCTATACTGCAAGTCCAGGGAGATCGGTTGACCCCTGGGTAGCTTGCTGGGGTCAGGCTTCCCTAGGTGAAGGGCCAGGGGGCACCCTGAGGCCTATACTGCAAGCCCAGGAGGGGAGGTGGACCCCTGGGTAGCTTGGTGGGGTCAGGGTCCCCTAGGTGGATGGCCAGGGGGAACCCTGTGGGCTATACTGCAAGTCCAGGAAGAGAGGTGGACTCCTGGGTAGCTTGCTGGGGTCAGAGGCCCCTAGGTGGAGGGCCAGGGGGCACCCTGGGGCCTATACTGCAAGTCCAGGAACATCGGTGGACCCCTGGGTAGCTTGCTGGGGTCAGAGGAACCTAGGTGGAGGGCCAGGGGGCACCCTGGGGCCTATACTGCAAGTCTAGGGACATCGGTGGACCCCTGGGTAGCTTGCTGGGGTCAGAGGCCCCTAGGTGGAGGGCCAGGGGGCACCCTGAGGCCTATACTGCAAGTCCAGGGACATCGGTGGACCAATGGGTAGCTTGCTGGGGTCAGGGGCCCTTAGGTGGAGGGCCAGGGGGCACCCTGGGGCCTTTACTGCAAGTCCAGGAAGAGAGGTTGACCCCTGGGTAGCTTGCTGAAGTCTGGAGCCCCTAGGTGAAGGGCCAGGGGGCACACTGGGGCCTATACTGCAAGTCCAGGAAGAGAGGTGGACCCCTGGGTAGCTTGCTGGGGTCAGAGGCCCCTAGGTGAAGGGCCAGGGGGCACCCTGGGGCCTATAATGCAAGTCCAATGACATCGGTGGACCGCTGGGTAGCTTGCGGGGGTCAGAGGCCCCTAAGTGGAGGGCCAGGGGGCACCCTGGGGCCTATACTGCAAGCCCAGGGAGGGAGGTGTACCCCTGGGTAGCTTGCTGGGGTCAGGGTCCCCTAGGTGGAGTGCCAGGGGTCACCCTGTGGGCTATACTGCAAGTCCAGGAAGAGAGGTGGACTCCTGGGTAGCTTGGTGGGGTCAGGGGCCCCTAGGTGGGTGGCCAGGGGGCACCCTGGGGCCTATATTGCAAGTCCAGGAAGAGAGGTGGACCCCTGGGTATCTTGCTGGGGTCAGGCGCCCCTAGGTGAAAGGCCAGGGGGCACCCTGAGGCCTATACTGCAAGCCCAGGGAGGGAGGTGGACCCCTGGTAGCTTGCTGGGGTCAGGGTCCCCTAGGTGGAGGGCCAGGGGGCACCCTGGGGCCTATACTGCAAGTCCAGGGACATCGGTGGACCCCTGGGTAGCTTGCTGGGGTCAGGGGCCCCTAGGTGGAGGGCCAGGGGGCACCCTGGGGCCTATACTGCAAGTCCAGGAAGAGAGGTTGACCCCTGGGTAGCTTGCTGAAGTCTGGAGCCCCTAGGTGGAGGGCCAGGGGGCACACTGGGGCCTATACAGCAAGTCCAATGACATCGGTGGACCGCTGGGTAGCTTGCGGGGGTCAGAGGCCCCTAAGTGGAGGGCCAGGGGGCACCCTGGGGCCTATACTGCAAGCCCAGGGAGGGAGGTGTACCCCTGGGTAGCTTGCTGGGGTCAGGGTCCCCTAGGTGGAGTGCCAGGGGTCACCCTGTGGGCTATACTGCAAGTCCAGGAAGAGAGGTGGACTCCTGGGTAGCTTGGTGGGGTCAGGGGCCCCTAGGTGGGTGGCCAGGGGGCACCCTGGGGCCTATATTGCAAGTCCAGGAAGAGAGGTGGACCCCTGGGTATCTTGCTGGGGTCAGGCGCCCCTAGGTGAAAGGCCAGGGGGCACCCTGAGGCCTATACTGCAAGCCCAGGGAGGGAGGTGGACCCCTGGTAGCTTGCTGGGGTCAGGGTCCCCTAGGTGGAGGGCCAGGGGGCACCCTGGGGCCTATACTGCAAGTCCAGGGACATCGGTGGACCCCTGGGTAGCTTGCTGGGGTCAGGGGCCCCTAGGTGGAGGGCCAGGGGGCACCCTGGGGCCTATACTGCAAGTCCAGGAAGAGAGGTTGACCCCTGGGTAGCTTGCTGAAGTCTGGAGCCCCTAGGTGGAGGGCCAGGGGGCACACTGGGGCCTATACAGCAAGTCCAGGAAGAGAGGTGGACCTCTGGGTAGCTTGCTGGGGTCAGAGGCCCCTAGGTGGAGGGCCAGGGGGCACCCTGGGGCCTATACTGCAAGTCCAGGGAAATCGGTGGACCACTGTGTAGCTTGCTGGGGTCAGGGGCCCTTAGGTGGAGGGCCATGGGGTACCCTGGGGACGATACTGCAAGTCCAGGAAGAGAGGTGGACCCCTGGGTAGCTTGCTGGGGTTAGGGGCCCCTAGGTGGAGGGCCAGGTGGCAGCCTGTGGGCTATACTGCAAGTCCAGGAAGAGAGGTTGACCCCTGGGTAGCTTGCTGAAGTCAGGAGCCACTAGGTGGAGGGCCAGGGGGCACACTGGGGCCTATACTGCAAGTCTAGGAAGAGAGGTGGACCCCTGGGTAGCTTGCTGGGGTCAGAGGCCCCTAGGTGAAGGGCCAAGGGGCACCCTGGGGCCTCTACTGCAAGTCCAGGGAGATCGGTGGACCCCTGGGTAGCTTGCTGGGGTCAGGCATCCCTAGGTGAAGGGCCAGGAGGCACCCTGAGGCCTATACTGTAAGCCCAGGGAGGGAGGTGGACCCCTGGGTAGCTTGCTGGGGTCAGGGTCCCCTAGGTGGATGGCCAGGGGGCACCCTGTGGGCTATACTGCAAGTCCATGAAGAGAGGTGGACCCCTGGGTAGCTTGCTGGGGTCAGGGTCCCCTAGGTGGATGGCCAGGGGGCACCCTGTGGGCTATATTGCAAGTCCAGGAAGAGAGGTGGACCCCTGGGTAGCTTGCTGGGGTCAGAGGCCCCTTGGTGGAGGGCCAGGGGTTCCCCTGGGGTATATACTGCAAGTCCAGGGAGTGAGGTGGACTTCTGGGTAGCTTGCTGGGGTCAGAGGCCCCTAGGTGGAGGGCCAGGGGGCACCCTGGGGCCTATACTGCAAGTCCAGGGACATCGGTGGACCCCTGGGTAGCTTGCTGGGGTCAGAGGAACCTAGGTGGAGGGCCAGGGGGCACCCTGGGGCCTATACTGCAAGTCCAGGGACATCGGTGGACCAATGGGTAGCTTGCTGGGGTCAGGGGCCCTTAGGTGGAGGGCCAGGGGGCACCCTGGGGCCTTTACTGCAAGTCCAGGAAGAGAGGTTGACCCCTGGGTAGCTTGCTGAAGTCTGGAGCCCCTAGGTGAAGGGCCAGGGGGCACACTGGGGCCTATACTGCAAGTCCAGGAAGAGAGGTGGACCCCTGGGTAGCTTGCTGGGGTCAGAGGCCCCTAGGTGAAGGGCCAGGGGGCACCCTGGGGCCTATACTTCAAGTTCAATGACATCGGTGGACCGCTGGGTAGCTTGCGGGGGTCAGAGGCCCCTAAGTGGAGGGCCAGGGGGCACCCTGGGGCCTATACTGCAAGCCCAGGGAGGAAGGTGGACCCCTGGGTAGCTTGCTGGGGTCAGGGTTCCCTAGGTGGAGGGCCAGGGGTCACCCTGTGGGCTATACTGCAAGTCCAGGAAGAGAGGTGGACCCCTGGGTAGCTTGGTGGGGTCAGGGGCCCCTAGGTGGAGGGCCAGGGGGCACCCTGGGGCCTATATTGCAAGTCCAGGAAGAGAGGTGGACCCCTGGGTATCTTGCTGGGGTCAGGCGCCCCTAGGTGAAAGGCCAGGGGACACCCTGAGGCCTATACTGCAAGCCCAGGGAGGGAGGTGGACCCCTGGGTAGCTTGCTGGGGTCAGGGTCCCCTAGGTGGAGGGCCAGGGGGCACACTGGGGCCTATACTGCAAGTCCAGTGACATCGGTGGACCCCTGGGTAGCTTGCTGGGGTCAGAGGCCCCTAGGTGGAGGGCCAGGGGGCACCCTGGGGCCTATACTGCAAGTCCAGGAAGAGAGGTTGACCCCTGGGTAGCTTGCTGAAATCTGGAGGCCCTAGGTGGAGGGCCAGGGGGCACACTGGGGAATATACAGCAAGTCCAGGAAGAGAGGTAGACCTCTGGGTAGCTTGCTGGGGTCAGAGGCCTCTAGGTGAAGGGCCAGGGGGCACCCTGGGGCCTATACTGCAAGTCCAAGGACATGGGTGGACCGCTGGGTAGCTTGCGGGGGTCAGAGGCCCCTAAATGGAGGGCCAGGGGGCACCCTGGGGCCTATACTGCAAGCCCAGTGAGGGAGTTTGACCCCTGGGTAGCTTGCTGGGGTCAGGGTCCCCTAGGTGGAGGGCCAGGGTTCACCCTGTGGGCTATACTGCAAGTAGAGGAAGAGAGGTGGACCCCTGGGTAGCTTGGTGGGGTCAGGGGCCCCTAGGTGGATGGCCAGGGGGCACCCTGGGGCCTATAGTGCAAGTCCAGGAAGAGAGGTGGACCCCTGGGTAGCTTGGTGGGGTCAGGGGCCCCTAGGTGGATGGCCAGGGGGCACCCTGGGGCCTTTACTGCAAGTCCAGGAAGAGAGGTTGACCCCTGGGTAGCTTGCTGAAGTCTGGAGCCCCTAGGTGAAGGGCCAGGGGGCACACTGGGGCCTATACTGCAAGTCCAGGAAGAGAGGTGGACCCCTGGGTAGCTTGCTGGGGTCAGAGGCCCCTAGGTGAAGGGCCAGGGGGCACCCTCGGGCCTATACTGCAAGCCCAGGGAGGGAGGTGGACCCCTGGGTAGCTTGCTGGGGTCAGGGTCCCCTAGGTGGAGGGCCAGGGGTCACCCTGTGGGCTATACTGCAAGTCCAGGAAGAGAGGTGGACCCCTGGGTAGCTTGGTGGGGTCAGGGGCCCCTAGGTGGATGGCCAGGGGGCACACTGGGGCCTATATTGCAAGTCCAGGAAGAGAGGTGGACCCCTGGGTATCTTGCTGGGGTCAGGCGCCCCTAGGTGAAAGGCCAGGGGGCACCCTGAGGCCTATACTGCAAGCCCAGGGAGGGAGGTGGACCCCTGGGTAGCTTGCTGGGGTCAGGGTCCCCTAGGTGGAGGGCCAGGGGGCACCCTGGGGCCTATACTGCAAGTCCAGTGACATCGGTGGACCCCTGGGTAGCTTGCTGGGGTCAGAGGCCCCTAGGTGGAGGGCCAGGGGGCACCCTGGGGCCTATACTGCAAGTCCAGGAAGAGAGGTTGACCCCTGGGTAGCTTGCTGAAGTCTGGAGCCCCTAGGTGGAGGGCCAGGGGGCACACTGGGGCCTATACAGCAAGTCCAGGAAGAGAGGTGGACCCCTGGGTAGCTTGGTGGGGTCAGGGGCCATTAGGTGGATGGCCAGGGGGCACCCTGGGGCCTATATTGCAAGTCAAGGAAAAGAGGTGGACCCCTGGGTAGCTTGCTGGGGTCAGAGGCCCCTAGGTGAAGGGCCAGGGGGCACCCTGGGGCCTATACTGCAAGTCCAGGGAGATCGGTGGACCCCTGGGTAGCTTGCTGGGGTCAGGCTTCCCTAGGTGAAGGGCCAGGGGGCACCCTGAGGCCTATACTGCAAGTCCAGGGAGATCGGTGGACCCCTGGGTAGCTTGCTGGGGTCAGGCTTCCCTAGGTGAAGGGCCAGGGGGCACCCTGAGGCCTATACT